>NW_012114888.1:4287153-4308221 GCF_000951035.1 Colobus angolensis palliatus | reverse complement strand
CCCGCAAACTCCCCTTCCCGGCCACCTTGGTCGCGTCCGCGCCGCCGCCGGCCTAGCCGGACCGCACCACGCGAGGCGCGAGATAGGGGGACACGGGCGCGACCATCCGCGCTGCGGCGCCGGCGACTCAGCGCTGCCTCAGTCTGCGGTGGGCAGCGGAGGAGTCGTGTCGTGCCTGAGAGCGCAGCTGTGCTCCTGGGCACCGCGTAGTCCGCCCCCGCGGCTCCTGGCCAGACCACCCCTAGGACCCCCTGCCCCAAGCCGCAGCCATGAACTACCTGCGGCGCCGCCTGTCGGACAGCAACTTTATGGCCAATCTGCCGAATGGGTACATGACAGACCTGCAGCGTCCGCAGCCACCCCCGCCGCCGCCCGGTGCCCACAGCCCCGGAGCCACGCCCGGTCCCGGGACCGCCACTGCTGAGAGGTCCTCCGGGGTCGCCCCCGCGGCCTCTCCGGCCGCCCCTAGTCCCGGGTCCTCGGGGGGCGGTGGCTTCTTCTCGTCGCTGTCCAACGCGGTCAAGCAGACCACGGCGGCAGCAGCTGCCACCTTCAGCGAGCAGGTGGGCGGCGGCTCTGGGGGCGCAGGCCGCGGGGGCGCCGCCTCCAGGGTGCTGCTGGTCATCGACGAGCCGCACACCGACTGGTAAGCCACTGCCGTGGACGTCTCCCGTGGGCCTAGGTCCCCCAGATCGTTCCTCTGCAAATGAGCAATTATCGAGCGCCGCTTCTGTGCCTGGCACCTGCCCTCTCACCTAAATCTTTTTCCTTTAAATTATTAAGCTGGATGCTTCCTCTGTGCCCCGCCCTTGTCGCCCCCCCTTCGCCCCTTAAACCTTGATGGGTCCAGGGAGCAATTATCGGGCACCTGCTGTGTACCTGTTCCCTACTCCACCTCCCCCAAAAGTCTTTGGCTTCAATGTATCCTATGAGCCTTCAAAAACCGAACGTGTCCTGCCTACCCTTCCCAACCCTTGCCCCATAGGCCTTGTCCTCTAATGGGTCTTGTGAGCACTTATCTAGTACCTGCAGTATGCCTCATCCAAGAGCCCTTCCCCAAGGCCTTTGATTTCAATGAGCTTTGTGAGCATTTTTTGAGAGCCTGATACTGTCCTGTTGTCCTCAACCCTTGCCCTAAGGCCTTCTCTAATGGATCTTGTGAGCATGTGTCCAGTCTATGCTATGTGTCCCACCCCAGCTCCGTCCTTAAAGCCCTTTTAAACTCTTTAGTAAACATTGAGTACCTGCTGTGTATCCCACCCCAGCTTTTCTCCAAAAGCTTTGCCTTTCATGGATCCTGTGAGTTTTGATTGGATGCCTTCTCTGTGCCCCAACTCCAAGCTCTCTCCCTGAGGGCCTTTTCTCCAAAGGATCTAGGAAGCATTTGTTAAGTGCCTGACACATGCCCCACCTCCAAACCCCTTCTCAAACAAATCATTTTCCTCCAGTGAGTTCCATGAGCGGTTTTGTGTGTGACTCATCTTCAGACTGTCTCCTCAAAGACCTTTCCCTACAGTGTGTCTAGAAAACATTTACTGAGTGCCTCTTGTATCCCCCGTTCTCCAGCTACTTCTTCAAAGACCTTTCCTTTGGTGGATCCATCTAGCATTTATCAACTGCCTGCAGTGTGAGCCTTCTCTAAAAGTTCTTTCCTCCAGTGTATTCAGCAAGCATGCATTGAGTGGTGCCTGCTGTATACCCCACCCTCAAACCCTTTCTCCAATACCCTTTCCTCCGGTGGCTTCAGTCTGCATGTATTGAGCACTTTCTGCATGACACAACCTGAGACCCCTCCATAAAGGCCTGTGCCTCCAGTTAATACAGTGCTCAGATATCTGACACTTGCTGTGTGTACCATTCCAGTCACTCTTTCCAAAGACCTTTTCTTTTAATCACTCCTTGGAGTATTTATGGAGCACCTACTGTGTACCTGATTGTGTGCCTTCTTCACAAAAGCCTTTTCTCTTATGGATGAAGAATGAAGCTCCCATAGATCAACTTTCTGCACTCCTATTTCCCCTCCCCAGAGGGATTTTCCTTCAAGCATGCAGTGAGCATTGATCAGGTGATTATATGTCCATCCCCAGCCCCACTCCCCAAAGGCCTTTTCTTCTAGTGGATCCAGTGAGTATTTATTCCTTGTCTGCCATGTGCTCCATTCTAATCATCCTCCCCCAAAGACCTTTTCCTTCAATGGCTCCCCTGAGCATTTATGGAGTGCCTTCTGTGTGTTCTGTATATTCACACCTCCTCCCCAGAATTGTTTTCTTAACAGTAGATCCAGTGAGCACATATGCAGGACCTGTTGTTTTGGGGAGTACGTTCTTCTTCCTTACCCCTAGGAGAGCCTGCTCCAGTCACAAGGCGTCTCCCAAGGTCCTTTCCTGTGATAAATCCAGAGCTGAGTTTATAATGATCACCCCTTTCCCACTCCCTTCAGTACCCCTAGGATTCCCTCAACCGACTTTAATTCCATACCCCCAAAGGGCTTTTAGTCTATTTAAGTAACACTTATTTAAGTAAAATCTTTTACTTAATAGTTTTATTATTTACTTAATTTACTACATTTACTAAATAAATTTAGTAAATTTACTAAAAAGTCACTTTCAACTTCCTGTTTCCAAGTCTCTAGAAATCCCTGCCCCTGCCTCAAGAGCTCTCTCTCCAGGGGTCTACTTCAGCCTAATTGTATTGAGTACCAGCTGTTTACTGGTCAGATTACCTCTCCCCCAGGAGCCTTTACCCAGTAGCTTTTCTCTCTATTCAGAGCAATTTATTCATTCTACAGATATTTATTGAATCCTTTCCATGAAAGTGTGGGAGGCATTTATTATGCACCATAATATACTAGGAATAACCCTTCTTCGGCTCCCCTTCCTTCTTTTTTTTCTAAATGCAGGCGTACTTGAAATCCTCAATTGCCAGCTTGCCTTGCTATACCTTTTCCTCCACGCAACCCCACAATTATTTAATGAGCATTTATCGTATACTACTAAGAACCCTGCATTAAATGCCTCTTATCCCCATCTTGCAGTTCTAATTTCCCTTCAACAATCTCCATCCTGCCTTTTACACAACACAATCCTGAAAGCTCACAATGTGTGCTGTTTTCCATTTATTCTAGCTAGGCCTCTTCCTCCACTTAGTAGCCATCTCCCCAGCTGCCTTTTTCTCCCCGAATTAGTCCAGAAAACACTTATTAATCTCTTACTCTATTATTTTCAAACAGCCACATTATCATCCCTGCAGCAGGCTTCTCTGCTTTTTTCTCTATCAATCTGTAAAGCGTTTATGGAGCACGTGCTGTAATTCCTTCACCAATGTCCACTCACCAACGTGTTATCTTCCTGGTTAAGTTTGCTCCATTGAAGTCAGCAAACATCAATGAGACCTCTGCTGGATGTAGGTAACCACCCTCCTTTAGACTTCCCGTCTCCACTCCAGCCTTCCACACAGGTCCTTTGCTGCTGCTTCCTTCTTTCCATCAAGCATTTATTATCTATGGAATACTGACAAGTTCCTTCCCCTTTCCATAATCACAAATCCAATGTTTTCCATTTTTTCTTTGTCCAGAAAACATTTATTTATTTATTTATTTATTTTTTTGAGACGGAGTCTCACTCTGTCACCCAGGCTGGAGTGCAGTGGCCAGATCTCAGCTCACTGCAAGCTCCGTCTCCCGGGTTCACGCCATTCTCCTGGCTCAGCCTCCCGAGTAGCTGGGACTACAGGCGCCCGCCATCTCGCCCAGCTAGTTTTTTGTATTTTAGTAGAGACGGGGTTTCACTGTGTTAGCCAGGATGGAAGAAAACATTTATTGAGCACCTGCTGAATTCAGTGAACGATCCATCCCTTCCCCTTCTGCATCTCAGAAGCCCCCCTTTATTCCAGCATCCCTTCCAGTCTTTTCTTCCAGGCAATCTAACAAATATTTATTTAGTGTCTACTATATGTGGGGTGGGGTGGACAAAGGGAGAGAGCCTATGTATGTACGCCAGGCTCAGTATGGGGAACAGAGACCTGTTTCACCAACTTGCAGACACTCAGAACCACACAAGCTTCAGGGATTTCAGCCCCGAATAAAGGAGGAGTTGTGCAAACGCTGGATGGAATGTACACCCAAATACAGTCTGATGCCTTTCCCACCAAATCTCACCACCCTCATTCCTTCCTGGGTCTCAATTCCTCTGTGGTTTAAAGTTGAAAACTCTAAGTTGAGACTCATCTGCCCCATTTTGTGGATAATTTTGTCCTGTGTTTTTCTTTTTTTTTTTTTGAAACGGAGTCTTGCTCTGTCGCCCAGGCTGGAGTGTACTGGCGCGATCTCAGCTCACTGCAACCTCCACCTCCCGGGTTCAAGCGAGCCTCCTGAGTAGCTGGGACTACAGGTGCATGCCACCATGCCTGGCTAATTTTTGTATTTTTAGTAGAGATGGGGTTTCACCATGTTGGTCAGGCTGGTCTCGAACTCCTGACCTCGTGATCCACCTGCCTCGGCCTCCCAGAGTGCTGGGATTACAGGCGTGAGCCACTGTGCCCGGCTGTCCAGTGTTTCTCAAACTATGGGCCACCTATTGGCTTATGACCAACATTTCACTTTCTCCATGAAGCAGGATAAATAAAAATAGAGAATAACAGCATATTGCACATAGTAAATGGAGTTGTTGTTTAGCAAAACATATAATGTTATTCCATTAAGATATACAATCTATAATGTATATTACATATGACATACAGTATATAATACATGTGTTATATAACAGCTTTACAGTACATAATACATCTACATGTATATGTTCTTCTTCATGAAATGAAATAAAATAACGTGGAAAAATCAGAATGCATTACCCATAGTAAAGATAATTATCTATTGAAACTTTAATTCCAATTATGTATATGTATTTATATACATTCTAAATACATATACACATAATATGTAATATACAACATTTTATATGTTACATAATATATAAGACATTCTATATCCTCATATTTGCTGTACAACATATGTGTCTTATATAATATATATTACATATATAGGATGGGTTATTATGCAAATACATATATAGTGGGTTATATAAGCTTTATTTCTTACTGTGGCTTCTTTTCTCAGATAGATTTCCCTGGAAGCAGACCCTGAGACTCTGAGATTTGCATGCAGGAGATTTACTGGGGAGAGTGCTTGGGAATAACACCTGTGGGGGAGGTGGCGAGGGAAGCAGGATTGTGCAGAGGGAAAAGTTGAGCTGTGATGCAACCACAACAGAGGCCTCAGCCAATCCTCTGGGGAGCTCTGGCACTGGAATGACCCTTCAGAGTTGTCCCAGTTGAAGCAGGGTGGCCAGGCTTTGAATTTCTACGTCAGTCATTGGCTGTAGGCTGCCCCCTGGGAGGAGGCATAATCTTGGGTGAGGCAAATCCCTGTTGCAGAGGCCAGTGCCCAGTAAGGGACACCTGTGAGCCATCAGCAGCAGATAATTCCAGAAGCTGGGGATAGATGCAAAGGCCTGGAGCAAGGAGGTAAGGATCTGGGGAGAGCATATAGTCCACACCTTGCACTGCTCTGATCCACTTCCTTCTTATAGTAAGTTCACCCCATTGGGGAACGGCATTTCCAGAATTCTAATCGGTCTTGTTTTCTCAGGGACACTTGAAAGAGCACAGTAGTGAGATGAGCCATAGTCTCTGCTGCTGCAGTTGATTTCAATGTCATAAATGATATTCATCCTCTCCTTCCTGTATTGCACATTCTAGATTCCCGCCCCCCCCCCTTAGCTAGCGCCTCTCTTGGTCTGGGTGGCTCCCATCCTGCAGAGATCCCTGAGCCTTTAGTCCCCATGCCCTTCTCAGGCTGTAGCTGCTGTACAAACAACCACATTGCCCATTTACTATCAAAGTTGAGCAAGGAGTACCAACAGATGCCCAAGCAGATCCCCTGGGTGCCAAACATACTCCTCCCTGCCTCCACTGCATACCAGCAGGTCTACCTCCTCCTGAGGAGTAAGGTCGGTCATGTCCCCTGCCAAGACAATGACTCCTCTTTATGTCCCTCGCCATGAGAAACCCGAAGTGCCCTGAGGGCAATCATAGCTTACAGTTTAATGGGATTCTTGCTGTGTCCCCTGGTAGCAGTGTTCCCCCTTGGAGAACCAGGACCTCTAACCTTGCAGAGCCCTGAGGGAACAGGAAGCACAATTTCAAAAGTGGACCACTGGGATTGCTGGTAAGCTGGGTCACTCCTTCCTGACTTCTGTGTCCCCACACCCGTGTATTCTACCTGTTAGGAACACAGCACCTACAATGGCCATTGATTTAGGGTTGACACTGTTTTGGAGGATAGTGCCCATTCTTGCATGGTCTCACCTCCAACCTGGGGTCTTAGCTGTGGCTGCACCAAATTGGTCCATCATTCCGTCAGGCCAGCAGCCCCTGGGTGGCGTGGTGTGTAATACCATCAGTTAATTCCATGGTCATGGGTCCACTTTTGCACCTCCTTTGCTTTGCATTCCTTTACTTTGCTATAAAGTGTGTCCTTTGGTTTGATACAGTGTTATGCAGGGTCTCGTGCTGGTGGATCAAATGTTATGTAAGCCCTTAGACAGTGAGCTGGCTGAGGTCCTGCAGTAAGAAAAGGCAAACTCAAATATGGAGTATTACAGTCAAAATCGATTACTGCTCTTTGCAGGATGGAAGGGGCCCAATGTAATCAGCTTGCCACGAAGTGGTTTGTTGGCCTTCTGGAGGGATGGTGGCATGTCAGGGATTCAGTATTAGTCTCTGTTGCTGGCAGGTTGGACATTCAGCAGTAACACTGCTGCCCCCACATATAGCTTCTTTCTCTGCTGCTATTGCCACTTATTCATGTGCCCATCTGCTAGCACTGAGGTGGCTGATTAGAGCCTGGCTGACATCATTGGGCTGACTCATGCTGTCTACCTGGTTGCCTAGTGTCACTTCCATGGTGCCATGGCAGATGCTGTCTGATGGCAGATGCTGTCTGGTGGGTGTTAGCACACGATCCAAAGATCCTCACTCCTCTTTTTCTTTTTTTTCTGGAGACGGAGTCTCACTCTGTCGCCCAGGCTGTTACAGTGGCGCAATCTCGGCTCAGTGCAACCTGCACCTCCCGGGTTGAAGCGATTCCCCTACCTCAGCCTCCCGAGTAGCTGGGATTACAGGTGTGCGTCACCACGCCTGGCTAATTTTTGTGTTTTTAGTAGAGATGGGATTTTACCATGTTGGCTAAGCTGGTCTTGAACTCCTGACCTCAGGTGATCTGCCCACCTCGGCCTCCCAAAGTGCTAGGATTACAGGCGTGAGCCACCACGCCCAGTCTCACTCCTCACTTCTTACCCACTCCTAGGTGTCTGCCCACATTTCTGTATCCCAGACCTCTTTGTCTGGATCTTCCAATCTTTTTCTTTCCAGGCCCCTGACCAACCAGCCAAACCATTTACCACTGCCCATAAGTGGATATATGTATTCTAATCTTGAGGCACTTCTCTTTCTGCACAAAGGAGATGAGCAGGTGCACAGCCTGAAGCTCTGCCCACTGGGAGCTCTGCCACTGTCTTTCAAGGCCATTCCAGTTGGGTTACAGTGCAACCACTGCCCATTTTTGGCTTCCACCTACATACTAAGACAACCCATTTGTGAACCAAGCTTAGACCTTTCCCTCTTTCATCAACTAGTTTTAAGGAGTCCCCTTAGTGAGATAGGCACTAGCACAACAGTTGTGGAAGACATGGGAATCAGGGTTATTTACCTGCTCATGCACCTTGCTTGGTCCTGCTTGGGCTCAATCCTGACTGCCAGGCCCACCTGACTTTATTATTTGGCAGGCCTAGCAGGACCCAGCTCATAATGGGAACTTCTGGATGCACAATCATTTGGTGCCTGGTCAAGCATTCTGTCTCTATCAGGGCCCAGCACCTCAATGGGATGTCTTTCTCAAAAGGCGTAAAATTCTCTGCTGCAGATGGCATGGCTTTGCTCCAGAACCCCAAGGGCCTCCCACTCAGGCGTCCCATAAGCTCCTCACTGCATCTTTCCCCACTACTGACACCTCCAGCATCATAAGATCTGCCAGATCATCTGGCCTAAATGGCAGAACTGCTTGTACCACAGCCTGGACCTGCTGCAGAGCCCTTTTCTGCTCTGGCCCTCACACAAAGCTGGTGGCTTTACATGTTGCCTGGAATATGGGTCAGAGCAGCATCTGTGCATGGGGGATATGCTGCCTCCAGAACGGGAAGAGGCCTGCTAGGTATTGTGCTTTCCTCTTCATGGTGGAAGGTGTATGATTGAATGCTTTGCCCTATTCTTTGGAGGGGCCGTCCTGATTTACTGACCTGGACCACTGGATTCCTAAAAATTTTACTAATGCAGCAGTCCCCTGAGTCTCTGTGGGGTTTATCCCCCACCCCCTGGAGTGAATGTGTCCTACCAGGGCAATATGCTAACCCTCTCTTGTTCATCTCACACAATCAGTATGATGCAATCGGTGTGGTGGTCCAGTGTGCTATTCCATGGGATGTCCAGATAGTCCAGGTTTCTTTGAACTATATTATGACACCAGGTGAGAGAGATAGCATAGCCCTATGAAAGACCATTTACGAATATTATCATCAGTCTCATGTGAGTGTGAACTGTTTCCGATCCTTTTTCCTAATCAGAATAGAAAAGAATTCATTTACCAAGTCAGTGGCTACCTGCTGTACCTGAGGTCTTATTAATCTGCTCTGACAATGACGGCATATCCAGTATGGCAGGTACAAGCAAGGGTACTACTTGATTGTGCTTGCAGTAGTCTGCAAGCATTCTCCAGGACCCATTTGACTTCTCCAGGGGCCAGACCACTCAATTCGATGGAGATAAGATGAGACCAACACCCCTGCACCCTTTAGATCTTTCAATGTGGCATTGATTTCCATAATCACCCATAGGACGCATACAATATTGTTTGTGGTTTAGTGTTTTGTTCAGGGCATGGGGGTGTGCACCATTTTAGAAGCTTCTATTTGGACTTCCCTACTGAAATAGCTCTTACCCCACAGGCTGAGGAGCCCATGTAGGGGTTCTGACAACTACAAAGTATGCCATTGCAATTACACATTTGTGAACTGAGGAAGTGACCACTGGATGGGTCTCTGGACCCCCCAGACCCACTGTAAGCAGGACCTGGGCCAGGACTCATTTATCACCTTACCACTGCTGTGCTTCTCAGCGTGACTGGTACCACCCTCACCAGCATATTTCTTATTGATTTCGTAAGTTGAGTGTATCCTCCAGGCCTTAATCAGCTGCTGGGTTTTCCAGACTTCAGTAGTATATCTACTCCAACATGTCTGCTTCTTTGAGCCCTTTAATCCTTCCCTGTGCAATCTGCCATGGAAGTTTTGCTTCACTTAGTGTGGGCCATTGTTTACTCCAGGTTTCCAAATACCAGTGTGTTAGTAACACTTCCTAGAGTCCTCGCCAGGGTTTTAAGTTCCATATCCTGGGAGAGCGCGCCAACTTCCTGTTCTACCTCCTTCTCCCATTGTCCTCAGGATCTAGTCTCATTCATACCTTCTCAGCCCCTGCCAATACATACTAGCCAGATTCTTTAGGTTCTTCTACAGATCATTTATCTCCTTCCTTTGCAAGCCTAGAACCTGTCCAGTCAGGTTTCACTAGGATTTCACCCTAATTTTTGGTCTGGTTTCCAGGAGGGGAGGTGGCAGGTAAACTCTGAGGGGGCAGGCATTATCTTACAAAGCGCCTGAGTCATCTGAGGCCTCTGCATTATCTTTAAGCAGAAGGTCTATATTCTGACTCAGGGGAGTAGTCTACTTCAGCAGGCCCAGTGGATGCAGGTGAGTCTGTAAGTTCAAGGTGTTTAACTGCATCTGCCCAAATATCCCCATCTCAGAGTCCTACTCTTGTCCTATTAGGGACATGAGCATGGCCTAGGAGATGTGCTGGGCCTGAGAAGTCAACTTTCTCTGAAGCTCCGCCACCACGTGTAATTGAATTCTGAGCCTGGCCCTCCCTTCTGTCTGCCCTCTGACTGCAGGAGATGAGGGTTTCCTTAAATGGAGTCTCAGAGGTGCTCTGGCTTTCATATTTTGCCTTGAATTCACCCTGAGCACGTCAGGTCTTTCTTCAGCTACTCAATGGCATTTAGGGAATAGTCACCAAAGTCTGGTTACCATTTCCCTGACATCACTCATGTTCCAGGAGTATTTCACCAGCCAGTACATTCCCTTCCACCAGAATCCCATTACAGCCCACCATCAGGAAAAGTCACTGCTGCTCCAAAACCCTGGGGGCCTGCACTGTAGTCTCCCACCTGGGAGAAGAAATTCCACACAGCGTCTTTTCCTGCTACTGACACCTCCAGTGTCATAGGATCTGCCAGATCATATGGCCTAAGTCACATCCTGCTTCCACCACAGCCCGGACCTGCTGCAGAGCACTTTGCATTGCTACAGCATATCGGAGGCTATCTATGCCCCCACCTCCCACTACTGACAGATCCTCACTGCCATCTGGCTGCTGGGTAACCCAGTGCCAGAACTGCATTAGACCACCCTTGTAGTTTGACTTCCATGGCCCACTGTCTTAGGTTGGGTTCCCTGGAAAAAGACTTTGAGGTGGAGATTTGCATGCAGGAGGCTTACTGGAGTGTGCCATTGGGATCAACGCTTGTGAGGAGGGTTGGGTTGAGCAGAGGGAGAGGCTGGCTCAAGATGTAGTTGCCTCAGGGGACTCCACAGATCTTAGGGGGAGCCCTTGGGGATGGAAGGGTCCTTCAGAGTCAGCCCAGTTGAGGCAAGGAGGCTGGCCTTTCTTTCCCCTCAGACCAGACCATGGGGATGCCCTCATGAAGTAGGTATAACCTTGGCCAAGGCAGTTCCCTGTGACAAGACAATTCCCAGTGGGGACACAGCCATGAGCCGTCAGCAGCTGCCATTCAAGGTACATTGTCCCTGAAGAGGAGGCCTGAGCAGACCACCACAGTATCCAACTACACTTATGGTCGGAAAAGTTTTAGAAACAGTGATACACCCTCATCATCCCCACTCATCAGTTTATAGATGAAAAATGTGCAGGGCTGAGAGAGATTCTCTCCTAACACTTCTGAGGGAATAGTGTCAGCGATGGGGTGTGTGTGTGTGTGTGTGTGTGTGTGTGTGTGTGTGTGTCAGAGAGAGAGCGAGGAAAAAGAAGTAGCTGTACCTGGAGTCTCTTGCATATGTCACTCAAGTCACCAGGGTCCATTTGTGCTGTGTGTGTGTGTGTGTGTGTGTGTGTGTGTGTCCAAGACCCTGATTGTATGCGTGTCAGTGACCAATAGCCCTGAAAGTCTCTCCCCCTCATCCCCCTTCCATGAGAAACCTGATTGGGGATGAGCTTCCATCCCTGGAGCAGGCTGTTGGCTAGAAATCCTGAGCCTGGGGGAGGAGGCCACCGGAAACCAAGCCCAGCTGGGGACAGGCCTGGGGAAAATGACATAGCAGTTCGTGATGTTCCTACTGCTGCTCCCACTCCCCCTCCCTCCTGTTGCTCCCTCTCCTCCTCAGTTGCATTCCTCCCTGCCCCCCATCATTGCCAGCTACACTGGCTTCTCCTAGAGCCACCCAGCCCGCACCACTCAATCCACTCCTCCTTGTCGGATGCAGCTGCCCACCCATAGCCATTGTGTTTCTCACAGCACACAACCACACATGGTGATTGTGCTCCTCCTTGTGAAAGGGCCAGAGAGTGGAGAGATGCTTCAGGCCACACAGCCAGACACCAGCACTGAGATATACACAGGGACTAAAAAATACACAAAAACAGGCACGCTTCAGAGAAATGTAGTTTCTTTCTTTCTTTCTTTCTTTCTTTCTTTCTTGCCTAGGTCTTGCTCTGTTGCCCAAGCTGGAGTGCAGTGGTGCAATCACGGCACACTGTAGCCTCGACCTCCTGGGCTCAAGCCATTCTCCTGCCTCAGCCTCCCCAATAGCTGGGACTACAGGCGTGCACCGCTATGCCTGGCTAGTTTTTGTTTTTCGTTTTTTGGGGTTTTTTTGAGATGGAGTCTTGTTCTTGTTGCCCAGGCTGGAGTGTAGTAGTGCCATTTTGGCTCACTGCAACTTCGCCTCCCGGGTTCAAGTGACTCTCCTGCCTCAGCCTCCCAAGTAGCTGGGAATACAGGCATGCACCACTACACCCAGCTAATTTTGTATTTTTAGTAGAGAAGAGGTTTCACCATGTCGGTCAGGCTGGTCTCGAACTCCTGACCTCAGGTAATCCACCCGCCTCGGCCTATCAAAGTTCTGGGATTACAGGTGTGAGCCACAGTCGTTGGCTTTTATTTTTTTCCCTCAATTTTTTTTTTTTATAGAGATGGGGTTCTCTCTGTGTTATCCAGGGTGGTCTCCAACCCCTGGCCTGAAACAATCCTCCTACCTCCAGCCTCCCAAAGTGCTGGGATTACAGGCCTAAGCCACCATACCTGGCCAGATATGTGTTTTCTAAGGTTCTTTGCCGTTTACTGGTCTCCATGCAATTTCAAAGTATGTTCTAATTTACGTAGTACTGCTAATTTTGTGAAGTTTTTTTAAAAAACATGTACAATGGTAATGTGATGAGCAGACTATATTTTGGGAAATACCTGCTCTCTGCAGTTTAAGGCCACATTTTACAGTTTGCAATGTCCTTTAACATTTTTGCAACTCTGTGAGGATTACAACATACTTTATTCACAAAGCACTCTTGATTTTTTCAAAATATTTCAATAATTATAAGGCACTTTGTGGTTTCTTTAGTAGTATTGAAGGGGCAAAAGGGTAAAGGGCCATGTTTTGTCTTCCCTTCTGAGAGTTCGTCATTGACAGATGTGTTCTGTTTTTCCTCTCCAGGGCAAAATACTTCAAAGGGAAAAAGATCCATGGAGAAATTGACATTAAAGTAGAACAGGTAAGTTGGGACATTTGGACCTGGGGGGTCAGTTGTCCATACTGCAAACTGAGTGGCCATTTTTGTGTGATGTAGGTGAATCACCAATTTTTTTCTCCTTCCTAGGCCGAATTCTCTGATCTCAACCTTGTGGCCCATGCCAATGGTGGATTCTCTGTGGACATGGAAGTTCTTCGGAATGGGGTGAAGGTCATGCGGTGAGTACAAAAAGGGTACCTTGGTGTTACGAGTGAGGCATAAGAACTCTCCCCCTTAGAGCTGGGGGAAAGTTCCTACCTCCCCACCCATCCTTCTGTGGGCAAGAACTTAGGCATGGAATGTGGGGAGCCAAATTTTCTTCAGAAAAAGAGCCAGGGACCCCAGCATGCCACAAGCCAGGCTTTTCAAATAAATAAATAAATAAATAAAATATATATATATGTATATATTTCAGACAAGGTCTTGCTCTGTCTCCCAGGCTGGAGTGCACTGACGCAATCATGGCTCACTGTAGCTACAACTTCTCAGGCTCAAGTGATCTTCCCACCTCAGCCTCCCAAGTAGCTGAGACTACAGGTGCACACCACCATGCCTGGCTAATTTTTATGTTTTTTGTAGAGATGGGGATCTCACCATGTTTTCCAGGTTTGTCTCAAACTTCTGGGCTCAAACAAACCACCTGCTTTGGCCTCTCAAAGTGCTGGGATTACAGGCATGAGCCGTCCCACCCAGCCTTCAATTATTAATTAAATAAACATTTGCTAGATATCTGCTACATGCCAGGTGCTGCTCTCAGGACTTCATATTCAACAAATATTTATTGTACACCTACTGTGTGCCAGGAGCTATTCTACATGCAGAAAGACCAAAAAAAAAAAAAAAAAAGAACCCGGGCCTTATGAAACTTACTGTGAGATATACACAATACACAAATAAATAAGAAAATGTAAAAGTGCTAAGAAAAAAATATAGCAGTGACCAGATGTGGTGGCTCACGCCTGTAATCCCAGCACTTTGGGAGGCCAAGGTGGGTGGATCGCTTGAGCCCAGGAGTTCAAGACTAGCCTGGCCAACATGGTAAAACCCTTTTCTACTAAAAATACAAAAATTAGCTGGGCATGGTGGCAGGTGCCTGTAATCCCAGCTACTTGGGAGACTGAGGCAGGGAAATCGCTTGAACCTGAGAGGCGGAGGTTGCAGTGAGCCATGATTGCTCCAGCCTGGACAACAGAGCAACACTCCGTCTCAAAAAAATAAATTAATTAATTAAAAAGAAAGAAAGAAAAAAGAAAACAATATTTAGCACTAAAGCAGATGTAGCAATTGTTGGATGATGGTGGGGTCTGCAGTTGGGATAGGGTGGCCTGGTTGCAGGAGAGACATTTGAGGAAAACCTTAATGGAGGTGAAGGAGTGATCCATGCAGGTATCTAGGGGCAAGTGCTTTAGACAGACAGAACATCCTTGGTAAAGGTCCTGAGGTTAGAATTTATTCCGGGCAGAACACTGAAGACAGCTTGCAGTCTGAGAGATGGTGATCAGGAAGTTGTCAGAGCTGTGTGGGTAAGCTGCAAGCTGACCTTGCTGAGAAGGGAACAGGTAGGAGAGGCTTAAAGGGGATAACCAGGTGGGCAGAGGGTAGAAAGGGTGCACTAGGCAGAGGGAACAGCTTGCACGTGTGTGCAGAGGTGAGAAACTACTTTGCAATTTCTGGGAGCTATGGAGATGTAGAAACTTGGTCTTTGTTTCGAGAGTGATAGGGAGCTACTGGGGGAACTCTCAACTCTCCAACCCCTGCCACACTAGGTCTCTGAAGCCGGATTTTGTGCTGATCCGCCAGCACGCCTTCAGCATGGCACGCAACGGAGACTACCGCAGTTTGGTCATTGGGCTGCAATATGCTGGAATCCCCAGTGTTAACTCCTTGCATTCTGTCTACAACTTCTGTGACAAGCCCTGGGTGGTAAGTAACAGGAAGGGTGCCACTGGCAGAGGGAATAGCTCATGCATGCATGTGGGAACTCGAAACCACTCTGCGATTTGGGGGAAGCGAGGGTGTTCAGAAGCTTACAGATTCCCGGTGAAGGACTCACTGACCCAGCTCTCCTGGTTCTCATAGTTTGCCCAGATGGTTCGACTGCATAAGAAACTGGGGACAGAAGAATTCCCTCTAATTGATCAGACCTTCTACCCTAATCACAAAGAAATGGTGAGTTCGCGGAAAATAGAGTGGGCAGGAGAGAAGAGTCATAACTACTGCAATAATATTAAATATTGGTATATTATCAGCGGTGTGATATCAAGAGTGTGGCTGCTGTGTGCACGTGGAGTCATGAAGTTGCTTTGCGATAGGGTCTACCATGAGTTTCCTTATGCTTACAAGGAAAACTAAATCATAATACATTCCAATATTTATCAGGTCCTGTTACTCATGTTATCTATTTTTGCCAGTATTAAAAACCGATTTCTAATGTGAATTGATAGAATTAATGTAATGAATCAGAATATATTACATATAGAAATCAGGTCATTATTACTAACATTATCAAATATTCCTTCTGATAGAAATTTTACCTATATTCAAATTAGGATTGCCAGTAACATTTATCAATAGTAATGTTATAAATTAAATTGTTGGCAAGGCACGGTGGCTTATGCCTGTAATCCCAGCACTTTGAGAGGCTAAGGTGAGCAGATCACGAGGTCAGGAGTTCAAGACCAGCCTGGTTAACATAGTGAAACCCCGTCTCTACTAAAAATACAAAAATTAGCCGGGCATGATGGTGCATGCCTGTAGTCCCAAGTACTCGGGAGGCTGAGGCAGGAGAATCACTTGAACCCAGGAGTTGGAGGTTGCAGTGAGCCGAGATCACACCACTGTACTCCAGCTTGGGCAACAGAGTGACACTTCGTCTCAATAAATAAATTAATTAATTAATAGAAATTGAACTTTTGGTTACTATTATAAAATATAATCACTGACCTGGCACGGTGGCTCACACCTGTAATCCCAACACTTTGGGAGGCCGAAGCGGGCGGACCGCCTGAGGTCAGGAGTTTGAGACCAGCCTGACCAACATGGAGAAGCCCTGCCTCTACTAAAAAAATACAAAATTAGCCGGGCATGGTGGTGCATGCCTGTAATCCCAGCTACTTGGGAAGTTGAGGCAGGGGAATTGCTGGAACCCGGGAGGCAGAGGTTGCGGTGAGCCAGTATCGCACCATTACACTCCAGCTTGGGCAACAAGAGCAAAACTCCATCTCAAAAAAAAAAAAAAAATATATATATATATATATATATAATCACTAATATTACAAATTATCACTAATACTATAAATTATTTTTACTGTTGTAAATTACGAGTACCTATGTTATGAATTGAATTGTAGTTTCTAGTAGAAATTGGATAATCATTATTAATAGCATCAAAGATTATTGCTGTTATTACAAATGATTATTGATATTACAAATTGTGCTCTAATATAAATTATAAGCACCTGTTTTGAATTATATAAGCATGGCACACGCAGTGGAGACTATCACAGTTGGGTCATTGGGCTACAATATGCCAGAATAAAATATGCTGAACATTTGAATAATAGAAATTGAATTATCATTGCTAATATCATCAAATATAACAATTAATATTATAGTGCATTATGGTGTTACAAATTAAGTCTATTAGTATAAATGATTAGTACCTATGTTGTAAACTATTATAATTATCTTTTAAAAATTTAAACCCAAAGTGGGAGGATCTCTTGAGCCCAGGAGTTTGAGACCAGCCTGGCAATGTAGTGAGACCCCATTTCCACAAAAAAATTTAAAAATCAGCCTGGCGTAGTGATATGCACCTGTAGTCCCAGCTACTTGGGAGGCTGAGATGGGAAGATCGCTTGAGCCCTGGAGGTTGAGGCTGCAGTGAGCCATGAGAGCACCACTGCACCCCAGCCTGGGCAACAGAGTGAGACCCTGTCTCAAAACATTAAATAAATAAGTAAATAAAATTAAACCATTAGTACAAACAGTGTAAAAATTGTTACAGATATAACTATTACCAGTGTTACAAATTAAGATTACTAATATAATCCATGAGTACCTGTGTTTTGAATTATCTTGTAGTTCCTAATAGAAATCATTACTAATATGGTTAACATTCTAACTGCTATTATTAAAAAAACACTAATATTAAAATTTTGATTACTAATATAAATTATGAGTACCACAGTTATGAATCAAATTATAGTTACAAATAGAAATTAAATAATTGTTACTAATGCAATCAAATTGTATAAGTAATTTTGTCAATTTTTACCAATATTACAAATTATGTTTACTGATATAAATGATCACCAATTTTATGACTAAAATTACAATTAAATATCAATATTGACCCAACATTATCAACTTGATTAAATAAACATTGCTACTAATATTAGCAATTCTTGCCAGTATTACAAATTATGGTCACTGATATACATCAACAGTGTTATAAGTTAGGTTTACTTATAGATAAAGATTGAATCATTAGTTTTTGTTTTTGTTTTTTGTTTTTTGAGGAGGAGTCTCGCTCTGTCGCCAGGCTGGAGTGCAGCGGCATGATCTCGGCTCACTGCGGCCTCCGCCTCCCAGGTTCAGGCGATTCTCCTGCCTCAGCCTCCCGAGTAGCCTCCCAGGACTACAGGCGTGCGCCACCACGCCCAGTTAATTTTTGTATTTTTAGTAGAAACGGGGTTTCACCATGTTGGCCAGCATGGTCTCAATCTGCCCGCCTCGGCATCCCAAAGTGCTGGGATTACAGGCATGAGCCATCATGCCCGGCCTAAATCATTAGTTTTAAGGAAACTCAATTTGTTTATCATTATTATTATTCTACATTCTTTGAGAGACATTATAGCAGAATGTGATTAAGAGCATGGACTCTGTAGCCAGTATTTCTGTATGAGAATCTTACCTCCACAACTTATTAGCTGCCTCACACAGGAAAAGTTACTTAAACACCCTGTACCTCAGTTTATTCATCTGCAAAATGTAGGTAATAATAGTTCCCCCCTCATATAGTTGATGTGAGAATGAAATTACTTAGTAAATGTAAGGTGTCTAGAACAATGCATCTGGCATATATTAACTGCTACCTAAGTGTTGACAAATTTCTCCTTCTATTCTTAGTTGGTTGAGTATTTTTGTCGTGAAAGGATGTTGGACATTGTCAAATGCTTCTTCTGTGTTTATTGACATGATTGTGTGAATTTTGTCCTTTATTCTAAGAATATGGTATATAGTACGTTAATTGATTTTCATGCAAGTTGATAGGTTCATAAGTTTGTTTATGATGTGTCTAGGTGTAGACATTTGCATTCCTAGGCTAAATCTCACTTGGCCTTGGTATAAATCCTTTTTGTATGTTGTGGGATTCAGTTTGTGATTATTTTGTTAGGGATTATTGTATCTATATTCATAAGAGACATTGCTCTGTAGTTTTCTTATGATGTCTTTGTCTGGTTTTGGTATCAGGATAACACTGGCCTCATAGAATGGGTTGGACAGTGTTCCTTCTTCTATTTTTGGGAAGATTTTGTAAAGATTGGCATTAATTTTTTTTTTTTTTTTTTTGAGACAGGGTCTTGCTGTGTTGCTCAGGCTGGTCTTGAACTCCTGGGCTCAAGCGATCCTCCTGCTTTGGCCTACCAAAGTGCTAGGATTACAGGCGTGAACCACCATGCCTGATCAGCATTAATTCTTTTTAAATGTTTAGTAGAATTCACCAATGAAGACATCTAGTCCTGGGTATGTCTTTGTAGGAAGTTTTACTTATTCCTAAATCAATCTCTTCACTTGTTATAGGTCTATTCAGATTATCCATTTCTTACCAAGTCAGTTTTTGTATTTTGTGTCTTTCTAGGAATTTGTCCATTTCATCTAGGTTTTCTAACTTATTGGCACATAATTTTTCACAGTACTCTCTTATAATACTTTTTATTTCTGTAAGGACAGTAGTATGTCCACTCTTTCATTCCTGATTTTAGTAATTAGAGTTTTCTGCCCTTTTTTTTAATTAGTCTAAAGGTTTATCAATTTTATTGATGTTTTCAAAGAACCAAATTTTTGTTTTATTAGTTTCTCTATTTTTAAAATTCTTTATGTTATTTATATCCACTCTTATTTTATTATTTTTTTCCTTGTGCTTGCTTTGGACTTAGTCTGCTCTTTTCTTTCTAATTTCCTAGAAAAAAAAATGGAAGATTAGGTTATTGATTTTGATACCTTTCTTCTTTTTAGATATAGGCAGTTACAACTATGAATTCTCCTTTAAGCACCACTTTAACTGCATCCCTTACATTTTGATATGTTGTGTGTTCATTTTCATTCATCTCAAAGTATCTTCTAATTTCCCTTGTGATTTTTTCTTTGACCTATTGGTTATTTAGGAGTGTGTTACTTTCCACATATTTGTAAATTTTTCTAATTTTTTCTGTTTTTGATGTCTAGTTTCATTCTGTTGTGGTCGAAGAACATATTTTGTATAATTTCGGTCCTTTTCAATTTGCTAAGATTTGTTTTCTGACTTAACATATGGTCTGTCCTGAAGAATGTTCCATGTGCACTGAAGAAGAATGTGTATTCTGCCATTGTAGGGTGAAGTGTTCTGTAGATGTCTATGAGGTCTAATTGGTTTATAGCATTTTTCAAATCTTCCTTATTGGCTGGGCACAGTAGCTCACGCCTGTAATTCCAGCACCTTGGGAGTCTGAGGCGGGTGGATTGCTTGAGTGCAGGAGTTCAAGACCATCCTGGGCTACATGGCAAAACCCCATCTCTACAAAAAATACACATGCACACACAAAAAGCCACATGGTGGCACACACCTGTAGTCCCAGCTACTCAGGAGGCTGAGGTGGGAGGATCACTTGAGCCCAGAAAGTGGAGGTTGCAGTGAGCTGAGATTGCACTGCTGCACTCCAGCCTGGGTGACAGAGTGAGACCACATCCCCAAAAATAAATAAATAAATAAAATAAACTTCTTTGTTGGATCCCTGTCTAGTTGTTTTATCCATTTCTTTAAGTGGGGTATTGAAGTCTCCAGCTATAATTGTTGAATTGTCTATTTCTGTCTCCAATTCTGCCTGTTTTTATTTCATATATTTTGTGCTGTGTTGTTAGGTGCATATATGTTTATTATTGTTAAATCTTCTTGATGGATTGACCCTTTTATGATTATAAAATGTTTTTATCTCAAATAACAATTGCTGTTTTAAATTCTATTTTACCTCATATTAGTATAGCTATTCCAGCTCTCTTTTGGCTACTGCTTGCATGGTAAATCTTTTTCCATCCATTTACTTTCAACTTATTTGGGTCTTTGAATCTAAAATGTGCCTCTTATAGACAGCATATAATTAAGTCATGTTTTTCATCCACTGTGCCTATTAACCCTTTACCATTTGCCCTAAGAATACTCTCTGATGGCACCTGTGGCTGCAGTGTTTACCCCGAGATAACTTTGCCACAAACTATCTCGTTTTTATTATTATTTTCACATCACTCTAGTATATTGACTTTGGAAACAAAAGGCATCATTCTATTTATAGCATTCTGTTTGTAGGAATGGTATTTCCATTTACAAAATACAATAATTCTCAATCGCTGAAAATGCTGAAATTCCTGCAAATGATGTTAACATCATTCTTGAACAGTTGTTAGCTGAAGATTCATTTGATGAATCTGATTTCTCCAAAATAGATGATTCTGATGATTCAGATGATTCTGATGTTAGTTCTGCTTAGAAATAACTCCAAGAAGAGTTTTCATATTTTGTTTTGACACTGAAAATCAGTCAGCTTTGCTTCAGCCTCAAAGAGCATGTTTATATAAAATCAAGTGAGCACAGGCATCAAGCTGCATGTTTTGTTTTTTTTTTTTCCCTAAACGGGAAAAGGGTTAATTGCAGTGTTTAATTAACTTATGTTATTGTAATAACTGATAAGGTAGCGTTTATGTTTGCAATTTTGCTATTTGTTTTCTATATCTTATTTTTTGTTCCTGTATTCCTCTAGTAATGCTTCTTTTATGTTAAACAGATATTTTCTAGTGTACCATTTTTAATTTTTCTGTTGTTTCTTCCCTATGTCTTTTTTTATTTA
>NW_012114888.1:4282498-4286493 GCF_000951035.1 Colobus angolensis palliatus | reverse complement strand
TTCACCATGTTGGCCAGGCTGGTCTCAAACTCCTGACCTTGTGATCCGCCCGCCTTGGCCTCCCAAAGTGCTGGGATTACAGGCGTGTGCCACTGTGCCTGGTCAATTTTTAAATTTTTTGTAGAGACAGGATCTTGCCATGTTGCCCATGCTGGTCTCAAACTCCTGAGCTTACGTTATCCACCCACCTTGGCCTCCCAAAGTGTTGTGACTATAGGCATGAGCCACTACACTTAGCCTGTTTTTTTTTTTTTTGCTTAGTCGTTTCCCTGGGAATTACAATTAACATCATTAATTATATTTCTCCAGTTAGAATTAATACCAAATTAAGCTCAGTAATACAAAGAAATTGCCTCTATCTAACTTTATTCCTTCATCCCTCCTTTGTGCTATCATTGTCAAACAAATTACATCTTTACACATTGTGTGCCCATGAACATAGTTATAGTTATTGCTTTATGCAGTTGTCTTTTAAATCAGATAGGAGGAAAAAAAGTGTTACATGCAAAAAAAATGCATTTATACTGTCTTTTATATTTACCTATGTAGTTAACTTTACAGGTGCTATTTATTTCTATATGTAGATTTACAATACTAGCTAGTATAATTTTATTTCACCCTGAAGGACTCCCTTTAGCATTTCTTGTAGAAGTGTGCTAGTGATGAATTATCTCAGTTTATCTGTGAATGTCTTAATTTCTCCTTCATTTTTGAAAGATAATTTTGCTGGATGTAGAATTCTTGTTTGGCAGTCTTTTTCTTTCAGTACTTTGAATATGTTGTCCTACTGCCTTCTGACTTCAAGATTTCTAATGAGAAATTAGCTGCTAATCCTATTGAGGATTCCTTGTATATGATGAGTTACTTCTCTCTTACTTTCAAGATTGTCTCTGTCTTTAGCTTTTATAAGTTTATGATGTGTCTCAGTGCCCATATCTTTGAGTTTCTTAGTTGGAGTTCGTTGCACTTCTTGAATGCGTAGATTAATGCTTTAAATCAAACTGGGGGGATTTTTAGCTACATTATTCCTTCGAATAGTCTTTCTTGCACCTTTTTTTCTTTCTTTCCCCTCTCCTTTTGGGACTCCCATTATGTGGGTGTTTATATGCTTGATGGTGTTCCCCAGACCTCTAGGACTGTGTTCATTTCATTTACTTTTCTTCTTTCTCTTCCTCAGATTGGATCATCTCACTTGACCTGTCTTCAAATTCACTGATTCTTTACTCTGCCAGCTCAAAGCTACTGTTGATCCCCTCTAGTGAATTTTTCATTTCAGTTATTATGCTTTTTATCTCCAGAATGTCTTTTTTTTTTTTTTTTTGAGCTGGAGTTTCGCTCTTGTCACCCAGGCTAGAGTGCAATGGCGTGATCTCAGCTCACTGCAACCTCCACCTCCCAGGTTCAAGCAATTCTTGTGCCTCAGCCTCCCAAGTAGCTGGGAATACAGGCACACACCACCATGCCTGGATAATTTTTGTATTTTTAGTACAGAGGGAGTTTCACCATATTGGCCAGGCTGGTCTCGAACTCCTAACCTCAGGTGATCCACCTGCCTCGGTCTCCCAAAGTGCTGGGATTACAGGCATGAGCCACCACACCCGGCCCAGAATTTCTTTTTTGTGTAATTTCTCTTTTTGATACTCTCTACGTATTAGGATATCATTTTATCCTTTCCTTTCATCCTTTAAACATAGTTTCCTTTAGTTCTTTGAAAATATTAAAAATCACTGATTTACAGTTTTTGCCTATTAAGTCTAACATCTGGGTTTCCTCAGGGACAGTGTTTGACTGCTTTTTTCCCTGTGTTTGGGTCACACTTAATTTTGTCTCTTTGCATCTCTCATAAATTTTTGTTGAAAACTGGACATTTAAATAATATAATGTGACAACTCTGGGAATCAGATTGTCTCTCCTCCTCAGGATTTGTTTTTATTGCTTTGTTTGTTTTGCTTTTAGTGACTTTCCTGAACTAATTCTGTAAAGCCTGTGTTCTTTGTCATGTGTGGCTACCCAAGTCTCTGCTCCATTAGCTTAGTGGTCAGCTAATGATTGGACAGATATTTCTTTAAATCACCTGAAACCAGTAAGTCTCCCAGACTTTGCTGATGGGCTCTGTGTGCATGTTGGGGTGTGCCTTTAATGCAAAGGCAGGCTGTTTACAACTTTGCCTTATCCTTCATTTCCTGCTTGTGCAGAGTTTTGAGGTCAGCCAGAGATCCTAGGCATACATACAGCCTTATGCGTATTTGTGGTTTTCTACATTCCCAGGCATATGTCAGAGCTTTTTAAAGCCTAATAATGGACCGATAATGGACATACCATTACCTAGATTTTCCTTTTACATTTTCTTGATAAGCTTGTTGTTTTTTCCTAATTGTTATCACTGCTGTGTTAAACAGTTGCTGCTAATTGTTTCTGAAAAGCACCCTCAGAGAAAGCTGTTTATACCAAATGAGCCCCATGAATGGAGTATTCAGGATAGTGCCAGACAGATCAAATAAAGACAGTTCTCTGGAAATGAGGTTTTGGAGGAACTCCAACCCTGTTCTGCCTCCTCCAATGGTTGCTGGTCTGCTAGTTTTCACCAGAATTGCAGGGCTGTTGGTTTTCAAGGCTTTTGTGGAGGTGAGGAGAAGGGATGGGTACAGGAGAAGTTCAAATGCCACAAAGTTTCCTGTTGTTACCAAGATTCAGTCATTTTCTTGAAAAAACGCTTTCTGAATTATCAACTTTGGTCAATTTCCAGAGTTCCGATAAGTTTGTTTTGACAATTTTTGCCAATGTTCTCATTGCTTTTAAGGAGGAGAGGATTTTTATAGACTCTTAAATTTCTGCTGACATCACCTCCAGGCATATCTTGTTCTTTCCCAGACCCAGCCCTAAGATAATAGTATTTCAAAGCCAAGATCTGGGAACTAGATTTACTCATTGCTACTGGAATGTTCTTGCTTCAAGGCCCTCTCATTGTGCAAAGCTAGGACATTTCACTTCTTAATTTCACATATATGTGTATATATAAAATTTTTATGTGTGTGTGAGTAGAAGAATCAAACTGTTTTTTTCTTCTGCTCTCACAATACAATGTGTGGAGGTTTTTACATGCACACACACCAAGCAAGCAATTAATTCTGCAGCAAATTAATATACCAGCTGGATGTCCTGCAATTCAATTCTGACACTGTCTACCTGGAGGATAGCATCAGATCACACAGGTTAAGGATGCAGTCCCACAAAACTAAGCCCTACTTCTAATGCTGATGGCAAGCCCCAGGTTATTTTACCTTTGCTTCTGACCAACTAGCTATAAATCGGGGTCCACAACCCCTTCCTCAGGTTCAGTTAGGTTGCTAGTGTGACTTATGGAACTCAGGGAAACACTTATTTACATGATCAGTTTACTGTAAAGAGCATTACATTACAAAGGATACAGATGAAGAGATGCGGAGGACAAAGCATGTTGGACAGAGCACAGACCTTCCATGCCCCACTCTTCAGGAACCCCAAATGTTCGGCTATCCAGAAGGTCTCCAACTCCACCCTCTTCAGCCCTTAATGGAGACTTCATTGCATAGGCACGATTTGTAACTATATAGAAATGTGATGGGATGGCCGGGCGGGCTCACGCCTGTAATCCCAGCACTTTGGGAGGCCGAGGTAGGCGGATCACCTGAGGTCGGGAGTTCTAGACCAACCTGACCAACATGGAGAAACCCTGTCTCTACTAAAAATACAAAATTAGCCGGGTGCGGTGGTGCATGCCTGTAATCCCAGCTACTCAAGAGGCTGAGGCAGGAGAATTGCTTGAAGCCGGGAGGCAGAGATTGCAGTGAGTCGAGATCGCACCATTGAACTCAGCCTGGGCAACAAGAGAGAAACTCTGTCTCAAAAAAAAAAAGGAAAGAAAGAAAGCAAGGAAGGAAAGAAGGAGGGAGGGAGGGAGGGAGGAAGGAAGGAAGGAAGGAAAGAGAGAGAGGGAGAGAGAGAGAGAGAAAGAA
>NW_012114888.1:4260728-4281523 GCF_000951035.1 Colobus angolensis palliatus | reverse complement strand
TGCCACCACACCTAGTTAATTCTTTTGTATTTTTTATAGAGATGGAGTTTCACCATGTTGTTCAGGCTACTCTCAAACTCCTGAGCTGAAGCAATCTACCTGCCTTGGCCTCCTAAAGTGCTGGGATTACAGGCATGAGCCACCATGCCTGGTAATGCTGATTTAATTGTGTATTTTTAAATGTAAGACATTAGCATGGTTCTAAAAGTCGAAATATAAAAAAGCATCCACAGATAAAATAGAAAACCTAGATGAAAATAAATAATTTCCTGGGGAAACACAGTTTACCAAAATCAACCCCAGTAGAGGTTAACAAACCAATTTCCATAAAAGAAATAGAGAAAGTTATTAAGGAACTGCCCCATAAAAAAGCATGAGGCCCAGATGATTTCACAGGGGAATTCCACTGAAATGCTAGAGACCAGTTAATCCCAATGGCCACATAAATTGTTCCACAGAATGGAAAATGAAGACAAACTTCTGTATTACCTTTCTAAAGCAATTATAACATTAATAGCACAAACAAAAGCATAGACCGGGTGCAGTGGCTCACAACTATAATTACAGCATGTTGGGAGGCCAAGGCAGGTGGATCACTTGAGGTCAGGAGTTTGAGACCAGCCTGACCAACATGGTGAAACCCCCTCTCTACTAAAAATATAAAAATTAGCTGGGCGTAGTGGTGTGCGCCTGTAGTCCCAGCTACTCTGGAGGCTGAGGCAGGAGAATAACTTGAACCCAGGAGGCAGAGGTTGAGTGAGGTGAGATTGTGCCACTGCACTCCAGCCTGAGTGATAGAGTGAGACTTTGTCTCAAAAAAAAAAAAAAAAAAAAAGCATAGACCATTTTACTCTAAATATCAATGCAAAAATCCTAAATAAAATATCAGCAAACAAATTCAAAACCACATTAAGGGTGAGCACGGTGGCTTACATCGTAATCCCAACACTTTGGGAGGCCAAGGCAGGAGGATCACTTGAGCCCAGGAGTTCAAGACCAGCCTGGTCAACATGGTGAAACCCCATCTCTGCTAAACACACACACACACACACACACACACACACAAAATTAGCCAGACGTGGTGGTGCGCCCTTGTAGTCCCAGCTACTCGGGAGGCTGAGGTGGGAGGATCACTTTGCCCAGGAGTTTGAGGCTGCAGTGAGCTATGATCCCACCACTGTACTCCAGCCTGGGTGACAGAGCGAGACCTTATCTCAAAAAATAAAAATAAAAAAGAATGCAGTAACAGCAGCATGTGAAATCAACATGCGGAAATCAGTAGTTTTTATATACACAAATAACCAGATAGAAGACATAATAGAAGAGAAAACATATATAATAACACCAAAAAAGAAACCATAAAATATTTTGGGATAAGATCAACAAGGGATGTGCAAAGTGATATGAGGAAAAGTTTAAAACACTCCTGAAAGGCACAAAGGTAGATTTAGGCAGATGGAAAGGCATTTCTTGTTCTTGGATAGAATGAATCAACATCATGAAAATGGCAGTTCACCTTCTCAGGTCCTTATTTAATTTATACATTTAATGTGATTCCCAAAAATATACCTACAAACTTATATCTAGAGCTAGATGAGTTGATAGTAAAGTTCATATGGAAAAGCAAACATGCAAGAAAAACTAGGAAAACCCTGAAAAAGAAAAGTAATAATAAGGACTCATACTCACAGCCCGCAGGGAGTCTGATGTCTCTGCCACCAGATGTTTTATGGATATTTTATTTATTTATTTATTTATTTATTTGAAATAAAATCTTGCTGTGTTGCCCAGGTCGGAGTGCAGTGGCATGATCGTAGCTCACTGCAGCCCCAACCTCCTGAGTTCCAACAGTCCTTCCACCTCAGCCTCCTGAGTAGCTATAATTATAGGTGCATGTATAGCTAAATTTTTTTGTTGTTGTTATTTTGTAGAGGTACGGTCTTGCTATGTTGCCTCGGTTGGTCTCAAACTCCTGGCCTAAAGCAATCCTCCTGCCTTGGCCTCCCAAAACTCTGGGATTACAGGCGTGAGCCACCATGCCCAGCCTGAAGCTTTTATAATTTAAATAGTGTGATGCTAACCCGTGAATAGACAGGCTGACAGATTAAAGGAAGAAAAACAAAAGTCCAGTTATAGATCCACATACATATGGAACTTTAGTGTATGATCAAAGTAGTGACTCGAGTCACTAGAACAAAGAGACTTTTTAGTAAAGTTTCACTTTTGCCATCTAAATTCTTCATTCATCTGAAATTCATTTTCATATACAGTGTGAAGGAGGTAGGAATTGAGTTCATCTTTTTCCTTATAGGTAAGACTTTGTCCCCCACCAAGCTTGTATGCCACCTCTGTCACATATATACTAACTTTTTTCTTTTTTTGAAACAGGGTCTCTGTCTGTTGCCCAGCTGGAGTGCAGTGACGCGATCTGGGCTCACTGCAGCCTCCACCTCCTGGGTTCAAGCAATTCTCCCACCTCAGCCTCCTGAGTAGCTGGGATTACAGAGGCATCCCACCACGCCCAGCTAATTTTTGCATTTTTAGTAGAGACGGGGTTTCACCATGTTGGCCAGGCTGGTCTCGAACTCCTGACTTCAGGTGATCCGCGCGCCTCAGCCTCCCAAAGTGCTGGGATTACAGGCGTGAGCCACTGCGCCCGACCTATCCTAATGTTTCATATCTTTGCCCTGCATGTTCAGAACTCTGTTCTGTGGAGGGCTCACTATGGTCACTTTCTGTAAACCTTTACCAAAGCCATACTACCTTAACAGCAACTTTTCTCATTAATACCTGGTGCCTGGTAGGACAGCAGCACCTCCTGACTGTTTTGTGACTATGTAGTAGAACTATATTCTACTCTTGTCAGGGACAGAGAGAACAGGATTTCAGATGCCAGGAAGAAGACAGAGTCAAGGGTGGATAACAGAGGGCAGGCGGCAGAGGCATTAGACTCCCTGCAGGCCAGCTTGCCACCGGGTTTTCCCCTTTTGTTCCCCAGCTCGCTGTGTAGCATGGAGGGAATTTGTAGGAGCGGTACTTGGAAGCCTTGGTGGGAAGGTTGCCCAGCCTCCATCATGTGGTGGGAGACACGCGCTGGGGACTCTGGGACCAATGCCTTATCTATTCCCATGCAGGTCGCAGACTGCCAGGAACCCTCTGAAGGCTGCTCAGCTCAGCTGTGTCTAAGTAGTCACCACTGGGGTTGGGAAGACATAAGAAGACTTGTTAAGCAGTTTAACTTCCCTTCACCCCACCTTCCCTCTCCTGGTCACGTCTACCTGGTCACGCAGACCTGGGGAAGGGCTGCTGTCCCAATGGGGAATGGCCCTCCCTTGCCACCACCACTCAAGTGATATATGGTGCAGCAAGTATTTGTGGAGGGCTCACTATGTGACAGGTGGAGTCCAACCCCAAGGCCTTCTCTGGGCCCAGGAGTCACAGTCCCTGTGGAGTAAAGAAAGAAAAAGGGGCCCTGAGGTGTGAATGACCAGGGTCAGGTATGTGGGAGTTGTGTGAAGGAGAGAGGGCAGGATTGAGTGAGGAATTGAAGGAGGGTGCAGGGGGGATATGTCACTGGGATGGGGAGTTTCTTTTGGGGGCCAATTTTATTGAGGTATAGCAAATTCAGCAAAGGGTACATATCCTAAGTGTACAGCCCTTTGAGTGTTCACAAAGTGAACATACTCTTGTCACCTGCACCCAGATCAAGAAACAGAATGTGACCAGAACTCCAGCATGGCTAGAAGTTGGTGGCTGTTGGTGGGGCAGAGTGGCTCATGCCTGTAACTCCAGCCTTTTGGGAGGCCAAGGCCAGAGGATCGCTTGAACCCAGGAGTTCGAGACCAGCCTAGGCAACATGGTGAAACCCCGTCTCTACTAAAAATAGAAAAATTAGCCAGGCGTGGTGGCATGTGCCCGGAATTCCAGCTACTTGGGAGGCTAGGCTGGGAGGATCACTTGAGCCAGGGAGGTTGAGGCTGCAGTGAGCCATGATTACCCTACTGCACTCAGCCTGGGCAACAGAGGGAGACCCTGTCTCAAAAAAATTAAAAAGTTGGTGGTCTTCAAGGGGCTTGGGGCAGTGGTTGGGGGAGGTTGATGGGCTTAGGGAGGTTTGTAAGTTTAAGGTGGAGAGTCCTGACTTCCATGGCTACTCACCATGGCTGAGTAAAAGTGTGGGTCCAAAGCAGGAAGCTGTCACGTGTGAAGATTCAATAGTAGACCTCGGATCACCAGGGAAGGCACTCAAGTTTGTTCATGTTCTTCTTGCCAGTGCTTAGAGAAGCACATGTCCCCACAGAGATTGTGCGAGGTTGGGGTTCAGGTATGCAGCTCTGCCCAGGGAAGGGGAGACAGGGAAGCCCCTGGAGGTGGCTGAGTCACTGCACTGCTTTACATGCTTCTCATAGCTTCTGCTCCTAGAAGAGTAGGGCAGTGCGGGCCAGGGAACAATAAAAGAGAATCACAAACAGAAAGGGAACCACGAGGAATGGGAACAGGAGCTGGAGCAGGGCTTGATAGTAGGGAACACGCAGGCGGAGTCTGAGGGCCCACACCTGTAATCCCAGCACTTTGGGAGGCTGCAGTGGGAGGATCGCTTGAGCCTAGGAGTTCCAGACCAGCCTGGGCAACACGGTGAAACGCTGTCTCTACAAAAATTTAGCTGGGTATGGTGGCATGTGCCTGTAGTCCCAGGTACTTGGGTGGCTGAGGTGGGAAGATCGCTTGAGCCCAGGAGGTTGAGGTTGTAGTGAACTATGATTGCACCACTGCACTCCAGCTGGGGCAACAGAGTGAGACTCTGTCTCAAAATAAATAAATAAATAAATAAAATAAAATAAAATAAAACTTTTTTACAAAAGAGTAGGGAATATGTAGAAGGAGTAAAGGGTAGGAAGTAGGTAACGGGGACAAGGAGCAGGGAATAGGAAGAAGTAGGGGAGCAAGAAGCAGGAAGAACAGGGGCGAGTCAGAACACAAAGGGGACGCCTGTGGCTGCGGGAGTCCCTGAGGGACTGACTCAAGGCCCCATCGCATCCTTTCCTGTAGAAAGTCAGGAAGCCCTTTCTACAGGAAAGGGCTCCTCCCTGAGCCCCTTCCAAGGATGCACCCCTCTATCTCGCAGAGTGCAGATTTCTATCCCTCAAAGGGCCTGGAGGGACAGAGGCCATGCCCGGAGGACCAGTGTAGCATGACCATATGTCCCTTGGCTAGGACATGCTATGATCCCCAAGTCTCAAAGACTCAGAACACTATGGACTGGGGACAGAATTTGCTGTAGCGGGCTGAAGTTGGGAACATAGTATTGTGGGGCGGGGGTTCTTCGTGGGAAGAATGCCCCAGGGATGGGGACTTTTTGTTCCAGGGTGGTGCAGAGGGAGACCTGAGGGTGAGGAGTCCACACAGGGTGGGGACAGGTTGGCTGGCCTGCCATTAGGAATCCCTAAAAGGGAACCTCTCCTCATGGTGTTGCCACTGTTGTTGTGGGTGGGCGTGTAGATGGATCTAACCACATTGCTCTTTATTATCAGGCGCTTCTATGAGCCACAGGTTCAGGACTCCACTAGGAACCTGGATTGTCTGTGAGGGGGAAAAGAGAGAGGGACACTGGGACTGAGGAGCATTTATGGCGTAAAGAGCTGGGATCTCTGGGATCTTAGTATCACATCAGTAGCTTTCGAGTGTCAGAGACCTACCCCATTCCTTCAGGCAGAGCAGGGTCAGGAGCTTGCATTTTGGTGAGGAGGCTGGTGTCGGGGAGAGATGGACATTAAATTATTGGTACTAATCATACACATTATTTCTAATATTGTATATTATTGTGCCTAATATCAAACATTGTTTACAATATTATAAGTAATCACTAGTAAAGTTAAAAGTTATAGTTATCATAACTACTCCTAGTAACTAATGCTTGTAAGTGCTATATACCTAGCACTGTTCCAAGTACTTCACATATACAACCTCGTTTAATATGGACATTGTCTCTATGAGTTCGGCCTTCTTTTTATCCCTGTCTTACAGATGCAGGAACTGAGGCTCAGAGAGGTAATATGATTGATTCAAGGACACAGAGCTAAGACATGGCAGGGGCAGGATTTGAATGCAGACATCTGGTTCCAGGGTTCCTGCTTTTTTTTTTTTTTTTTTTTGAGATGGAGTCGAGCTCTGTTGCCCAGGCTGGAGTGCAGTGGCGTGATCTCAGCTCACTGCAAGCTCTGCCTCCTGAGTTCACGCCATTCTTCTGCCTCAGCCTCCCGAGTAGCTGGGACTACAGGTGCCCACCACCACACCCCGCTAATTTTTTTTCTTTTTTTTTTGTATTTTTAGTAGAGATGGGGTTTCACCTTGTTAGCCAGGATGGTCTCGATCTCCTGACCTTGTGATCCACCTGCTTTGGCCTCCCAAAGTGCTGGGATTACAGGCGTGAGCCACTGTACCAGGCCTTTTTTTTCTTTTTTTTTTTTGAGACAGAGTCTTGCTCTATCCCCCAGGCTGGAGTGCAGTAGCATGATCTCAGCTCACTGCAGCTTCCGCCTCCTGGGTTCAAGCAATTCTTGTTCCTCAGCCTCCCAAGTAACTAGGACCATAGACATGCACCACCACAGCTGGCTAATTTTTATATATTTAGGAGAGATGGAAACCATGTTGGCCAGGCTGGGCTTGAACTCCTGACCTCATGATCTGCCCGCCTCGGCCTCCCAAAGTACTGGTATTACAGGCATCAGCCACTGTGCCAGGCCCATTTCCTGTGTTTTGACCCCCCCAAAAAATATCCAAGGGGCAAAGACACCCCGTAAACATCCTCCAACCCCACCACAAGCCTCTGAAAGATTCTGGGCCAGGACTGTGGCACCCATGTTTAAGGGGGAAGGACTGAGGCTCAGGTGAGAGATGGACTGGCCCCCAGGCTCCCCACTGAGCTGGGTCCCATGCTGCATACCAAACATGGCTGTGACCCCTCCAAGCTTCCTCTCAGCTGTCACGGAGTCTCTCCCAAACAGAGATCCACCCACAGACACCCCAAATGCTGGGGATGGAGGATGCACATTTGACCCATTTTAATAGATGTTCTACAAGAGCAATGGGGAATGTAATGAGCCCAGGGCTACGGATCCTGCCAGGAGCTCATGCCAGGTCTCTGGGGGAGGTCACCTCGTCTGCTCTTCTAGACTCTGTGTCCCCTGAGGCACCAGTCCTCCCTGTCCGTGCTGCATTGCACTTGGCGAAGGGCTGACCTGCAAGGCACACAGGTCGGCAGAACGAACTCCACAGTGGGTTCCATCCTTCCCCTGCTACTTCACCTTCCCCTCAGGGCTTGGAAGAGGTGAGGACTTAGGAAATGGGCCCTGAGGCTAGGGAGCAGCTTAAGAGTGCAGGTAGCTGACACTAAGTTTTGGTGAATTGCCAGGAGCTGTCAGACTCTTGCAGGCAGCTGAGGGAACATTGACAAGGTCACCAGGGATGAACCAGAGCCCGGGCCCTTCCCTTACAGTTGTGCCCATCAGCAAAGGCTGCGGTTGGCCCCCTTCAGTAGACAAAGTTCAGACCCTCCAAGGGCGTAACCAAGGTATAGATGTTGATACAGAAATTGTTGCTGCGTGTGCATTCCCTGCTCAAGTGGCTAAGTACTGTGTGTTCAAAATCTGCTCATTCCCATCTGGGACATAATTTGGGCCGTGGGGTAACCTCCCAGGAGTGTAAAAGGTTCTGGGACAGGACCACAGAAGATCCAGGGGGCTGTGCTTGGTAACCTAGGATGCCCTGGAGGAGACCTGGGTTCTTATCGGTAAGAGCAGTGGGTACTGTGATGAGAGGGAATTTGGGGGTCCTTTTCTTTACCGAAGGAGATATATTGGGGCCCTTTTCAAGCAGGTTCAGGTCAGGAGGACACAGGTGCTCCATTGAATGTTTGCACCGGTCTGGAATTCTAGTTCCCAAGGGCATCACTTGAGTCAAGACCTTTGGAGTATGAGAGGCAGGAGCCAGGGACTGGACCCCACTGTGGGAGTAGGAAGGCCTCGGAGAGGAGTATTTGGAGGGTCTCTCACTCAGTTTTTCTAGAGGAAGGATGATCCAGAAAGGTGAGAGTCGAGTCTAGAGACCCTAGTTTGGGTGAGGGGACAGTTGGGTTGAGGGAGGTGTGTGCAGGGTATGGGCCAGCATATCTGACTGGTCTTGATTTTGAACCCTACCTGCATTTCATTGCTGTCAGTATTTCCTTCCAAGTTGGTTAGAGGAGTGAGGGGAGAAGTAGGGGAGGGAGGAGGGCAGAGCTTGGGGATTTTTAGCTTATATCTTCTCTCCATCCCACCTCTCCTCTGCCCCAAACAGCCCCTTCCAAGGAATGTCCTGCAGCCGTGGCTGGGGAGCCAGGGTCACCCCTTCTTCCCAAGTCCCCAGCTGGGTTACTGTGGGACTCTGGGTGCCCTGGGTCCCCTTTCAGGCTCATGGTACAAAACCTGAGGGTGGGGACAGTAACACCCACATATTTGGATGGGGCATCCTCACTGGACAACATCAGGACTGTGCTTGAGGCAATGAGAGCCATTTGCCAATTGGTAGGGCATTTGTCAATGACTTTGTCAGCTGGCAAGATGTGTGAATGGGGAATTCCCAATAAGGCAGTGATTTGTCAGCTGTGGGAGAATTTATAACCAGAAAGCCCTGGGCAAATAGCAATTGGAAATCAGTATAGGAAAATGTTTTAAAGTATTGACTGGAGAAATTATTCAAAGGTTACGGTTGATAATGCAGGTTCAGTGACCATTACTGCTGTTGCAGATCATCAGTGCTAATGCCAATGTCGAGAATTACTACCAGTACGTCAGAATTTAAGTAAAATATAAAAACCCAACATTTGGCATCCCTCATCCCCACTGGTCCCAGGGTGCTCACACCAGGTCATCAGCAACATGGGTTTGTTCCCAGGCACTACACGGAAACAGTGTCTGCTGGGTGGTAACTCTTTTATTTCATTGTCTAGAAGAAAGATGGGAGTGGGAACAGGGTGGACACTGCGCAGGCTTCAGCTTCCTCTCCGGCAGGATTCAGGCTATCCGGGTCCGCAGGGACTGCCAGGTGCACAGCCCTGGCTCCCGAGGCAGGCAGGCAAGGTGACGGGACTGGAAGCCCTTTTCAGAGCCTTGGAGGAGCTGGTCCGTCCACAAGCAATGAGTGCCACTCTGCAGTTTGCAGGGGATGGATAAACAGGGAAACACCTGGAAGGGAGGAGGGAGACATCACTGAGGGTTTCTCCCTGCCTCCCCAATGGAGCAGAACTTCCTCTCCTCAGCTTTCAACACTGAGCCGCTGGGGAGACTTGCTCTCACCCCACCTAAGTACATACCCCAGGACAGCCCCTCCCATTGAGGGAAATGTCACTGGGTCCTGCAAGGTAACAGTAAGCCAGTAAATCAGTGTCCTGGAATGGTGGCTGGGGAATTTCCAGGCCCTGGGGGTCAGTCAGGCAGGTCACCTGGGGAATTATCCCAAAGGACAGGGAAAAACTGACAGTAGTAAGGGGCCCCACCCAGTTGGCGGCTAAGGAGTTTAAGCACAGGAATAGCCAGTGGGGCTCCAAGATAGTCACTGGGCTCAGAAGCCATCAGGAGCCATCAGGGAACGGGCTAAGACTAGCCAGGAGGTCAATATAACACCCTCTGGTGTCTGGAATAGTCAGAGCTGCAGAGCAACAAGCAGATGTGCTGAGGAAGGGTCAGTGGGATTAGGGAACAGCACTTTGGGTTCTTGGAGAATATTCTGGGGAACCAAGAAACAATCCCAGGGGCTCAGGAACGGAGAGTGGGATTACAGAATAGTAACAAGGGAGAGTTAGAGGGACCAGGGACAGGCGATCACACGGTATTGGACACAGGGCAAGGGAGCAGCCAGAATTTGTAAGGGTGCAGTCTCGGGCTTGGGGAAATAGCAAGAGAGATCAGGGACAGCCCTTAGGGTTTGGGAGCAGCCACAGGGACACAGAATAGCCAGAGGGAGCAAGAAACAAGCCCACGATTTAGGGAAGGGCCCCGGAAGGATCTCCCGTTGGAGGTCAGGGTCCAGGTACTCACTGTGCATTCCTCACAGCCAACAGTGTAGGTCTTGGTGAAGCCCCGGCGCTGAGCTAAGCTCAGACTGTTCCAGGGAGCCACGAAACTGCAGGTGGTGATGTGCAAGAGTCCGTCCTGCAGTTTTCCTAAGGAGAAAGCGGGGGGGGGGGGGGGGGGGTGGGGAACTGACAAGCAGCTTGTGATTGGCTGAGCCGCCAGGCTGGCAAAGGGCCGGCCTTCTGATAGGCTGAAATTGGGATGGTACCCATTTCCAGTGGGACCATTCCCATCAGAGCCTCGCCCCCTCGCGGTTGCTAGGCCGCGCCCCAGGGACTGGTTGGCGTGGCACAGGGAGCGGGGACGGTGCCTCACCAGCAATGAGAAACTCCTCGCTGCGGTTGTGGGACCTGTGGAAGTATCCGCAGACACTCTCCATGGTGGGGGTGTAGACGAACCGGATGTCAGCTGCATCCCCTAAGGCCTGGAACCCTTTATACATCTGTTGATGGATGAGGGGAAGTGTCTCTTTTACTGACATAATCCTCCCACTCCAGGTTCTTCCCTGAAGTCACATAACATCCCAAGATCATAGCCAACTTTCTTGCACCAACCAGTGGCCAGAAGTTTCTGTTTTGACCAGGAGGAAGGTGTTAGAAAATGCTGGGAAAGGGGCGGGAGCAGGGGATACCTTGGTCATCTTGATCTCATAACGCTGGTATAAGGTGGTCTGGTTGACTTCTGGTGTCCCCACGAACTTGGCCCTGATGACTGCAGGAGAGGAGGGAAATATGAGTCAAATGGACTGCATGAGCCAATAAAAATAAGATCATCATCATCATAATACCAGCAAAGTGCATACATAAATAGGGGTTATTGGATGCCAGACAGCACACTAAGTGATTTGCACATTTGTTTATTGATTCATCTGTGTGTTGAGTGTCTCTCTTCACCAGGCACTGCTTAAGCCATTTTCATATATTCATTTGTTCATTTACTCCTCAAATATTTGGGAGTGCCCAGACATTCCCACTGGCCCATGCTATATTCAGTGTTGAGCCCAATCTCTCTCCCAGACTGCAAGATCCCATTGCAGTGGTTCCTGTACCCATCACCATTGTCCTGAATATGGTCTTCCTTACTGTGCTATAACAACTATCACTGAATATTTTTCTCTTTAACAGGAGATCAGGAGTACTAAGGGACAGGGGTTAAAATTTTAAATAAGATGGCCAGGGTACGGGAGGCTGAGGCAGGAGAATGGCGTGAACCCGGGAGGCGGAGCTTGCAGTGAGCTGAGATCCAGCCACTGCACTCCAGCTTGGGCAACAGAGCAAGACTCCGTCTCAAAAAAAAAAAAAGATGGCCAGGGAAGGCCATCCTGAGAAGGTGACATTTGAGGCAGCCACCCATGTGGATACCTGGGGGGAAAGTGTACCAGGCAGAGGGAGCAGCCAGCACACAGGTCCTGTGGTGGGCTTGGGCACGGAGTACTCAAGGAAGTGTGAGGATGCCAGTGTGGCTAAAGCAGAGGAAAAGCAGGGGCGAGTGGAATCATTCTAGAGGTAAGTGCCATCGTGAGCCCCACCGGACTGAGAGGGAAACCAAGGCAGAGTGTGTGGGCTGAGTGGGGTGAGGACTCACCGAGGTCGGAATTGCAGAAGGCCGTCTGTGGGTGGGGTGGGACACAGGTGCAGGCCCTGCTGGGGGCTATCAGCCACAGCAACAACAGGATGCCGGAAGCCAGGGGCTCAAAGGGGGCCATGGTGGGTTCTGTGGGGAAGAGGGATGTCAGGCAGGCCCCAGCCCAGCTGATCTGCTTACCTGGGCAGGTCATCCACCCCATCCTGCCCCGGGGCAGCCAATGGGGGGGATTAGGGGACTGGATTTGGGCTTCAGGGGTTGGGAAGCTTGGGGATTTTAAGGGGATTGAGGAGCCCAGAGGAATTTAGGGTTTAGAGAGTTGGGAAAGTTTAAATTATTGAGGGACTGAGTTGCGGGGTTATGGAGCTGTGGCACTTGGGGGAGAAGGGGGCTAAGGAAGTTTGAGGAATGAGGGGATTGGGGAATTCTGGAGGTTGGGGAGTTTGGGGGTGAGGAATTTGGGATTGGGGGCTGGAGGAGTTTGGAGGAGGCAGAGTTTAGGGGTTGTGTATATGAAGAGATATAGGGGGCTGGGGGAATTTAGGGAGGTTGAGGAATTTGGAGGAGGTTGGGGATTTAGGGAGCTGGGGGAGTTTGGAGGTTGAAGGGGTTGGGGGAATTTGGGGGCTTAAGGCAATGGCGATACTTGAGGAATCTGAGGGCAAAAGAAGTTTGGGAGCTGGGGAGCTGGGGAACTGGGGATTGGGGAGACGAGGGAGTTTAGGGAGCTGCAGGGGTTAGCGGTGGGGATTTAGGGGGCAATGAGGGAAAGTGCTGGATGAAGGGATTTGCGGGGAGATTTGGAAAGCATTTGTGATATTAGGGGGTTATGGGTTTGGGGGAGTTGGGGACGGATGTCAGGGGTTCTAGGGAGTTTGGAGCCTCGGGGTTGGGAAAGCGGTTCCAGCCTCCGACCCTCTTCCCCCTAGACTAGCCCAGGGTCCTGGTACCCGCAGGCCGAGCTGAGTAGACAGGCATCTAGCACGGGAGTGCACGGGCCTGGTGGCCAGCACCCAAGCTGCAGCCCAGCCCTGGTCCCTGCTGGGCCATCCCGGGCCCTGCTTACCTCTCGTGTCTCTCTGGGCACTGGATCTGCGGCGATGGCGGCAGGGCCTGAGCGCTAGAGGATAAATGTCCACGCTAGGGGCGGGGGTGGCAGCGGGTGCGGAAACCACAGGCCTCCAGGCTTCCTGGATGCATTACTCATCCACCCACCATCAGTGCAGAAGCCAAGGGGCGGGCCGACGAAAGGAGATACACCCTCCTCCTCTCCCACCCGCCTCCTCTCCCTCTCCCAGGGCCTCGCCCGGGCCAGCCCCCTCCCCCACCTCCACGTCAGTCACTATGCCTTCCAGGGCGCCTCAGCGGAGAGCTTAGAGGCCGCATTCCCCGCAGCCCAGTCCCCTAAAGTCTCCAGAATCTATCCAATCACCCACATCCCCCAAGCTCCCTATGGCTCAAACCCAAATTAGTTCAGCCCTTCAACATTTATTGTGCATCTACTGTGTGCCAAGCACACAAAAATCCCTTGTTTTGTATGTCTGACATGCTGGTGAGGGGTGGCAGAGAGGAAACAAATTAAATAGCAACAGTGGAGGGAGATAAGGCAGGTGAATGGGGAGGAACACAAAATGGGGAAACTGAGGCATGGAGCAGTTAAGTGACTTATCCAGGATCACAGAGTCGGTACATGGCAGAACAGAGACTGGAACTCAGGTGGCCAGGAACCAAAACCGGGGTCTCAAAAAACACAGGCAAATAGCCGGCATTTATATAGCACCGACTGTATACCAGGCACTCAGCATAGTTTATCTCACTCAGAGCTCACAACAAATCTCTGAGATGGGTACCAGTTATTATTCCCATTTTACAGATGAGGAAATATGGGATATAGAGGAACTGAAGAATTTTCCCAAGATCACAGGACATGGCCAGGATTCGAACTGAGGCTACCTGGCACCAGGATTGTAACTCAGGAGTGGCACCATCCTAGCAAGCAGGGAATGGTGCAGGTGAATGAATGAGCATTGGGAAGGGGGTGGCCATGAATGATGGTGAAAGAAATGAGTGGGTCAGTAGAAAACTAATCCCCACCCCATCCTGCCCTGCCCCTTCCCCACGGACCTATACCCCTGGTGGGGGCTGGGGTGGGGCAATCCTTACCCACCAGCTTTTTGACAGTGCAGGAATCTTCCCTGGGGTTCTGATTAACACCCTTAATTCGAGGAGGATAGATCAATAATAATAATTGTAGTGATGGTGGCAGCCGCTTATTGAGCACTTTCTGTATACTACGTGCTAAAGTGTTTGTATAAATTATCTCATTCACTCGCCATACTCCCTTGCTAATTAAGTTTGATTAACTCAGGGATGTTAGCCTAATAACAAGAACACAACAAAAACTACCAGCAGCCCTTATGGAGTGCTTACTGCGTATCCAGCACTGTTCTGGGTGGGAGGAAGTTGAGGGATAAGAAATTGCCTAATGGGTACAATGTACACTAGTTGGTTGATGGGGACACTAAAAGCCCAGACTTCACCACTATGTAATATATACATGTCACAAAACTGCAGCTGTACCCTCTAAATCTAATTTTTTTTTTTTTTTTGACGGAGTCTCGCTCTGTCACCCAGGCTGGAGTGCAGTGGCGCGATCTCAGCTCACTGCAACCTCTGCCTCCGGGGTTCAAGAGATTCTCCTGTCTCAGCCTCCTAAGTAGCTGGGATTACAGCCACACCACCACCACCCCCAGCTAATTTTTGTAGTTTTAGTAGAGACGGGGGTTTCACCATATTGGTCAGGCTGATCTCGAACTCCTGACCTCAGGTGATCCACCCGCCTCAGCCTCCCAAAGTGTTGGGATTACAGGTGTGAGCCACCACACCCAGCCTTCTAAATCTTTTTTTTTTTTTTTTTTTGAGACACAGTTTTGATCTTGTTGCCCAGGCTGGAGTGCAATGGCAAGATCTCGGCTCACTGCAACCTCCACCTCCTGGGTTCAAGCAATTTCAAACAATTCTCCTGCCTCAGCGTCCTCAGTAGCTGGGATTACAGGCACACGCCACCACACCTGGCTAATTTTTGTATTTTTAGTAGAGGCGGGGTTTCTCCATGTTGGCCAGGCTGGTCTCAAACTCCTGACCTCGGGTGATCCGCCCACCTCAGCCTCCCAAAGTGCTGGGATTACAGGCGTGAGCCACCGCATCCAGCCTAAATCTATTTTTTAAGAAAGCACTTGGCCAGGCATGGTGGCTCACACCTGTAATCCCAGCACTTTGGGAGGCTGAGGCAGGCAGATCGCTTGAGCTCAGGAGTTCAAGACCAGTCTGGGCAACATGGTGAAATCCTGTATCTATTTTTAAAAAAAAAAAAGCACCGTTCTAAAGTCTTTTTACAGACATTATTATCTCATGTAGTCAATCCCGATTGCCTCTTTCTTCATTAATGTTAGTTAAGGAAGAGATGTTAAGTCAATAATAACAACAGTACCCAACACTTCTTGAGGATCGAGGCTTACTATATGCTCGATACCATGTAGAGCATTTTTCCCAAAATAACTAACATTTCTCGCAATATCCCTGTGAGTTAGATATAGCTCATGTTCTCATTATACAGATGAGGAAACTTAGACACAAAAGGGCTGAGTGACCTACCCAGGAATGAGAATGAAGAAATGGCTCTGTTGTTGGGGGTGGGGGGGGGACAAAAACAGGGAGGAAGGGAAGTAAACCAAAAAAATCTGTAGGAGCTGATTGTGAAAGTGGGACAGTGAGAGTGAATGAGACGGGGCTGAGTAACCTGGTGCCTCCGAGGGAGAAGTGAGGGCAGGGAAAGTCCTGCCTTGGCCCCTCACTGACTCTGGTTCTGACGCCAACTCTTTGAAACCGGAGTCAGCACAGAGTTTTGCCGACTGTTTACATGAGGAATCGTGTGGATCTGGTGTGGTTTTGAAATGCAGAGTGGGAGGGGTGTTCATGGAGGGGTGTGTGACCATGTGGGAAGCTGGATGGGTGTGGGGGACCATGGGGGTTCAGGGGGCATGTGCAAACTGGACACCTGACAATGCCCACAGCATACCAGGTGCTTGGGCCTCATTGTGCTCTTTGTGCAGATGGGGAAACTGAGGCTCAGAGAGGGGTGTCCTTCATGGCCTTAGGAAGAGGAAAGGCCAAGATTCAGACCTAGGGCTTTCCAGGAGCTCCCAGAGTCAGAGTTCAAAGCCCTCTGCACGCACACATGTATGGGCACACACACATATACAGAGCGTTGTGCTCAGGTTCAAGTCCAGAGGAAAGAAAGACAGTTAAGGAAAAGAGGCACCTAGAAGCCTCAGGGTTGTTGGGGGAGGTGTGGGTGTGTACGCACAGCTCTCTGGTGTGTTGTCTGTCCATTGCTAAGAGTCGAGCGTGTGCCTGTGTGTTTTGTGTGTTGCTTCTGGGAGTTATCTACCAGCCTCGGCAAAGCAGGTCTGGGTTGCATATGTAACTATGAGTGCATTATGCACTTCTGTGTGCTGTGTGCACCCCTGGGTGGTACTGTATACATCCGCCTCAGCATCGTTTCCCTGGCCTGCTGCCCAGAGATGCCCCAAACCCCCGTCCCAACATCGTGCCTCTCAGCCCACCTCATAATGACGCCAGTCATTTGGGAAATGAGGAAGGGGGCGTTGCAGAGGGAAGCCTGAAGTTCAAACGGTCACCCTGAGTCTGCGGGCTTCCTGTGCCTGTCGGGAACTGGGAACCACCACCGCCCCAGCAGCCCCTCCGGGAATGCCATCTCTCTACCTTGTCAGCGAGAGGGAGGGTCACCAGAGGGGCACTGTGCAGCTGTGCTGTGGGGGTGAGGGGGGTAGTGGGGAGCCTGGGGCCGTCCAACCTGGTTTCCTCTACCTCATCCGGGGGAGCGGGGGAGACTTGAGGTATCCCTCTCGCCTGAATGTGTGACTGTGTGTGTGTTGGGGTGGGGATGCCCTGGAATGTTTTCTGCAAACTGAGTTGTGGGTGTCTCTGGTTGTGTGTAGCCTCTCTGTATTGTATATGTGGCAAGGCATGTTGTGTGTGTGTGTCTGGATATATTTTTTGTGTGCCCAGGAATGTGGCGTGAGTCTGTTACGGGTCCCAGTCGTGATGTGAGTATCTAGAAGTGCATACACCTCTGTGTGTTGCGTAGGGCCTTATTTGCTGTGCATTTGCCTAGGGGTGTTGCATGTGCGCCTGTGTGTTGAGTACGTGCCCGGGTTTGTGGAGTGTGCCTGTGGAGTTGCGTGTGTCTCTTGATTGCACGGGTAATCTTTTGTGTTGTGCGTGTTCCCCTGATGGTGATGTGGGTTTGGGTGAGGGGAGGGAATCTGGGTGTGTCCCCAAAAGTATTGATAGTGTGCTTAAGGGTGTCGAGTGTGTGCTGCCCAGGAGTGCTGGCTGCTGACCCACGCTGTGGGCACCTGGCTGGCTGAGTGACTGTGTGGGTGTCTGTGCTGGCCCCGAGCTACATGTGCTTTGAGCCTGTGTTGGCTGTCAATCTCAATGTGCACTGGCATCTCTGGGTTTGGCGATGTACATCTGAGTTCCAAGGGCTCATGCTTCTCAATAGTTTATGTGTAGGTGAGGCTTACATATAAGGTTTGGCTGAGGGGTTCAGTCACTATATGCTCATCCCCCCCACCCCACACACACTTGCCTCACTATCATCCATCTACTGTAAAAACAAACTTTCTTTTTACCGGAACAGTCCCCCACGCTCATTGCCATGCCTCTGCCCGGGAAAGCAGGGGCGGGACGTCTGGAACTTGGTGGTGGGGTGGAGGGAGGGACAGACAGACAGGGCTCTGGGTTCAATTCTGGGCCCGGAGGTGGAGACACTGTGTGACCCCCAGCTGCTGCCTGCCTGTCTCTGACCCATGTGTCCTGGGAAGTGGCTCATAATGCAGTTCCCACTGGCTGGGATCCCCTCAGTACCACCCCACCCCTGGAGGTCACCCTTTCTGCCCTGACCATGTCTCCTCTGCCTTTTTCCCACCAGCTCAGCAGCACAACATACCCTGTGGTTGTGAAGATGGGGCACGCACACTCTGGGATGGGCAAGGTGAGTCTCTGGCTGAGCTGCGCATAGGTAGATGTGTATTTGTGCAGCGCACACCAGTCATTCTGTGTGATCGTGTGTCCTGGGGTGTCATTATCTATCAAGTTGGTGCAAAAGTAATTGCAGGTTTTGCCAGTTCTTATGGTAAAAACCACAATTACTTTTGCACCAACCTAATAGATTTTTGTTTTCTCACATGCAGCTGACCTCATCGACCCCTTTTTCCTCCTGCCTTCAGCCAATTTTGTGTGTATGTTGCTTCTGTCTCCAGCATTGTGTCTGTGTGTACATGTATGCCTGTGCTGAACACACATGATGTGGTATGATCTTTTGTGTTGCAAAGTCTCGGGGTCCTGTGTGCTTTACATCCATCTGATTTTGTCTGTGTGCATGTGGAAAGTAGACCTGTAATTTGTTTGTGTCCAAGTTTCTGTATCTTTGCATGTTGTGTGTACAACTGATTTTGTGTCTGGATGCCTATATTAGTATATTGTATATACACAATTTTTTCACAGCTTTAGCGAGGGATAATTCACACACCCTACAACTCAGCCATTTAAAGTAGACAATTCAATACTTTTTGGTATGATCAGTGTTCTACACACCCAACTTCGTGTCTGTGTGTACACGTACAAAACAGGAGACGCACGATCATGCCTGATTGAGCGCCTTGGCATGTCCACCTAATTTTTGTGTACTCACCTCACCTGTGCGTCATGTGTACATGCTCCCCCAGACACCCCCATTCCCCACAGCTGCCCTATCCTGACCAGGCCCTGATCCTTGCCCTCGCGTCCACAGGTCAAAGTTGACAACCAGCATGACTTCCAGGACATCGCAAGTGTTGTGGCACTGACCAAGACGTATGCCACTGCCGAGCCCTTCATCGACGCCAAATATGACGTGCGTGTCCAGAAGATTGGGCAGAACTACAAGGCCTACATGTGAGTGGAGAAACCGAGGCCCTGGGAGGGGTCCCCTGCCTTGCCCCATGCAGCTGAGGCGCCCCTGAGCCTCTGTCCCCTTGTTCCCCAGGAGGACGTCAGTGTCAGGGAACTGGAAGACCAACACTGGCTCTGCGATGCTGGAGCAGATCGCCATGTCTGACAGGTGGGCAGCCCAAACTCAGGGTATGAGGGGAAGGGTGGGTGGGAGCGCAGCAGCTCAGGTCAGAGACTGACAGGCTTCCCCGCCCTTTGTCTTGGCAGATACAAGCTGTGGGTGGACACATGCTCGGAGATTTTTGGGGGACTGGACATCTGCGCAGTGGAAGCGCTACATGGCAAGGATGGAAGGGATCACATCATTGAGGTGGGAGCACCCAGGGGTAGGTGGGGCAGAGGGAGGAACAGCTGCCAGTCAGCAGCAGTGCAAACGGAAGCACTCCATGGCACAGAGGTCCTCAGCCAACAGCAATGTGCTTGGTACACTGTAAGGTGCCTGGCAAACTTTCGAAGGGACCATCCCTTGCAATGGCAGAACACTTAGTAAACTCTAGACTGAACTTGCACATCCCTGGTGAATAGTAAAACCCTTATTAGACTGTTAAGTGCTCTGGGAATCGAGACATCTTGGTGAATGACAAGGCACTTAGTAACCTTTATTCTGTGAACTGGACCAACAGCAAAGCATTTTGGAAAGGACAAAGTGCCTAGAAAACCATGAAGCAGGGATCGGCAAACATTTTCGGTAAAGGAGCAGACGGTACATATTTTAGGCTTTGTGGGCCATGCAGCCTCTGCTGTAACTACTCAACTCTGCAAAAGCAGCCATAGATGATATGTTAAACAAAATAGGTGTGGCTGTGTTCCAAAAAGACTGTGTTTATGGACATTGAAATTTAAATCTCATGCCATTTTCGCATGTTATAAAATCTTTCGAATTTTTTCAACTGTTACAAAATGTAAAAACTCATCCTTAGCTCATGGGTCACACAGAAGCAGGTGGTGGACCAGGTTGGGCTCGCGGGCCCTAATTTGCCCAGCCCTGCTCTGAAACACCTTCTAAGCTGTAAGGTACCTTGGAACAGACAAACCTTCCTCACTGTGCACAATCAGTGCCTCAGACACTGGGGCTCAGTGGTGGCCATGCCCTCGGCCAACTGAAAGCACAGTGTTACTGCTGCCTCAGGTGCCAGGCCTGCCTCTCCCCTCAGGGATCCTTTCCTTCCCCCAGGTGGTGGGCTCCTCCATGCCGCTCATTGGTGACCACCAGGATGAAGACAAACAGCTCATCGTAGAGCTCGTGGTCAACAAGATGGCTCAGGCCCTGCCCCGGCAGCGACAGCGGGATGCCTCCCCTGGCAGGGGCTCCCACAGCCAGGTCAGGCCCCTGGCGCTGAGCTAGTGGCTTGAGCTAGTGTGGGGAGGCCAGCCCTGGGTCATGCTGTGCCATGAAGCTGACAATCTGTAGGCTCACAGCATCACCTTTGCACACATGTGGCTGTGATTGCCAATTGTTTAAAACATTGATAAGCAGCTGCTGCCCTGACTTCCCCGAGCACCTTCCTGCCCTACCCCTGGGAACAGGTCCCCCACCCCACAACCCAGCGTACCCTCAGCTCAGCCACAAGTGGGGCAACACCCAGCGCACAGGGAACCTGTGTCATCATTGGCTGATGCTCCACTGGCTGGTAACTATTTTTAACCTCTCCTGCTCCATTCCTCTGCCGCAGACTCCGTCCCCAGGGGCCCTGCCCTTGGGCCGCCAGACCTCCCAGCAGCCCGCAGGGCCCCCGGCTCAGCAGCGACCCCCACCACAGGGTAAGTGAGAGACTGGCGGTCCCAGTCCCCTCCCTCAGCCCGCCATCTCTTACCCGCTCACTCTCACGTGTGCTCACTCTCTCTCTCTCTGTCCCCCAGGCGGCCCTCCACAGCCGGGCCCAGGCCCCCAGCGCCAGGGACCCCCATTGCAGCAGCGCCCGCCCCCACAGGGCCAGCAGCACCTTTCAGGCCTTGGACCCCCAGCTGGCAGCCCCCTGCCCCAGCGCCTTCCAAGTCCCACCTCAGCGCCCCAGCAGCCCG
>NW_012114888.1:4246399-4260393 GCF_000951035.1 Colobus angolensis palliatus | reverse complement strand
GCCCGGGCCCCGCTGGACGTCCCAAGCCACAGCTGGCCCAGAAACCCAGCCAGGACGTGCCGTCACCCGCCACCGCCGCTGCAGGGGGACCTCCGCACCCCCAGCTCAAGTAAGGGGACCCCTACAGCAGCCCCCGCCTTGCTGCTCACAAAGCGGGCCCCTGCCCCAGTAGAGTAGCCCTAGCTCCCTTGCTCCTCAGACCCAGGTCCTATGCAAGGGTCCCACGAACTCTCTCCAGCCTGAGCCAAGCCCTTCCCCCAAGCTTTCGCTCCTCCCGGCCCACCAGAGGCTCCACACCCCCACCCCAGGAATTTGGTGCTAGAATCCCATAGAAACTGCCCTCTGTTCGAATTCCTCCTCATAGGCCCTGGGAAAGTTTCCTCCTCCAAGGCCTCCCAGGCACCTGGCTGACCCACCGTCTGCAACTTCCTGCCCAGCCCAGAGCCTTCCCTGCCAAACTGGCCCTCCCCGTCCCAACCCATCCCTAAAACTCCTGGCCTGAGTCCTAGTCCTCCTATCATCTCGCTCTTCCCACTCCACCCTCATACTTTTCCTCCTTCTCCACATCCTTCTGGCCCATCTCAGTCTCCCTGCGAATCATCAACCATCTGCCTCTTCTGGTCCATTCCAACTCCCACCCCAGCTCAGACGTCCTCCCTGCCCCACCCAGTTGCTCTGCCTTAGGCTGACTTGCCCAATAGCCTGTCCTTGGTCCAAGCCCTTCCTATGCCCTCCTGGACACCTCACCCTTAGACTGGAAACCTCCCTGCTCATCTTCCCCTTTGTATCAAACTAGCCAAGAATTCAGAGCAGCTTCTGCCCAGGACTCTTCCCATGAATCCGACACTTCACCCTGGATCCAAGTCCTCCCAGCCTGTCCCAGATCTTGCCTCCCTGGCCCAGGACTCCACCCACTCCACCTGAGTCCTGCCAGCCTCGAGAACCTGTTAGGGTCCAGGCCCAAGGTGGCGGGTGGGGAGGTCACAGGCACAGCCCCAGAATCAGAGGGGCAGGGCTGGGGCCGGGCCTGGGGTAACTTTGTGTTTCTCTCCCCTTCCTCCCCTTCCTCTTCCCCCTTCCTCCCACGCCTCCACCTTGTCTCTCTCTAGCAAATCCCAGTCTCTGACCAATGCCTTCAACCTTCCAGAGCCAGCCCCGCCCAGGCCCAGCCTTAGCCAGGACGAGGTGAAAGCTGAGACCATCCGCAGCCTGAGGAAGTCTTTCGCCAGCCTCTTCTCCGACTGATACCCCACTCTGAGAACCCCAAAATCCCTGGGCAACCCTTCTCTGGGCTCTGAATCCATTTCTCACTTTTGGAGTCTCCACATCCCTTGAGAACCCATCTCCCGGTTCTCCAAGATTCCACCTCTCATTCCTCAAGATCCCTGAGTACCTTGAGAAACCTGACTCCTCCTGGCCGTAAATCCAGTTCTCACATGTGGAATCCCCAAGTCCTTTTAGAACCCCACTCCTGGTCACTTCAAGATCTACTTCTGTTTTAGGACCTCCAGATTCCTGAAGACCTCCGACCCTGGTTTCCCCAGAGGGCGTTTTCCTTCCTGGAAGTGCCCAAATACCAGGCAACCCATTGCAAAATCCCTTCCTGGAGCCCTGAAGTTCCTGGAAAACCCTATTTTTGGTCCCAAATCTCTCCAGCACACCTATTTCCCATCACAATTTTCCAAATCCTCAAGAAACCCCTACTGTTGAGCCCCTTCCCATGGATCTTCCATCCCTCTGAAGATCCGCATCTTCAAATGCCACCCAACACCAGCCCCCTCAACCTCATTCAATACCTTGGGAGCTCCTCCCACTTCCAGGACCCCTCGATTCCCCCAGGGACCCCCTACCCAGTTTCCTGCCTCTGACAGCTGTCTTTAAATATGCAAACTCCACCCATCTTCCCAGAATCCTTTGCACACGGAAGGCCAGTGGTCTCCGCTTCCCCACCTTTGCCGTGATGTCTGTGTCTGTGACTGATGTGGCCTCCTCTTGTGCCGTGCTTGGCATATGTGGTCCTCGTTCATCGTGCCGCCTGTGGTGATGCGTGCAGTGACGCTGTTTATGTGGTCCGCACCTCCCCCTGACCTCCACTCCTTGCCTGGACTCATCCCACCCCTCAGCGGCTCTGAACCCCAAGAGAAGAGTCGGGAAACAAAATAAACAAGCAAAGGCCCAGCAGAATTCTGTGCTTCTTGGTGAAGAAAGAGGGGAGTCCTTGAATGGCGGGGGAGACACAAAAGGGACCCCCAAAATCCACATGGGGTGCTGGGAACCCCAAAATCCAGTGGAAGGCACATCGGGCACAAATTCCAGAGAGGTTCTGAGTGGAATCCCTGCCACAAATCCCAGCCATTGGAGATGGAGGAGCTCCCAAAATTTAGAAGTATCCCCAAAGCCAAGAGGAAACCAAATGATGGAGGAGGCAGGGGGCTCAGTCTTTGGGAGGACCCCAATTCCAGAAGAACTGGAAAAGCACATGGGGAGCCCCCTCATCTCCCAGGGTGGGGAATGGGGGATCCTGAGGCAGCATCAGGGCAGAGACGCACATTGATTGGCTGGTGGGCTAGGCTCCTTGGCGTGGAGGGCTGAGACTGGCTCCCCGGTGGCTTGGGCGGGGCCTAAGGCACAAGGCGGGCTGCGCTGAGTAGGCAGGCAGGCAACTCATCAGCCTGGGTGCGGTGCAAGGAGGGTTCCGAGGCACTCCGCTCAATCTTGGGGAGTGACCGTTGCAGCAGCTCAATTGTGGCCAGAATCTGAGGGCAGGTGGGGGTGAGGAGGGGTGTCCAGAGCCCTGTGGGCATCCCAACAGCCCCAGACCCCAGCCTCATGGGGAAACACACACACACACACACACACAACCTCTGAGCTTTCACATTCACATCTGCCTCCATCTCAGTCTTCCTCCATCCCAGAGTCACCCACCCAAGGTGTCCAGCCCTCCTACCCAGCCCACCTGGGGGAAGAGGGGCCGTTCCTCCCGCTGGAACTTGAGGCAGTCAGACAGCAGGCGCCGCATGGCCTTGGGGCAGTTGCTGGAGATTTTGCTGAGGTCCGGGGACAGATAGCCACGGCCCACCATAAAGATAATCTGGGGGCAGAGGGGGGCAGGAAAGGGGTGATCTGGGGTCAGGGGCTGGGAGGCCCAAGGAATTTTGTATTGAGGGGCTTGGGAGGTTCGTTTTTAGCGAACTGGGGTACTGTCAGTATCGGGGCCCAGAGGATTCTCCATCACTGAGCACTTGGGAGGATTCTCTGCTTTCAGAACAGAGGGATTCAAAGTTAGGGTTCAGGATTGTAGGTATCTGGGGCTCAGAGGATTATAGGCCCACGAGTTTCTAGGAGGCTTAGGGACCTGGAAAGTACTGAGTCTCAGGGAAACATGGAGTTCTGGGTCTGGGGGAGCTTGTACTTCTGTGCGGGTCTGAGGCCTAGAGGGTTCTAGGTACCCCGGCCCTGGGGCCTGCTAGATACCCCAAGGCCTAGGTGACTGTGGGTGCCTGTGACTATTCCAGAAGCACAAAAGGGCTCTGTTTCTGGGGAGAAATGGGATGCTGGGAGAAATGAGATCTGGGAGATTTTGAGTACCCAGAGCAGAGGACTACAGGCGTCTAGGGATACAGAGGGCTTTGGGGTATGTGGGGGCCTCGGGGGATTCTAGGTATAGAGATTCGGGGTATTCTGGACTTCGAGGATTTTTGTCCCAGAGGGCTGTGGATGTGAGAAGAGGGAAGCCGGGGTAGGGGAGACCCAGAGAATTCATTGTAGGTGTCTGGAGCCCAGGGGATTCTGGGAGTCTTTATCCCACAAAATTTTAGGTTTCTGGGGAAAGGGTGGCATTCATCAGTGCAAAGGAGGGGATGTGGGGTATGGATGCCTGAGGGGATCCCTCAGCCCAGGGAACTGTGGGTAAGGTGTGGGGCTCACCTGGTCACGGCAGCCAATGTGGCTGTAAGGCAGTGAGCCAGTCATGAGCTCGTAGAGCACAACCCCGTAGGCATAGACATCTGACTGGAAGCTGTAGGGGTTCGGGTCCTGCATACGGATCACCTCAGCTGCCTACAACAGGCCAGACCAGGCAGAGGGACCACAGAGGTCAGCAAATGGCCGGTCCACAGTCCCAGATCCCACTGGCCACACAGGATACAACTCAGAGCCACCCACACGAGGTGGGACATGAGGAGTCCAGACACCCACACCTGGCACAGGCATCCCCGTTCCCATTCAGCCCCACACACCCCAATCCTGGAGCCTACATCCCCATGTACCCCTCATCCAGCCTGGCCCAACTCACCATCCACAGCACAGAGCCTGAGGGCTGCTCCAAGGGCTGGGCCCCGCTCCATCGAGTCTTCACTGTGGCCAAGCCAAAGTCACCGATCTTCACCGTGAGCCCCTCATGTAGGAAGATGTCCGCCAGGGTCAAGGACCACTACAGGGACTCCTAATAGCCATGCCTCTCACCCTGCCTGGGAGGTTACTATTGGTGCCCTTATACCACTCACCCCTCTGATCCTGACTAGGAGCCCCTTAATATCACACCAACTATCTACAACCTTGACATGGGCAGGGAACGCCTGCTAGTGCCCCCCACACTCAGCCCCGCTGTTGACTCCTGAACAGGAAGCCCCTTGGAGGGCACCCGAACTCACTATGCCTCTGATGCTGACCATAATGCCCTCCACAACTGCCACACATCAGACTCTAACCAGAGTTCCCAAGAACAGTACCTGAACCAACCACACCTCTGACTTCAGACTAACAGGCTGCCATTAAAGCCCCCTGGCTGGCCACAGTTCTGCCACCTGGCAAGGAGCTCTGGGACACATGCCCCTCCTTTGTAATTCCCAGAACCCCCACAAGAGGCATCCTTCTAAGCCCTTGCGCCCCCACCTCAACCCCAGTCCGGGGACAGATAGATACTGTTAGACTTGAGATCTCGGTGGATGATGTTCTTGGCATGGAGGTAGCTGTGGGGGTGGAGGCGGTTGGTGGATTGGCTGGGGGTTACCTCATTTCCCCCACCCTTTCCCCCCACCCCTCCCCAGGCTGGGAGACTCACTCCATGCCCTGGGCAGTCTGCCGGGCCACGTCGATGAGCTGGACCATGTCGAAGCGTGTGTCGGCCACATGCAGGTGATGGTAGAGGCTGGAGCCTTCACACCACTGTGTGATGATGGCGAATCCCGGCCGGGTCATGAAGCCCATAAACAGCAAGATGTTGACGTGTCGCGTCTTCCTGCAGGCAGGGAGGGCAATGTCAGAATTGGGGAGGAAAAATAGTGACTGTCACTTACTGTGACTTACTGTCACATCAGGAGTGGCACTGTTCTTTACCTTCTTTGGTCATTCATTTTCACCCTGTCTTTTGGGGTACTCAGGACCACAGCATTGCCAGATATCATGAATTTGTGAGATGTGTTTACTGGGCTATGATTCTCTGCTGTGGGCTTATATGCGGAGCTTCCCCATCCAAGTCTCCCAACAAAAGCAGGAGGGAGGAATTGCTGCCCCTCCCCCTCCCTGCCTACAGCAGCATTTCTTTTTTTTTTTTTGAGATGGAGTCTCGCTCTGTCGCCCAGGCTGGAGTGCAGTGGCCAGATCTCAGCTCACTGAAAGCTCCGCCTCCCGGGTTTACGCCATTCTCCTGCCTCAGCCTCCCAAGTAGCTGGGACTACAGGCGCCCGCCACCTCGCCCGGCTAGTTTTTTGTATTTTTTTTAGTAGAGACGGGGTTTCACCGTGTTAGCCAGGATGGTCTCGATCTCCTGACCTCATGATCCGCCCGCCTCGGCCTCCCAAAGTGCTGGGATTACAGGCTTGAGCCACCGCGCCCGGCCCTACAGCAGCATTTCTAATCATTAACATCCCCCGCCCCTCTGACTCTGACCATTACCTGGGTCTGTGACCATCTCACAGATGAGAAGGTAGAATGCCAACCTTCCTCATTGATGTATCAATATAATATGGATAGATGCAGGATTAAAATATCAGTGATATGTGATTATTAGAGCCTGTTCAGCACCATGAGAAGCTTAGAGGTAAAGAGCTTGGAGTCTGGACTCATGTTCAAATCTAGGCCTCACCAGGTACTCACTGTACAACCTTGGGAAGGACATTTAACCTCTCTGGGCCTCAGGTTCCTCAAATGTAAAACTGATCATTGTATTAGCTACCTTATTCTCTGTAACATAATTGTGCCCATTTGACAGAGAGGAAAAGCTCATGCCGGCATCCCCCGGGTTGGCAGAAGCTATCCAGTACTACCTGTAGTATATAGGTATACAGTACTATACTACACAGTAACTATAGCAGCAAAAAGGAGACACCTGGCTTTCTTAGCATGACTAGGTGAATACTGTATTGATTACATATTATAGCAATTATAAAAATTAAGCAATGATTAGATTATGGTGATGATAATATTGTTTAAATCAAGGCATTAGAATTAATGAATAACAAGAACCAACACTATAAATAGAACATTACCGTTGTAGTCCAAGCAGAGGGGAAGGAAAGATGCAAGCCTTCCTGGCAATGCGGTAACGAGAATGGTGGCCCACACCCAGACCCAGTTCGCAGCGGCAAATAAGAAGACTCCCATTTGGGAGGCAGAGCCATTCATTAATAACCCAAACAACTGCATGATCACAGGTCCTCTAAACATACCCATTTCCCAGAGGGGAAAGGGACGCCCTTCAGAAAGAAACAACTTCTGATGATGGTTTAACAACACAAACACAGGTGATGTCCAGGAAGCACTCCAAGCATGGCCTTTTCCCAGAGAGGTGCCAAGGCTGGGCCTGCCACTCCCATCCACGCAAATGTGCCACCTCACCTGAGCACCTGCATCTCATTCTTGAAAGCTTGGGCCTGCTCAGCTGTGGGCTGGGACACCTTGAGCACCTTCACAGCCACATCGCCATGCCACCGCCCTCGAAACACGGTGCCAAACGAGCCCGTCCCGATCCTCTTCAGCAGCTGCACCTCACTGGGTGGTACCTCCCAGTAATAGCCTGAGTCCCGGTACCCCAGGTTCTTCTGTGGGCCAGATGGGTGGCATCTAAGAGGCCTGCCCACATCCCTCATCCCACATCACTCAGCCTTGGTGCTCCCAAAAGGATCGCCCTCAAGCATACCACTTTCTTCTTGTCATCGGCCAAGGACTTCCGCTCACGCTGCTCTGCTGGTGACTTGGAATGTGGGGATTTCCTCCCCGAGGACACGCTGGCTGGGCTGGGGCTCCCCCGGGGGGTTCCATCACCACCTCCTCTACTACTGGCAGCTGCAGTTGCAGAAAGGATGTGAGCGGAGGCAAGTGGGGCAGCGGGGGTCAGGGTGCAGGCACGGGGGACTCACCATCAGTGCTGAAACTCTGGCCAGTGAGCTGGAAGAAGATGGACAGGAGTCAAAAAGAGGGCATGGAGGCCAACAGGAATGGCTCTCCCCTCTGCCCAGTGATCCCGGGCATTGTTCCCCACAGCACCAACCTGGATGAGGTTGGAGTCCATGGGGGCCGTGGTGCTGACCATATGGACGTTGGGAGTGGATGTGGAGCGGATGCGCTGCAGGGGGGCGTTGGCCGGGGCAGGGAAGGGGAAGTGCTCCGGGTCACAGTGCTGAGTGTGGGGCCTGCCAGGTGAAAGGCTGTGAAATCACTGCCAGGAATCAGAGAACCAAGAAAGCCCCCACCCCACCCCCAGCCATAAACATGCATTTAGCTCACACAGAGCGAATGTCCACTGGCAGTACTATTATTCATTGCTTCAAGAAACATTTATTGAGTGCCTGCTGTGTGCCAGATACCATTCTAGGTGGTGGAGATAAAACTGTAAAACAAAATAACAGTTCTTGCCCTCACGGGGCTGAAATAAAAAACAAATATATAATATGCCTGATGGTGATAGGTGCAATAAAGAAAAATAGTAAAGCAAAATAAGGAGACACAAAGTGTTCCTAGAAAGTGTCAGGAAAGGCTTCTCTGAGGAGGAGGTGACATTGGAGTAAATGCCTACAGGCAGGATAGCAAGCCACACAGATAGTGGGGAAAGGGGAATGTATCATATTTTATAATTATATATTATAATTACATGTACTCTTCAAATGTTATATAATACATATCATCTATATTAAAATAGCAATGTTTTAAAGTATACATATTACCATATTCTATGTTATATATACATGTTATACATATAATATATGCTAAACATATTGTAAAGTTACAAAAATATGTTAATGTTCCCTTCACTATCCTGAAATGAAACTCAAAGGTAATTAATGCATATACACTCATAATTTAAAATAATATAATACCCTAACTTTATTTTATGTATTATATAAACATGTATGATGTTCTACATTATATAACATTATGTAATACAACATGATACAATAACATAAATACACCATAAAATATGCACATTATAAAATATATATTAGAGCAATAATATATTTTAATACAGCTATAGTTTTGTATAATATTTAACATAAAGAAGCAATAAAAGGGAAGTAATTTATGATAAAATAATACATATTTCAAAATGGAAAGGCTTGAGTATAGTTATACTAGAAGAATTAGCAATGTAGTTAGATGCTTATAAATATATTTATAATTAATAATAAAAAGAACTGATTATTTACACTATACCAGATCCTGTTCTAGGCACTGAACATGTCTTAACTCATTTAATCCTCAGCAGAACCTTATATGGTAGAAAGTATCATAATCCCCTCTTTACAGATGAGAAAACTGAGGCCCAGAGAAATCAGGTGACTTGCCCAAGGTCCCAGTTTCATGCCCTTACTCACACTTGTAGGTGCTCAATAAATGTTTGTCAAGTAAACAAATGAATAAAGTATGGCTTGTGGTCTACAAGAGTCCCCAGCTCTTTTTCTCCCCCAGTAGCCCTTCAGCTAAGGCACCCCTACCTGGGACCCTGGGGGGTTAGCAACTCATTCAGGGGGCGGTTCGAGGGAGCCTCATGTTGTCTGGAGCCTCCGGACAAATCCTGGACACTGTGGTAGAACCTTGAGGGCATGAAGGGTATAAAGTAAGGGGACACAGGTCAGCTGTCTGTAAGGGCCTTGGGGCTGGGTCTCTGTGCTCCCCATCCCCCCACCCACCCCAGGCTGGGCTCACTGTTGGCGGTTGGTACTCATGTCAACACAGACTGTGGGGACCTTGGAGGAACAATGCTGGTGGAACTTGTAGCCACAGGTTTGGCAACGGAAGCCATGGAACAGAAACTTAAGGCAGAAGTCACAGAACGCCAGGCTGAAGAAGGTCTTCCGTACCTGATGCCGCAGAGCAGGGAAGTTTGAGACCTGGGCAAGGACACTCCCCACCATGATCCGCCCCCACCGTCCACCCTGCGCTCACAAAATTGTGCATGGTCAGCGGGACATCTTCAAGGACCTCGACAATGAGCTCCTCGCCATCCAGGGGAGCAATGGCTGTGTCCCAGGCAGTGACTGTCTTTCGTCTGCAGGGGGCACGGAAAGGAATGAATGGGAGGGTGGGCAGGGGCCATGGTGAGGCAGGGAACCCCCACAAGTCCCTCCAAGCCTGCTACCCACAGGGTCATGTCTGGCAAGTTTAATTCTCATCATAGCAACTCTAGGAATCAGTCATTATCCTTGCCCCCACTTCACAGATGGGAAACAGGCTCAGAGGGACAAAATGACTGGCCCTGGGCCACAAGGGTAATGAGAGGCAGGACGGTGTGAAGAGTCCATGCTCTGGAACGGAAGGGGAGAAGCAAATGAAACTAAACAACTACATCTTAGAAGCACTAAGCCAGCCCCCGAAAAGGGGGCTGAGGGGGCACTGAAACAACAAATAAAGTGCAGTGTGTGAACTGCATAAAAAATTAAGGAACCCCACAAGAGAGGAATAAATAAGGTCAGCAAGACCCAACTCAGCAGACAAAGAATGGGGAAAATGAGGAAGAAGAGAGCTGATGAAGTCATGACATCGTGAAAGGACAAAATAGATGAAATCTGGAAGGAAGTGATGGACCAGGGTAAGGACTTGGGGGCCAGGGGAGAATGAGTTGGCTGACCTTACAGGCCAATGAACCAATGAAGTAACAAAACAAAAGATGGATGAACTTATAGATTACTTGAACTACAGTAGTCCTCCCTTATCTGTGGTTTCACTCTCCATGGTTTCAGTTACCTGTGGTCAACCGGGTGGGAAAGTATTAAATTGAAAATTGCAGAAATAAACAATTCATAAGTTTTAAATTGCATGCATTCTGAGTAGCAAGATGAAATCCTGCACCATCCCACCCAGGATGTGAATCATCCCTTTATCTAGAAGATTCACACTGTTTATGCTACCACCCATCACTTAGTAGCCTGCTCAGTTATCAAACAACTGACTCAGTATCATAGTGGCTGTCTTCAAGTGATCGCCATTTTACTTAATAATGGCCCCAAAGCACAGGAGTAGTGTTGGTGGCAATTTGGACATGTCAAAGAGAAGCTGTAAAGTGCTTCCTTTAGGCAAAAAGGTAAAAGTTCTTGACTTGAAAGCAAAGAAAATCATATGCTGAGGTTGTTGAGATCTACTGTAAGAAAGAATCTTCCATCTTTGGAACTGTGAAGAAGGAAAAATAAATTCATGCTAGTTTTGACGTCATACCTCATATTGCAAAAGTGATGGCCGGAGTACATGATACATGCTTAGTTAAGACGGAAAAGGCATTACATTTATGGGTAGAAGACAAGAATAGAAACATGCTCCGGCTGATAGCAATTGGGTTCGGTACTATCTGTGGTTTCAAGCATCCACTGGGGGTCTTGGAACACGTACCCTGCAGATAAGGGGGCACTAAAGACCAAGGGAAGACTAATGGAAGACTCTGTGATAAAGAACAGAAGGAATCAAATGACTGAGAAGGGGATGGGAGGTGGGGCACCCAGTGGGTGGGCGTGGGGCTGCCACACTCACCCCTTGATGAGTCGGTAGACCACACAGCAGTCCTGATTTAGACCCCGCACCTTCAGGGCCTTGTCTAGAGAGTCGTAGACACTCATGCCATCCCGGACAGTCACCTGTGTGTATGTGCAGATGTAGGGGTCCTCATTGCCCAACAGAGGCCACAGTTGATGTTCCCATCCTTTTGCAAAGGCCTCCCCCAACCGTTGTCACCCTTTTGATCCCAGAGTTACAACTGGGTCCATCCACAGCCCTTGCCATTTCGCTTCCATGACTCACCACCGTGCGTTGCTTGTTGGGCAGGTACACTTTAACGGTGCCCACTGCCCGGGACGGCTCGGCCCCATTGGCAGGGGGGCCCCGTGGTGGCTCCATGGAGCCTTAGACTTTGTCAAGATGGGCTGAGGTGGGGCTGGGCAGGTGCCATGGGGCTCCTACAAGAAGGCAGACAGAATTCAGAGGTCCAATAATGATAGTCTGGAAGCAAAGTGGCAGGGGACAAAATACAATTCAAAGTCCAGGCTCCTGTCGCCCCCTGCAGCCTAATTTTCACATGACAGCCCAAGAGATCCTGCTCACATCTGAAGTCCTTCCAGTTCCTCCTCTGCTCAGACCCTCCTGTTGCTTTTCTCACTCATGAGTGCCAAGGTCTCAGCTTCACTGCACAGGGTTGGGGGGGAGAGAACAGGGAAGGGGGACAGAGCATACTGTCCTGGAGGGTACAGGAGCACAGAAGACTCTGTGCTGGGGACCAATGGGGAAGTCAATACACACTGCACTGAGCTCTCAGGTACATAAGAAGCACGAACAGAATGTCCTGGTTGTTGTTGTTTTTTTTTTTTTTTCTTTGACAGAGTTTCGCTCTTGTTGCCCAGGTTGGAGTGCGATGGCACGGTCTCAGCTCACTGCAACCTCCATCTCCCAGGTTCAAACCATTCTCCCACCTCAGCCTCCTTAGTAGCTGGAACTACAGGCGCCTGCCACCACGCCTGGCTAATTTTTTGTATTTTTAGCTGAGATGGGGTTTCACCATGTTGGCCAGGCTGGTCTCAAACTCCTGACCTCAGGTGATCCACCCGCCTCAGCCTCCCAAAGTGTCCTGGCTTTTTAACAGAGAACGGGGGAAGTGCCAGATACTCTGGTGAGGGAGGAGTCGCAGGCAGGGTGATAGGAAAGAGAAGATCATGAGATATTGCCCTTAGTTTGGGGAAGATGGAGGTTGCACCAAACATATCCTTAAAGGGCACTGTGGACATCCCTAAACCCTGGGGTGTAATGTTGATGTTAGGACCACAGACACCGTGTTAGGTGGCTAATGGAAGTCCCAAGACTCTATGATGAGGAGTTCATGGGTGGGGGTCACTACATACTATGCGGGAGATGTAACAGGTGTCACCAGGGACTGTAATGGGGAGAAGGGTGGAAATGGAAATGACCAGACATTGAGCCGAACTGGGGAGGTAATGGTGGATCACCACACTGTCATAGCAAAAGGAGAAGAAAGGTATGGTGTTGCGGGGAGAAAAATGGAGGTAAAGAGGGAGCTCCAAAATTCTCCTTGACAACCAGTGAGGGGGTCACAGGCACATTACTGGTGTAAACTGAATGGGGGATCATGGAAGGCGGTTACAGAGGTGAGAATCCTGATATTCTCCCCCCCGGGGGGTCAGACACTGACCCAGAATACGGAAACCGGGGAGTGAACCGCGTTTCCACACACTCCCCGCAGTTGGTAAAGAAAGGTCATTGGACACCGTAGGGGGTTTAAGACGGAATCCCGGCACCAGTCGGTAGGGTCTCGCCTACCAAAGGGCTTCCGGCTCTGCGCAGGCGCACCACCACTAGCAGCGGGCGAAACCATCACCGGCAGCCTTGCCCGCCTATCCTGTTACCCACCCCACCCCCGCTGTCGACGATGGTCTCGCCCTGGGTCAAACCACTCCTCCGGTTCCGGGCGGGGGACGCCGGGGCCCGGGCGCAGCCATCCTGGAGCTGAGCTTTCGGTCCGGGCGCCCTGCCCGTGCCCGGCAGCCGCTCCAGAAACCGAGCCCTCCCTGGTCCGCCCTCACCTGTCACGCCGCTACAGCCGCCGCAGCCTCCATCTTGGGCCTGTCTTCTTGTTTCCTCACAGAGTCCGCCTCCGCCGTCTCTTGGACTCTCGTTATTGGCTCTGCGGGACTCATCCTTCCACTCTTATTGGATCAAGGTCACGTCTGTCAAGGCAAGACCAACGGAATGTGAGTCGTGTTCCGGATTAGGAGGGGCAGCCTGAAACGTCAAGATCTGGGGCCAGCGCAAGTCCTGACTCGCGCAGGCGCAGTTGGGGCAAGACCTGCGTGCCTAGGGCTTTAACCTCAATAGTGGCATAGACGAATAAAGCAGGACTTTTTCAGGTCATCTGGGGCTGACCTTAGGGCTCTGGCATCTGGAGGAGAAATTCTTAAGTACTCTTTTTGGGCCAGTGCCCTAAGCACCCTTTTATGATTTTCCTGTGTCTCAGTGTTACCATCTTTGAAATGGGTTGGAATCAGAACAAATGATCGGCGATGTTCACCAGCTCTAGGAGACTGTAGTTCATAGCCTTTGAGGACAGCGGGTCTCTGGTGTGGTGGGGGCTGGGGGGCTGGCCCTAGGAGGGGCGGCCTTCTGTCTGGGAGGCTTCCTTTAGGAATGGGGTTGATTAGGATTTTGAAAAACTGGTCACAGGTGGCCAGGTGAAGAGGGAAGTGCGGACTTGGAACGGAGCACGATGCCAGTCAATGTGTGGAGGTATTGTGGGGTAAACACAAATTTTTAAAAATCGAATTTTCTCTGGTGTCAAAAGAGAGAGACATCTCTCTTAGAGCATTTCCTTTAGAAAACTTGTAACTGTAAAATTTTTTCTGTCCCTTTGAGATGTATGTAAGTCTTTTGAAATGCTAGATCTCTTGCCAGTTTTACAACCCCGGAATGTTTTTCTTAAGAGCCTTGTAGGCCGGGCGCGGTGGCTCAAGCCTGTAATCCCAGCACTTTGGGAGGCCGAGACGGGCAGATCACGAGGTCAGGAGATC
>NW_012114888.1:4233903-4245414 GCF_000951035.1 Colobus angolensis palliatus | reverse complement strand
GCCTCCCAAAGTGCTGGGATTACAGGCTTGAGCCACCACACCTGGCCCCAACTTCACTTTTCTATTTGAATCTTCACCATTTAATGGCTAAAAAAATTTTTTTTAGAGAGAGACAGGATCTCACTGTGTTGCCCAGGCTGGTGTCAAGCTCCTGGTCTCGTTCTCCCAACACTCTAGGATTATAAGCGTGAGCCACGATGCCCAACTCCAATGGCTAAAATTAAAAAGACTGACAATACTACGTATTGATGAGAATGTAGAGCAATTGGAACTTTCTTACATTGCTATTGGGAGTGTAAAGTGGCACAAGCACTTTAGAAACAGTTTGGCAGTTTCATATAAAATTAAACATAGACCTGCCATGCAATTCAGCAATCTCATTCCTAGGTATTTACTCTAGAGAAATGAAAACACGTGTCCAATGGTGTGCTGGTAAATGTTTAACAACCAACTCTCCAGGAAGAAAATAGCTCTAATTTGTACTGTCCCTGTGGCTTATTTCAGGCTGCTGATGTGACAGTCGCTGAACCAGATTTAAAAGAGATGCACAAAATCTGCTCTGGTGAGCCAGCTACAACATGCTACTATTACAGTATGTCTGCACAAAAACTTGTATGCAAATGTTCAGATTAGCGTTTTCATAATAGCAAAAAACTGGAAACAGCCCAGGTGTCCAGAAACAGAACTGACAAAGAAATACAACAACGGGGTTATGGAATACTACTCAGCAATGAAAGGGAACAAATTACTGACATATAGGAAGAGCATAGATGAATCTTGTAGACATGGGGCCAAATGAAAAAAGCCAGACACAAAGGAGAAATACTGTATTCCACCTGTATGAAATCTAAACCAGGCAAAACTAATCTATAGTGAAGGAAATAATCACATTAGATGTTGTTTTGAGGGAGAACGACTGGGAAGTACATTAAAGAACTTTTGCAGGTGATTGGAATGCTCTGTATGCATTTGTCAGAACTCATTGAACTCTATTATTATCTTTTTTATTTTTGAGACAGAGTCTGGCTCTGTCACCCAGACTGGAGTGCAGTGGCACAATCATGGCTCACTGCAGCCTTGACTTCCTGGGCTTAAGTAATTCTCCCACCTCAGCCTCCCAAGTAGCTGGGATTACAGGCAGGCACCACCACATTCAGCTAATTTTTAAAATTTTCTGTAGAGATGGAGTCTCACTATGTTGCCCAGGCTGGTCTTGAACTCCTGGGCTCAAGTGATCCTCCCACCTCGGCCTCCCAAAGTGCTGGGATTACAGGCATGAGCCACCTTGCCTGGCCTCATTGAACTCTATACTGAAAATGGATATATTTTGCTTTATGTGTAATATACCAGAATAAGAACTGCGTGGCAAAAGAAAAAAAAAAGAAGGCCTCAAACATAATTCTAAACATTTGTGTTTGTACAAATTCTTATTGGTTGGGGAAATTATTTTGAAAAAATTCTTTTTTTCTGTAATTAAATCCCTAGGCCCTGAATCTCCATCTCCCACTGCAGGAGTCCTGGCAACCACCTCAGTGCCAGTGGGGTCAGGAACAACTCTCGTTTGGAGCTCAGTGAGGGGCTTTGGGGAGGGGAATAGGGGAGTGCATTTTATATTTCAATTCACTTAAATTGTTTAAAAACTTTAATTCCGGCCGGGCGCGGTGGCTCAAGCCTGTAATCCCAGCACTTTGGGAGGCCGAGGCGGGCGGATCACAAGGGCAGGAGATCGAGACCATCCTGGCTAACACGGTGAAACCCCGTCTCTACTAAAAAATACAAAAAACTAGCCGGGCAAGGTGGCGGGCGCCTGTAGTCCCAGCTACTCGGGAGGCTGAGGCAGGAGAATGGCGTGAACCCGGGAGGCGGAGCTTGCAGTGAGCTGAGATCTGGCCAGTGCACTCCAGCTTGGGTGACAGAGCGAGACTCCGTCTCAAAAAAATAAAAAAAAAAAACTTTAATTCCTAGGCAGTATTTGAAGACAGACTTCTGGCTTCTGGCTCCATCGTTCAACGTTTACAGAAAGATGAGAAAAATGCCAGCAAAAGCTCATTGCTTTTGCAGGATAGGGGGAAGGAGGGGAAGGGTAGGGGACACAGCCCACTCAAAGGCAATGCTTTCTCCCCCAAGAACTCATAGACTCACTTCACACCCATCTCAACTGGCACTTCAGCCAAGTACCTTACAGGTACCTGACGCTTTAAAGCATGAAGGCCTTTAAAGTGATTTAGGTTTGGTTTTTTTTGCGACAGGGTCTCGCTCTGTCACCCGCGCTGGAGTGCAGTGGTGCAATCACAGCTCACTGCAGCCTCGACCTCCTGGGCTCAAGCGATCCTCCCAGAAAGCTGGGACCACAGACGCATGTCACAGCGCCTGGCCTTCTTGATTTTTTATCATTATCATCACCACCATATTTAAACCATTAGAAGTACCATGTATTAAAACAAAAATTAAAACCCAAACTAGCTGATTATAGTTCTCTGACATCCCCCTTGTAATTATCCATCTGGAAAAAAATGTAAAGCTATCAAAGTACTTGTTGGTTTTTATTGTTGTTCATTTTAAAGTCTCAGAAACATGCCTGAAAAATTTTTTAAATCTCAAGTGTTCGCCGACTGCCGTTGTAGTGCTACTTTTATAGCTGAAGACATTAAGGTTCAGGCTGCCCTCACCGTAGGGGAAAAGGAGAGAGTGCTTCGTTAGATAAAAAGTGTTTAACAAGGGTGTGGCCATGGGCACCCCCTTAAGGAATCCCAGATCCACCCAGCAGTCCGGCCTGCCTGGAGACCTCCTCTAAAACGTGCCACTCTCATTTCCCAAAGCCGCCGACCTCGCCGGCCCCTGCTGCGGCCTGGAGAGCGCCATCTCTGGGACCCCATCCCACCGCCGCCCTCTCAGCTGTTCATTTCCGGGGAGATGACCGTGCATGCTGATTTCTCTGGGGCCGGAAACACAGGTTTGACTCAGGGCCCTCAACCACCAGCTCCTCTCTGCCAACCCAGCTCCGCTCCAGGCCCCCCAACAGGCAGCGAGATCTGCCAATGGCAGTACAGTGGAAGGCGGGCCTTGGGATACCCCAGGCATTGATAGGCTCTACTTCACCACGGAGCCACTGACAGACCAATAGCTATGAACAGGGGGTGGCCAATGGGAGGTGTGTGGGCCTGAGACCGGCTACAAACCAGGAACTTAATGTTGCTTTTAAATTAGTGATGAGGCAACAGTAATTGTTCTATCGAAATCCTTAATAAAAGTAGAATGTGGAAGTTTCCACTTCTGTACATTCCTGGAAGGGATTTTTAATATACAACCCTGGAAGGGAGAGGTGTAGGAAATTTACAACTAAGTGAATTTAACCATGACTTTTTAACTGTTCTTATTAAAAAGTCTTTCTTAGCAAAATTCATTGAGTAGTAATTTCAATGTGCTATCCCTATGAAAAACACACCATTTAACCGACAGAGTTCTTTTTTTGGAGACGGAGTCTCACTCCGTTGCCCAGGCTGGAGTGTGGTGGCGAGATCTCTGCTCACTGCAACTTCCACCTCCCGGGTTCAAGCGATTCTCCTGCGCCAGCCTCCTGAGTAACTGAGACTACAGGCGCCCGCCGCCACGTCCAGTTAATATTTTGTATTTTAGTAGAGACGGGGTTTCACCGTGTTGCCCAGGCTGGTCTTGAACTCCTGAGCTCAAGCAATACGCCCGCCTCGGCCTCGCAAAGTGCTAGGATTACAGGCGTGAGCCACCACGCCTGGCTTGTTTATTATTTTTTTTAAGTTCATTATATGTTATATAGGGTACCTCCATATTTTCATAAAATTAAATAAAAGTGCAGGCTGACTTTGGGAGGCCAAGGCGGGTGGATCACGAGGTCAGGAGATCCAGACTATCCTGGCTAACACAGGTGAAACCCCATCTCTATTAAAAATACAAAAAAAATTAGCCGGGTGTGGTGGCGGACGCCTGTAGTCCCAGCTACTCGGGAGGCTGAGGCAGGAGAATGGCGTGAACTCGGGAGGCAGAGTTTGCAGTGAGCCAAGATAGCGCCATTGCACTCCAGCCTGGGCGACAGAGTGAGACTCCGTTAAAAAAAAAAAAAAAAAAAAAAAGTGCCGGCTGATATATTTTCCATTTCCAAACCCAAGGATCAGATGAGTGGAAAAACATAATTAAACCAAATAACAGTCGTATAATTTTATTATTAAAGATTTACTCTGATGAGGACATTCTGTGCTAAGTATGATTATTTCTCAAATAGGAAAATAGTTAAGCAAAGAGATCAGTATGAACCCATAAACAAACACTGAGCAGTGGAGGCCACCTTTAAGATGCCATGGACAGTGACAGACACCTCTCTTCCTCCCTGGTAGCTCCCTTGGTAGGGATTGCAATTCAGTATGGTCAGCAATTATTTTTAAAGTGTAATCAATTAAACAAATAAACAAAAAGCAATTTTCACCAAGCAAGTAATTCTGAAATGTCTACTTTTGGTTTCGATCAGAAATGCACTTTGTAAAAATTTTCTCAAGGTTTACACATTTATTCCAAGCACATATACACTGACCCACCATGGGTTTCACCACCCATCGTAGGTGAAAAAAAAAGGTGTAATATCTGTTGGTTTACATCATCCATATTTAATAAATTTTGATTCAATTTATGAAATGATTGTAAATGAAATTTCGAATATACTCCAAATAATTTTCATTTTTTCTGGACAAGTGAACCACATGTTGTCTTTGCTGTGTCATTATTGATATAATATACATATGTAGTCCTCTCTGTATATAGTATAAAATAACTTGCAATAGTTTTTGTCACCCATGTAAATGTTGCCTACCATCATGTGGTATGAGAAAATCAATTCTGAAGTTACCCAGAATGCCTTAATACTTGACCACTTACCTAGTTAGAGTGTATGAATATCCTCAGGTCCTGCTATGTATTAATAACTGTGCAACCTTGGACAAGCTGTTTCTCCTCTTGGTGTCTCAGTTTCATCTTTAGTATTTTTTTAACATTAAGTCAACTGATTATATGCTTTAACATCTTTAGTATTTTCTAAAAGTATTTTCACCATAGGGTTCTTGTAAGATTCTGTGAACTAATCTGCATCAAACTTTACAGAATGCCTGATGCGTAGTGACTGTGTAGTACTTATTAGCTGTTCCTGTTATCACTGTCATCACCATTGAAACTATTAAAGTATCAAAGCAAATATCTATGTCCCTTGGCAGTACTTGTTGAATGACCCAAGTTCAAGGACACTGATAAGATTACACAAGAATAAACACTCCAAGAATCCAAAATGAAGGCTAGTTTCATTTCAGAAGGTTCAGTCACAGCATTGACAGATGTTTTAGCAATCCTGGTGGCCTGCAGGTACCCAGGTCAGCCAGTGCTGGTCAGTAGTGTTTGTTATGGGCTAAACTGTGTTTCCCCAAAAATTATATGTTGAAGCCTTAACCCCAGTGTGACTGTATTTTGAGATAGGGCCTTTAAAAGAGGAAATTAAGGTTAAATGAGTTCATAATGGTGGGGTCCTAATCCAATAGGATTGGTGTTCTTATAAGAAGAGGAAGGCTGGGTGTGGTGGCTCACATCTGTAATCCCAGCACTATGGGAGGCCAAGACAGGAGAATCACTTGAACCTGGGAAGCGGAGGTTGCAGTGAGCCAAGATCGCGCTATTGCACTCCAGCCTGGTCGACAAGAGCAAAACTCAAAAAAAAAAAAGAAGAAGAGGAAGAGGTGGGGTGGAGTGACTCATGCCTGTAATCCCAGCACCTTAGGTAGCGAGGTGGGAGAACCACTTGAGGCCAGGAATTGAAGACCAACCTGGGCAACATAGTGAGGTCCCATCTCTACAAAAAAATTTTTTTTTTAATTAGCTGGGCATTGGGGTGTGCACCTCTGGTCCCTGCTTCCCAGGAGGCTGAGGTGGGAGGATCACTTGAGCCCAAGACTTTGAGGTTACAGTGAGCTATGATCGCACTACTGCACTTCAGCCTGGGTGACAGAGTGAGAACTTGAACCCCTGCCCGCCTCCCAAAAAAAAGAAGAGAAAGACACAGCAGGGGCACAAGTGCACAGAAAAAAAGGCCATGTGAGGACACAGCAAGAAGGTGGCCATCTGTAAGCCAAGGAGCAAGGGCTCAGGAGGAACAAAAACTGCTGACACCTTGATCTTGAACTTCCAGCTTTAGAATTAGAAGAAACTAAATTTCTGTTGTTTAAGCCATTCAGTCTGTGGTATTTAGTTATGGTAGCCCTAGCAAACTAATACAATGTTGTTCACATCAACTAAATCCTTGTCGACTTTTTTTAGCTTACTTGCTCTATCAGCTTTTGAAAGAGGGGAATTGAAACCTATTTCTCCCTGCAATTCTGTTGGCTTTGCTTCATGTAATTTGAAGCTCTGTTTTAGGTACATAAGTGTCCTATTTTTTATTTTTTATTTTTATTTTTTTGAGACTGAGTCTCACTCTGTCACCCAGGCTGGAGTGCAGTGGCATGATATTGGCTCACTGCAACCTCTGCCTCCTGGATTCAAGTGATTCTCCTGCCTCAGCCTCCCAAGTAGCTGGGACTACAGGTATGTGCCACCACACCTGGCTAATTTTTGTATTTTTAGCACAGACGGGGTTTCACCATGTTGGCCAGGCTGGTCTCGAACTCCTGACCTCAGGTGATCCACCTATCTTGGCCTCCCAAAGTGCTGGGATTACAGGTGTGAGCCACCACGCCTGGCCAGGTACATAAGTGTTTAGCATTGTTATGTTCTCTTGATTAATTGACTGCTTTATCATTATGGAATAGCCTTCTTTTCCATATTTTTTTGCTCTGGAATCTAAATTGTGTGATCTTTATATAGCTACCCCAGCTTTCTTTCCACTGGTGTTAATACAGTGTATTTTTCCCAATGGCACACACCTGTGGTCCCAGCTACTCAGGAGGCTGAGGTAGGAAGATCGATTGAGCCCAGGAGGTCAAGGCTGCAGTGGGTGTGATCATACCACTGTACTCCAGCCTGGGCAACAGAGCAAGACCCTGTCCCCACCCCCACCTTCCCATCGAGGAAAAAAAAAAGAACACAGAGAAATTAGTGTATCCTTTTGCCAAATTCCCCCCATAACATATTGCAAAACTATAGTACAATATTATGACAAAAAAATTTCTTCGATTCAAGGAGTCTACCAGGTTTTACCTCAATTCCTCCTCCCTGTGCTATGGCCTGGAAACTCTATCCCTTATCACAGCAGTGAGCTGGGACAGTCATAGGGCTCACCTTGTTTATTTCCCATTTCTCAGGGGCCACAGTCCTTCATTGCCTGATATCCAGTGTCTTTAAAACCTTTGTTTCACTTATATAGTCTGGGATTTTTTGGCTGTTTCAGATGGGAAGTTACATTTGGTCCCTGTTACTTGATTTTGGCTAGAAGCAGAAGTGCCTGTTCCTTTTCTTAATGACTCTGCACAATCCGCAAAACCAATACCTTGGGTGCTTTTCTCAAAGTAATGAGATAATTCTGGCCAAAGTTTCTTTCTTTCTTTCTTTTTTGAGACAGGGTCTCACTCTGGTCCCCCAGACTGGAGGGCAGTGGCACGATCATGGCTCGCTGCAGCCTCAAACTTCTGGGCTCAAGTGACCCTCCCACCTCAGCCTCCTGAGTAGCTGGGATTACAAGGCACGTGCCACCCCCCACCACGATTACTTTTTTTGGGGGGTAGAGACAGGGTCTCCCTATGTTGCCCAGGCTGATCTCAAACTCCTGGGCTCAAGCGATCCTCCTACCTCAGCCTCCCAAAAAGTGTTGGGATTATAGGCGTGAGCCATTGCATCTGGCCCCAAAGCCTCTTTTTTTTTTTTTTTTTTTTTTTTTTGACACGGAGTCTTGCTCTGTCGGCCAGGCTGGAGTGCAGTGGCACGATCTTGGCTCACTGCGACCTCTATCTCCTGCGCAGCTGGGACTACAGGTGCGTGCCACCAGGCCCGGATAATTTTTGTATTTTTAGTAAAGATGGGGTTTCACCATGTTGGCCAGGCTGGTCTCAAACTCCTGACCTCAAATAATCCGCCCTCCTCACCCTCCCAAAGTGCTGGGATTACAAGCATGAGCCACTGTGCCTGGCCCCAAAGTCTCTTTAAAAGCTGCTGTTTACCCCAAAACTTTTGGCTTCTTTCACACTGGCAGGAGAAGTTTCTCTACATGGAGCATCTTTTCTCTTGAGAAGGACTGTCTGTCAACCCTGGGTTTAATTAATTCTAGGCTAGCAGTTAAATGCTTGGTATAGAAATAGTCTACAGGAAGCCTCTCTGAACCTATTCTGGTTCAGGGGGCTGCCTGATAAAAAGAAACAGTCTAGATACACAATGTACTTCAGCACAATATTTCTGTCAGTCACCTCTTTTTATTTATTTATTTATTTATTTTTGAGATGGAGTCTCCCACTATTCCCCAGACTGGAGTGCAGTGGCACGATCTTGCCTCACTGCAACCTCTGCCTCCCGGGTTCAAGCGATTCTCCTGCCTCAGCCTCCTGATTAGCTGGGATTACAGGTGAGCACCACCACACCTGGCTAATTTTGGTATTTTTAGGGGAGACGGGGTTTCACTATGTTGGTCAGGCTGGTCTCAAACTCCTGACCTTGTGATCCACCCACCTCGGCCTCCCAAAGTGCTGGGATTACAGGCATGAGCCACTGCACCTGGCACCAGTCACCTCTTTTATATGAAACATAAATACCTTTAGGCGTAGAAAGAATATTCTCTGAGGCCTCTGGAAAAAAAAAAAAAGTACTATGCTATAGAATTTCATCATCGGCTTTAATACTTAATGAAATGTTACCAATATATTTATGGGGAACAGGTGCGTCTAGTACATTTGCCTTGTTATTTATGGTAGAGAATGAAGGCACCTTAACCATGTTATGGACTCAATGTTTGTGTCCTCCAAAAACTCATATGTGGGAAACTCTAACCCCTGGTGTGGCTATATTTGGAGATAGGGCCTCTAAAGAAGCAATTAAGGTTTAATGAGGTCATAAGAGTGGGATGCTGATCTGAGGGACTGGTGTCCTCATAAAAAAAGACACCAAGACCTCGTCCCCTCTCATGCCCAAAGAAAAGGTCACCAGAGCACACAGCAAGATGGCGGCCACCTACAAACCCAGACAAGTGGCCTCAGAATAAATCCACCTTGCCTGTACCTGCCTCCAGAACTATGAGAAAATAAATGTCTGTTGTTTAAGCCCTCCCAGTCTCTGTGTATTTTGTCATGGCAGCCCAAGCAAGTAATACACCATATTTCTTGTTCAACGATGGGATCTTCTTTAAGGTGGCTCACACCTGTAAACCCAGCACTGTGGGAGGCCAAGGCAGGAGGACTGCTTGAGCCCAGGAATTCAAGACCAGCCTGGGCAACAAAGTGAAACCCCATCTCTACAAGGAATGAAAAAATTAGCTGGGCATGGTGGCACACACCTGTAGTCCTAGCTACTTGGGAGGCTGAGGCCTGAGGATTTCTTCAGCATGGGAGGTTGAGGCCGCAGTGAGCTATGATCAGACCACTGCACCCCAGCCTGGTGAAAGAGCAAGACCCTGTCAAAAAAAAAAAAAACTGATCTGGGAACGTTTCTTTCCTCTAGATTACACAACATTTTTGTCTCAGATTCAAGTTCTCAATAACTCCATGATCAAAGATGATGTTAGCCAGGGGCATGGAAGGAAAATATTCAAATGTCTTTTACGTTCTCTTGGGAAATCACTAAAAAACAAGTTATTGATATCCACAAATGCACTCACCTGACAACCTTTAACATTTTATAGGCAATGCCCAATTTTCAAGTCTAAATTTTTTTTTTTTAGATGGAGTTTCGTTCTTATCACCCAGGCTGGAGTACAGTGGCGCGATCTCGGCTCACTGCAACCTTCACCTCCCAGGTTCAAGTGATTCTCCTGCCTCAGCCTCCCAAGTAGCTGAGATTACAGGCGCCCACCACCACGCCCGGCTAATTTTTGTATTTTTGTAGAGACGGGGTTTCACCATGTTGGCCAGACTGGTCTTGAACTCCTGACCTCAGGTGATCCATCCACCTCGGTCTCCCAAAGTGCTGGGATTACAGGCATGAGCCACCGCCCCTGGCCTAAGTCTAAATATTATTCTATCTCATGAGCACTCTTTTTCAATACAGAAGGAAAAAGAGATGTCTTACGACGTAAATGTAAAGTGGGGTGTCTGAAGTTAGGATCAGTCCAGGCAAAAGCTGACAAAGTTGAGGTTCAGCAAATATGGAAAATAAGATCCGCTTTTCTCCCTCCCTGGTCCCAAGGATGAGGAGGCTGAACTTGGTAGGGACAGAATGAGGGGTCCTAGATCTGTCTTTCACAGCAGGCCTACACTCGCTCCTCTAAATCTGTGTTTACTATTTTATTCCCAATCTTATTCCCGAAACAATGTCGTTTGTATTATTAATATTAGAATGATTTTGATTGATAATAAAAACGTGGTACTGAAGCTATTAAGAATGCCATAGAAGGGTGAGTTTCACTTAAACTTTCCTGTTTAAAAAGTGGAGCTCCCATGAGAAATGACATCTTTCTTTTTTTTTTTTTTTGAGACGAAGTCTGGCTCTGTTGCCCAGGCTGGAGTACAGTGGCACGATCTCAGCTCACTCCAACCTCTACCTCCTGGATTCAAGTAATTCTCCTGCCTCTGCCTCCCAACTGGCTGGGACTACAGGCGCCTGCCACCACTCCCAGCTAATTTTTGTATTTTTAGTAGAGAGGAGATTTCATCATGTTGGCCAGGCTGGTCTCGAACTCCTGATCTCAGGTGATCTACCCACCTCGGCCTCCCAAAGTGCTGGGATTACAGGTGTGAGCCACCATGCCCGGCCTAGAAATGACACTTCCTAATTCTGAAGAGCAATATTGGCAATATTAGGCCCTTGGACATTTAAGATTCTTCTTGTCATAACCCATCATCACCTAATACTTTATTGTGACTATCTATCTCCCTATGTTTCTCTTTCACTTTCTCATTTTCCTGATGCAAGTTATTTTCTATCATAACGTTTTTAAAGCTCTGAAAACTAGTAATTGCTAAACCTAGAAGGCTTGACAGTACCAAGTGTTTCCTAAAGTGCAGCCCTCTGGTAGCACTATTAAAATATTTCGGCCAGGTGCGGTGGTGTAATCCCAGCACTTTGGGAGGCCGAGGCGGGCGGATCATCTGAGGTCAGGAGTTCAAGACCAGCCTAGCCAACATAGTGAGACCCCCATCTCTACTTAAAAATATATATATTTATATATATGTGTGTGTGTGTATATATGTATATATTACACACACATATATATAAATATATATATTAGCCGGGCATGGTGGCAGGCATCTGTAATCCCAGTTACTGAGGAGGCTGAGGCAGGAGAATTACCTGAACCCAGGAGGGCAGAGGATGCAGTGAGCCGAGACTGCGCCACTGGCACTCCAGCCTGGGCAACAAGAGTGAAAC
>NW_012114888.1:4230234-4231849 GCF_000951035.1 Colobus angolensis palliatus | reverse complement strand
TGATCTCAGCTCACTGCAACCTCTGCCTCCTGGGTTCAAGCGATTCTCCTGCCTCAGCCTCCCAAGTAGCTGAGATTACAGGCCCTCAACACCACACATGGCTAATTTTGTATTTTTAGTAGAGATGGGGTTTCACCCTGTTGGCCAGGCTGGCCTTGAACTCCTGACAGCAAGTGATCCACCCGCCTTGGCCTTCCAAAGTGCTGGGAGTTTGGTTTCTCTAACCAGCCGGCTCTGCAATGGAGTTGAGCGCACAGACTGTTCACTAGCGAGCATTCTTGCTATCAATGCATGTGAAGGAAAGCGGAAGAGGTAGGATTGGACAGAGGGACCATACAGCTATGATACAGTCCCTAGCACAGCCTTGGATGATCCTTCAGGAAAGCTCTGGAGCTAGGTCCGTCAGAGATTTCTTGAGCTGGCTGAAGGTGACCAGGCCTTCGTAACCCCTCATTGATCAGTTATGGATGTGGGCTGCCCTGAGAAGGGTATGCCCTTGCACAAGGAGGCTTTCTGCAGCTAAGGCCACTCCTGAAGGGACTGGCAACTGAGAGCTATCTGCTCACAGCACTGCCAGTGCTGGGAAAACAAGCCCCTGCTTGAAGTGGGATCCAGGAGTCACATCAGAGTGTCTACCTCAGGTAGATTGGTCTTAATTGACACCTGAGGACAACAAGTCATTCTAACTGGGAGTTCCTAACCATGGACAGTGAACTAACATTTGATCAGAAAGGTCTCACTGTAGGCTGGGCGCAGTGGCTCATGCCTGTAATCCCAGCACTTTGGGAGGCCCAGGCGAGTGGATCACTTGAGGCCAGGAGTTCGAGACCAGCCTGGTCAACATGGTGAAACCCCGTCTCTACTAAAAATACAAAAAGTAGCCAGGCGTGGTGGCTCATGCTTGTAATCCTGGCTACTCGGGAGGCTGAGGCAGCAGAATCACTCGAACCTGGGAGGCGAAGGTTGCAGTGACTCGAGATCATGCCACTGCACTCCAGCCTATGTGACAGAGTGAGACTCAGTCTCAAAAAAAAAAGAAAGGTCTCACTGTGGAAGGCTACTAATGGTCGTTGATCTACCATGCAACACTGGAGGCTTTGATAATTTGTAAAATGAGCATTTTAAATGTCTTTTCATTTGCAACATTAGTGCTTGTTATTAGCTTGTGGATGTTAGAAATGGGCTCCCACAGGTGCACCAACTAAAATATTTAGAGAAATCCTGCACGGGCGTGACCCACATAATAAAGAGATGCCTCCTTAGGCTTGGTTGGACATGTGTTTGCATCTCTGGCTGACAGAGAGTGTGTATCTTTAAAGGTAATAGATATCACCAAGCTGTTTCCAATGACAATACACCTATTGACAGTTCCATCAGACTTTTACATGTTTGGCAATCTTTTTTTTTTTGAGACGGAGTCTGGCTCTGTTGCCAAGCTGGAGTGCAGTGGTGCGATCTTGGCTCACTGCACCCTCTGACTCCCTAGTTCACCTGCCGCAGCCTCCCAAGTAGCTGGGATTACAGGCACGTGCCACCACGCCCAGCTAATTTTTGTATTTTTAGTAGAGATGGGGTTTCACCATATTGGCCAGGCTGGTCTCGAACTCCTGACCTC
>NW_012114888.1:4211348-4229261 GCF_000951035.1 Colobus angolensis palliatus | reverse complement strand
CACCCAGGCTGGAGTGCAGTGGCACGATCTCAGCTCACTGCAACCACCGCCTCCCGGGTTCAAGCAATTTTCGTTCCTCAGCCTCCCGAGTAGCTGGGACTACAGGCGCCCACTACCATGCCCGGCTAATTTTGTTTTGTATTTTTTAGTAAAGACGGGGTTTCACAGTGTTAGCCAGGATGGCCTCGATCTCCTGACCTCGTGATCTGCCCGCCTCGGCCTCCCAAAGTGCTGGTATTACAGGCGTGAGCCACCGCGCTCGGCCTTTTTTTTTTTTCTTTTTAGACAAGGTCTCACTCTGTCACCCAGGCTGGAGTGCAGTAGTGCAATCATAGCTCACTATAACCTTGAACAACTGGGCTCAAGTGACCCTCCCACCTCAGGATCCTGAGTGCTGAGACTACAGGTACATGCCACCACACCCAGGTAATTTTCTTATTGTTTGTAGAGACAGGGTTTTGCCATGTTGCCAAGGCTGGTCTTGAGCTCCTGGCCTCAAACAATCCTCCTGCCCCAGCCTCCCAAAGCACTGGGATTCCAGGCATGAGCCACCTCACCCAGCTGAGAACCATTGTTTTGAAAGGTCTGCCCTTCCCCATTGCTCTGTAATAACACCTTGATCACAGACCAAGGGTCCATGCTGGGCATGCTGCTGTGCCTTCCATCCAGCTTCATTTATCTGCTTGTCTATCCCTGCAGCAGTACCACACTGTGCTAAGTTATATATGCTTTGACATCCGGTGGAACAAGTTCTTTCAAACTTGCTTTTCTTTAAGAAGAACATCTATGCAATGTTCTTTTTTTCTTTTTTTTTTGACAGTCTCGCTCTATCGCCCAGGCTGGAGTGCAGTAGCGTGATCTTGGCTCACTGCAACCTCCACCTCCCGGGTTCAAGCAATTCTCCCGCCTCAGCCTCCCAAGTAGCTGGGACTATAGGCACTCGCCACCATGCCCAGCTAATTTTTTTTTTTTTTGTATTTTTGGATTTGTATTATTTTGTATTTGTAGAGATGGGGTTTCACTATGTTGGCCAGGCTGGTCTTGAACTCCTGACCTCGTGATCCACCCACCTCAGCCTCCCAAAGTGCTGGAATTACAGGTGTGAACCACAGCGCCCGGCCCATCTATGCAATATTCCAAGCCCACCCCTAGCAGGTCCTGAAGTAAGAATCCAAATAGAAGCCACACACCACATATATTAATATTTACAAGTTATTAATAAAAATAAAAATTTCCATCCCTTCCCTGGAACCCCAAGCAACCACCAATTATTTATATTTATTTATTTATTTATTATAGAGATGGAGTCTCACTATGTTGCCCAGGCTGGTCTTGAAGTCTTGGCCTCAAGTGATCCTCCCGCCTCAGCCTCCCAAAATGCTGGGATTACAGGCATGAGCCATCATGCCCAGCCTTCCACTGATCTTTTATTCCCTCATTAGTTTCACCTTTTCCAAAAATGTCATATACTTGGAATCACAGTATTTAACTTTTTAAACTGGCTTCTTTCACTTAACAATATTCATTTAAATATCATCTGAGTCTTTTCATGGCTTAATAGCTAATTTCTTCTTTTTATTTTAGAACATCTTAAATTTTTAATCCTTTATTTACAGGTTACCTACATCACTTTTAATTAAGAAAACTAGCAGCTGAGTGCAATGGCTCACACCTGTAATCCCAGCAATTTGGGAGGCCAAGGTGGAAGGATTGCTTGAGCCCAGGAGTTCAAGACCAGCCTGGGCAACAGAGCGAGATCCTGTCTCTACAAAAAAATTAAAAATTAGCTGGGTGTGGTGGTTGCCTGCCTGTGGTCCCAGCTACTTGGGAAGCTGAGGTGAGAAGATCTCTTGAGCCCAGGAGGTTGAGGCTGCGGTGAACTGTGATCATACCCTGCACCCCAGTCTGGATGACACAGGGAGACTATCTCTAAACAAAAGCATACAGGGTAAAATTTTAGCAAGTGAGGAATCTGGATAGAAGATATACGGTTCTTTGTTCTATTCTTACAAGTTTTCTGTTTGAAATTATTTCAAAATAAACGGATTTTATTTATTTATTTATTTATTTATTTAGAGGCAGAGTCTCACTTTGTCACCTAGGCTGGAGTGCAATGGCATGATCTGGGCTCTCTGCAACCTCCGCCTCCCACGTTCAAGCAATTCTCCTGTCTCAGCCTCCAAAGTAGCTGGGATTATAGGCACATACCACCACGCCTGGCTAATTTTTGTATTTTTAATAGAGATGGGGTTTCACCATATTAGCCAGGGTGGTCTCGATCTCCTGACCTCATGATCCACCCACCTCAGCCTCCCAGAGTGCTGGGATTACAGGTGTGAGCCACCACGCCCAGCCTTATTTTATTTTATTTTATTTTATTTTATTTTATTTGAGACAAAGTCTTGCTCTGTTGCTCAGGCTGGAGTGCAGTGGTGCGATCTTGGCTCACTGCAACCTGTGCCATCTGGGTTCGAGAGATTGTGCCTCAGCCTCCCGAGTAGCTGGGACTACAGGTGCTTGCGACCACACCTGGCTAATTTTTGTATTTTTAGTAGAGATGGGGTTTCACCATGTTGGCCAGTCTGGTCTCAAACTCCTGACCTCAAGTGATCCACCTGCCTTGGCCTCCCAAAGTGCTGGGATTACAAGCATGAGCCACTGCGCCTGGCACAAAATAAGCATTTTAAAATGCAAAATAAAATATGGTGGAAAAGAGAAGAAATCCCCTCTCTTGGAGCTAAAGAATGCCTACAAACATACTTATTCTATATGTCCACATATATGTACATAGGCCTTCCATGTCAGCAGGTTTGACTCAAGGGTTTCCTGGCCCTTCTTTGTACTCACAGTTTAGGGAAGCCTTCCGTGTCTGCAATGGGTTTGATGACTGGGCCCATCCACGGGTACTGAGGAAGGCAATGCCCAGAGGGCAGAGGCCAGTTAAGGTCCAGGGAGATGAGATCTCCCTGAAGAATAGTTGGAGGACTAAAGAATGAGTGGAGCTTAGCCAAGTGACAGCTGGGGTTGGAGTGATAGTAACAGTTCCAGTTTCCTAAGAAGAAGGACTTGTGATCTAGATGAGGTCCCTTTTTCTTCAGAGGGTTGGGGAGTTCATGATACGAAAAGTATCCGAATCTCTAAATATTTGTGGAATAAATGGGTAAATGATCCTTTCATTCAAAATATACTTTACCAACACAAAGTCATCAGACAGGGTCTTCTCCACCTCCTTGAAATCAAGATAAAAATAACGGCACTTCATGGTGCATTTTTTTTTCATTTCTTTCTGGAAAAGATATCTGTACCCTCCGCACATAAGTGGGTGCTTCTACTTTTTGGCTACAAGGGTTAAAATGATCAGTTATATATAGGCTAAATAAATCACTTTCTTGTATATTATTTTAAACATAAGCACCCACTTATGTTCTAAAAATTATTTTAATACAGATTTAAAAAAATTGCTCCAAGTGTTTTTTAGACATATATTTACTTCTTGTCGCTTGCTTTTTTTTTTTTTTTTTGAGACAGAGTCTTGCTCTGTCACCCAGGCTGGAGTGCAGTGGCACGATCTCAGCTCACTGCAACCACCGCCTCCCGGGTTCAAGCAATTTTCGTTCCTCAGCCTCCCGAGTAGCTCGGATTACAGGCGCCTGACACCATGCCCAGCTAAGTTTTGTATTTTTGTAGAGAGAGGGTTTCACCATGTTGGCCAGGCTGGTCTTGAACTCCTGACCTCAAATAATCCACCCACCTCAGCCTCCCAAAGTGCCAGGATTCAAGGCATGAGCCACCGCACCCAGCCGCTTTTTCAAACTATATTTTCTCTTTTTGAAAAGAGAATATTCAAAACAAAGGAAACACAATAATGGTGTAAAATCTGGGAAATTAAAGAATGGAGCGAAATAAGCCATAATCTCTTTAGTAATTTACCATTGTGATATATTCCTTTTTAATGTATTTTTTTCTGAAGCCTTTATATGTCTCTATATCTTTTAAATACATTTTAAAATGAGAATAGGAATCTGAGGGGAGTAAAAGCTGTAATATAAAATACGTGCAGGCTCATTCACATGATGGAAATCTTTTCCAGAGCCACTGGGTATTCTTAGAAACTATTTGTACCACCGCCTAGACCAAAAGGAAGCGCAGACACTGTCAGTCGTTAGCTGACCGGCTGCAACTGGAACCTGAGAGCCCTTTGGCTGGAGTGTGGGAGGAGAGAAATTCTCGTTCCTGATTTGCTGACTGGTGTCTGCAGTGTCTTCTGTGTATGCCTGACTGTCACTCAGAATACAGGGCCCTCTGCTGGGCTATGTGGAAAATTCCATCCAGGGAATTTTCTGGAAAGAACCAAGCCATGGAGAATGTAGGGGAAATATTCCAAGAACCAAAGAAAACAACTAAGTACTCATTTGACTTGATACAAGTTGGAAACTGCTTGGCAGATACAATATTGAGGTGGTCAAATCAGAAAGCTCACCCCCCTACACACACGTCCACCCTCCTTTTTGTTATAAACATCTGAGATGTACTGATGTGTGAAGTTTATTTTTAAAAGTTAATGACTAAAGTGGGCCAGGCATAGTGGCTCATGCCTGTAATCCCAGCACTTTGAGAGGCTGAGGTGGGTGGTGGTGCACACCTGTCATACCAGCTACTCCGGAGGTTGAGGTAAGAGAATTGCTTGAACTCTGGAGGCGGATGTTTCAGTGAGCTGAGATCGTGCCACTGCACTCCATCCTGCTCGACAGAGACTCTCTTAAAAAAAAAAAAAAGAGTTAATGACTCAAATGGTACACTTTTATCATCACTCGGGAAAGAAAACTGTGTAATTTTTAAGGTTCATAAGTTTATTATCTTCAAAATCTAAATGAACTTTTGTTTTTTGTTTTTATTATCACTATTATTATTATTTTGGGACAAGGCCTCGCTCTGTCACCTAGACTGGAGTGCAGTGGCGCTATCATAGCTCACTGCAGCCTTGAACTCATGGGCTCAAGCCATCCTCTCACCTCAACATCCCCCCCACCCCCACCAACTGGAGCCCTACCACCGTCTCAGCTCCCCCACCAGTAGCTGGGACTACAGGCGTGCACCACCACACTTCGCTAATATATTTTATTATCTTTGTAAAGACGAGGATCTCTCTATGTTGCCCAGGCTGGTCCCAAACTCCTGGGCTCAAGTGATCTTCCATCCTCGGTCTCCCAAAGTGCTGGGATACAGGCATGAGCCATCGCACCCAGCCTGTTTTTTTTTAAATATTAAACTTTCTATCCACCTGGAGTAGTGTAAAATTGTTCTGTGATTCGGCAGTTTTCTTCTCAGAATCACTTGTCTCTAGCCACATGTTGAAGCAGAGAATGTCATGAAACCATTGGTTTAGGTGCTGGGAACCCTTTGATTAGAACCTTTAGACGTTACTGGTTGGTGTTGGTGTTGGTGTAGGCTCATTCTTTGCTCCTCATATAACCCAGTTAGTTAAGATATTAACAAAAGAGAAGAGGGTAATATCTAAATATAGACTTTTATATAATGAGATACTAATACATCCATTAAAACAAATGAACTCACTTGGAAAGATGCCATTATTTTATTGCCAAGTGAATAAAAATAGCTTGCAGAGCAATAAGTACTCACTGATCTCATTTTCCTTAAAAAAATCATCTTGGTATAAGATCAGCAAAATGTACCAAAGCACATGCAAAGAATTAAAATTTTAGGGGGCCTAATTCATCAATTTTTTTCATGACTTCCAATTTGTCAATTATAAAAATATTTTCCCTGGCTGGGCGTAGTGGCTCACACCTGTAATCCTAGCACTTTGGGAGGCCGAGGCAGGTGGATTGTCTGAGCTTAGGAGTTTGAGACCAGCCTGGGCAACATGGTGAAACCCCGTCTCTACTAAAAATACCAAAAAAAATAAAAAAAAAAAAAATTAGCTGGGTGCGGTGGTGGGCACTTGTAGTCCCAGCTACTTGGGAGGCTGAGGCAGGAGAATTGCTTGAACTCGAGAGGCGGAAGTTGCAGTGAGCTGAGCTTAAGCCACTGCACTCCAGCCTGGGCAACAGAGCAAGACTCTGTTTCCAAAAAAAAAAAAAAAAATTCCCTTGTTTTAACGTAATACTCCCAAGTTTGTTGATTGGTTTTATTTTGTTTTTTTATTTTACATTTAAAGCTTCTAGCCAGATGGAATTTACTTTGGCATGAGGAGTAAGATAGATATTGAATTTTCTTTTTTATTTCCCCACGTAACTACTAGGGGACCCTAGAAATAATTGAAAGTTATTTGACTTTCCCAGGAAAATAGCACTTTGAAGTTCTCAGTTAATGAAAGCTTTCAAAGGAAGAAAAATTTCAGAATCCTTTAAATATTGCACTTAACTAGGCATGGTGGCTAGCACCTGTAATCTCAGCTACTCCAGAGGCTGAGGCAGGAGGATTGCTTGAACCTGGGAGGCAGAGGTTGCAGTGAATCGAGACCGAGCCACTACACCAGCCTGGGCAACAGAGGGAGACTCTGTCCGTGAATTAGGCCATTCTTGCATTGCTATAAATACCTGAGACTGGGTAATTTATAAAGAAAACAGGCTTAATTGGCTCACAGTTTTGTACAGGACTGTACAGGAAGGAGCCTGGGGAGGCCTCAAGGAGCTTTTACTCATGGCGGAAGCCAAAGTTGGAACAGGTATCTTACATGGCAGAGCGAGAGCAAAGGGTGGGGAGGTGCCACACACTTTAAACAACCAAATATCTCGTGAAGTGAACCCATTCACTATCATGAGGACAGCACCAAGCCATGAAGGATCTGCCCCCATGACCCAATCACCTCCCACCAGGCCCCACCTCAAACATTGGGGATTACAATTCAGCATGAGCTTTGGCAAGGACATATATTCAAACTATATCACCCCATCGCTAAAGAAAAAATTTTAAATAAATAAGTAAAAATAAATGTTTGCACTTTTTGTTTTGTTTTGTTTTTTGAAACAGACTTTCACTCTTGTTGCCCAGGCTGGAGTGCAGTGGCACAATCTCGGCTCACTGCAACCTCCGCCTCCTGGGTTCAAGCAATTCTCCTGCCTCAGCCTCCCAAGTAGCTGGGATTACAGGCATGCGCCACCACCCCGGCTAATTTTCTATTTTTAGTAGAGACGGGGTTTCACCATGTTGGTCAGGCTGGTCTCAAACTGCTGACCTCAAGTGATCCACCTGCCTCGGCCTCCCAAAGTGCTCGGATTACAGGTGTGTGCCACTGCGCCCAGCCTGTATCTGCACTTTTTAAGTAGTAAGATGTAGAGGAAGAAAATGCCATAGAACAGGCAATTAAGCTAATCAGTACAAAAACAGAACAATGCCAGGATATTTTCTGAATAGAGATAAGCCACACCACCTTGAAATTATGAAATATGAGTGGACATGGTGGCTCACGCCTCTAATCCCAGCACTTTGGGAGGCCGAGGTGGGCAGATCACCTGAGGTCAGGAGTTTGAGACCAGCCTGCCAACATGGTGAAACCCCGTCTCTACTAAAAATACAAAATTAGCCTGGCCTGGTGGCACATGCCTGTAATCCCAGGTATCCGGGAGGCTGAGGCAGGAGAATCACTTGAACCCAGGAGACAGAGGTTGTGGTGAGCCGAGATCACGCCATTGCACTCCGGCTTGGGCAACAAGAGAAAAACTCCGTCCTAAAAAAAAAAAAAAAACCAAAAAACTGATATATGCTATTTTGGCATCAAAAACTCCAAGTTGGAAAGGCAGAGAAAGCCTTTCATTGCCTTCATCTTAAGTTTGTAAGAGAAGAGCCATTTAAAATAATTAATAATACAAGTAAATTTTGCTCTCTGGCTTTGAGCAAACAGAATGGAAGGGAAGTAACTGTAATATGTAGGGGTTTTTTGGTTTTTTTTGTTTTTGTTTTTGTTTTTTAGCTATTTATTGGGTAAAAGTGTTGGGTAAAAACATTACTGAATAGTTTTGAATCACTTTGATGATGAAACAAACTATTCTCAGACACTTTAGCTGCATCTACTCATATATTACATTGAATATATTAATCACAAATAATTTATATATATATGATAAGGAAAATAATTCTTTTCCTGTAAATTAGTGTAGGGGCAGAAAGAGGGTGATCCCTTTCCTTACTCATCATAAGGGTCATGACTGACATACCTATAACAAAGACTGGTTAACAAGAGAAAAGCATGACAAATTTATTTGATTATTGACACAGGAGGCTTCACATTGAAGACCTAAAGATATAAGGGAAGCTATCTTTTTTTTTTTTTGAGACAGAGTCTCGCTCATGTTGCCCAGGCTGCAGTGCAATGGCACAATCTCGGCTCACTGCAACCTCTGCCTTCTGGGTTCAAGCAATTCTCCTGCCTCAGCCTCCCAAGTAGCCAGGATTACAGGCGCCCACCACCACGCCCAGCTAATTTTTTTTTTTTTTTTTTTGTAGGTTTAGTAGAGACAGGGTTTCACCATGTTGGCCAGGCTGGTCTCGAACTCCTGACCTCAGGTGATCCACCCACCTCGGCCTCCTAAAGTGCTGGGATTACACATGTGAACCATTGCACCCAGCCTTATCTCAACTTTTATATTGATTACATGTTGAAATGATAACATTATACATTAAAATTATTTTAAAAAATCAGTAGTTTGCGGAAAGGCACTTTGAGATCTTGTAAACATCCTGTTCCTCATCAAATTTTCAATGCATTCATGTATTTATATCAGTATGGACTCATGGTTCCCTATTTTATTCTATGAGTTATAGGTTATTTTTTATTTTAAAAAATTTATATTATTTTCATCACATAAATTGGGATAGTGAAGAATGAAGTGCTGCAGCAGATCTGAATAGTCATACAAGTGAGTATGTAAAATATATGTTAGTTACACCAGAGCATGAAGAGTGAAATTCTCATGAGCTAAACATTCACATGATGGATTTTACGGTGTTACTCTAAGAAGTCCACCTAGCATTTCCAGTTGAGCACATCCTTCCTAGGTGAAATAATAGAAAGAATAACAAACCCTTGAGTGCTAGCTCTGTATCAGCTGCTGTCCTAAGCAATTCCACATATGAACTTACCTACATTTCACAGATAAGAAAACTGAGGCTCGGAGGAAAGCAGTAACTTAGCCAGGGCCACAGCACAAGTGTGGGCCAGAGCCAAGATTCAAACCCAGACAGTGTGGCTCCCACCACCATGTTCTTGCTTGTTGTTCTCTTCTGTGTCCAGAAGATTCCTTCCTGCCCCACCTTGTTCTCACCACTCTCTGGTTACTTCTATGTAGCCATGGTCTAAACCAGTTACACAATTATCCTAGGTGAGCTGCACATTTTTAAAAATTAAACTTTGATTTTGAGATCAGTGTCAATTCCCATGCAATCGCAAGAATAATACAGAGAGATCCTATGTGCCCTTCACCCAGTTTCCTCCAATGGTGACACCTTCTAGAACAACAGCACAATACCACAACTGGGATGTGGCCATTGACACAACCCCGGGATGTCTCCTGTTGCCCTTTCACAACCACACCTGCTACCCTTGTGCCTGCCATCTATCCCCTCCAGGTTCCTAATCCCTGACACTAATCTGTTCTCTATTTCTAGAATGTTGTCATTTCACGACTGTTATAGAACTTGAGTTATATAATATGTGACCTGTTGGATTTGACTTTTTTCACTCAGCATAGTTCCCTGGAGATTCATCCACGTTGTTGCATGTATCAACATTTTGTACCATTTTTTTTTTCTTTTTTTGAAACAGGGTCTCACTCTGTCACTCAGGCTGGAGTGTGGTGGCTCGATCACAGCTCACTGCAACCTCCACCTCCCAGGCTCAAATGATCCTCCCACCTCAATCAACCTCCCAAATAGCTGGGATTGCAAGTGCAAACCACCACACCAGGGTAATTTTTGTATTTTTTGTAGAGACGGGGTTTTGCCACGTTGCCCAGGCTGGTCTCGAACTCCTGGGCTCAAGTGATCCACCCATCTCGGCCTCCCAGAGTGCTGAGATAACAGGCATGACCACTGCGCCCAGCCCATCTTGTTCCTTTTTCTTGTTGAATAGTATTCCACAGTATGGATGTACCATGGTTTGTTTAACCATCCGCCTATTGAAGAATGTCTGGGTTGTTTCCAGTCGTTCATTATTTCTAACATAGCTGCTATGAACATTAATGTACAGGTTTTTATGTGAATATAGGTTTTCATTTCTCGAGGATGACTGCCCAAGAGTGCAATTACTAGGTTATGTGGTAATTGCATGTTTAGTTTGTAAGAAACTGCCAGACTGTCTGGACCATTTTACATTCCCACCTGCCATGCATGAGTGATCTGGTTTCTCTGCATCCTGGCCAGCATCTGGCATTGTCACTGTATTTTTTTTTTAATTTTAGCCATTCTGATAAGTATGTATGACTGATAACTGATTGTGGTTTTAATTTGCATTTTCTTTTCTTTTTTTCTTTTTCTTTTTTCTCTTTTTTGAGACGGAGTCTCACTCTGTTGCCCAGGCTGGAGTGCAATGACGCGATCTCGGCTCACTACAACCTCTGCCTGTTGGGTTCAAGCAACTCTCCTGCCCCAGCTTCCCCAGTAGCTGGGACCACAGGTGTACACCACCATGCCAGGCTAATTTTTCTATTTTTAGTAGAGGCAGGGTTTCACCATGTTGGCCAAGCTGGTTTCAAACTCCTGAGCTCAGGTGATCTGCCCACCTCGGCCTCCCAAAGTGCTGGGATTACAGGCGTGAGCCTCCACACGCAGCCTAATTTGCATTTTCTTAATGGCGAGTGATATTGAACATCTTTTCATGTGCATATTTGCCATCTGTACATTCCGTTCAGTGAAATGTCTCTTTGCATCTTTTGCCCATTTTCTTTTTTTTTTTTTTTTTTTTTGAAACGAAGTCTTGCTCTGTCGCCCAGGCTGGGGTGCCCAGTGGCCGGATCTCAGCTCACTGCAAGCTCCACCTCCCGGGTTCACGCCTCTCCTGCCTCAGCCTCCCAAGTAGCTGGGACTACAGGCGCCCACCACCTCGCCTGGCTACTTTTTTTGTATTTTTAGTAGAGACGGGGGTTTCACCGTGTTAGCCAGGATGGTCTCCATCTCCTGACCTCATGATCCGCCCGTCTCGGCCTCCCAAAGTGCTGAGATTACAGGCTTGAGCCACCGCGCCCAGCCTTTCTTTTGCCCATTTTCTAAAGGGATTGTTTGCTTCTTTACTGTTGGGTTTTGAGAGTTCTTTTTTATATTCTAGATATTAGCCTTTTGTCAAATATGTCGTTTACAAATATTTTCTCACAGCCTATAGCTTGTCTTTTCACAGAGCAAAAGTTTCTAATAATCAAATTTCCCTTTTATGCATTGTGTTTTTTGTCTTCTAAATTATTTTTGCCTAGCCCTAATCCCAAAGATATTGTCCTAGGTTTTTCCCTAGAAGCATTATAGTTTTACACTTCACATTTAAGTCAATGATCCATCCATTTGGAGTTAATTTTTGTACTAAGTGTGATTTAGGTCCAGGTTCCTTTTTTGGTTTTTGTTTGTTTGTTTTTGCTATTGGATGTCCTATGGCTCCAGCATTATTTGTTCCACTGAATCACTTTTGTACCTTTGTCAAGAATCAGTTGGCAGCCCAGCCTGGGCAACATGGCAAAACCCCATCTCTACAATAAATACAAAAATTAGCCAGGCATGGTGGTGTGTGCATATAGTACCAGCAACTTGGGAGGCTGAGGTGGGAGGATCACCTGAGTCCTGGAGGTCAAGGCTGAAGTGAGCTGTGATCACACCACTGCACTCCAGGCTGGGTGACAGAGTGAGACTCAGTTGGTAACCTGGACAACATAGCAAGACCCCATCTCTACCAAAAATTAAAAAAAAAAAAATAGCCAGGTATGGTGCCAAACGCCTGTAGTCCCAGCTACTTAGGAGGGTGAGGTGGGAGGATCGCCTGAGTCCAGGAGGTCAAGGCTACAGTGAGTTGTGATCATGCCATTGCACTCCAGCCTAGGTGACAGAGTGAGACCCTGTGTCTAAAAAAAAAAAAAAAATTAAATTAAATTAAAAATTAAAATTAAAAAAATCAGTTGGGCACATTGGTATGGGTCTATTTCTGGGTTCTCTATTCTGTTCCATTGGTCTATGTGTCTATCCCTTCTCCAATACCATACTGTCTTGATTACTCTGGTTATATGGTAAACCTTAGTAATGAATATAGTGATTCCTTCCACCATATGATCCACTTTATGTGGATTATTCCATGTAAATTTTAGAATAAGTTGGTCTGCAAAAAATTTCACTGGCATTTTGATAAGAATTGCATTGGGGCCGGGCACGGTTGCTCATGCCTGTAATCCCAACACTTTGGGAGGTTGAGGTGGGAGGATCTCTTGAGCCCAGGAATTCAAGACCAGCCTGGATAACACAGTGAGACCCCATATCTACAAAAAATAAAAAATTAGTGGGTGTGGTGGTGTGCACCTGTGGTGCCAGGCGCTTGGGAGGCTGAGGTGGGAGGATTGCTTGAGCCCAGGAGGCTTCTGCAGCTCCTTGTCCGGGACATGTGGGAGGCAGTAAGGGAGCTGAGGAAACTCACTGCCATGTTGTTCCTCAAGTCCCGAGGTCACTAGGCAGTTCACCTTCTTCTTCCCACCTTTCAGAGTCTTCCTTTGCTTGTTTGTTGGGTTGTGTACATGGATTTTTAGTTGTAAGAGGGAGGACTCAGGAGGAATTTTTAGTTGTAAGAGGGAGGACTCAGGGACTATGCCACCCTGGCCCGGACTGGAAGTCCTGTAATTATGTATTTATTTTCTCCAGATTTGGCCTAGTGAGAGTCCCTTCTAACTGGCTCCTGTATTATTTTGACATGGGCCCATCGTTCTTTGAGTACTTCTTTACTCTCTGGCACAAAATGTTCCAGGCTTATCTTGTCTTTCCCTACCCCAACTCTGGAAGCAGCCATTTCTCCATGAGGCTCCGTATGCTTTAATGGGATTCATTTGTTTATTTTTATTTATTTATTTGACAGAGTCTCGCTCTGTCACCCAGGCTGGAGTGCAGTGGCACAATCTCAGCTTACTGTAACCTCCACCTGCCGGGTTCAAGTGATTCTCCCGCCTCAGCCTCCCAAGTAGCTATAATTACAGGCATGTGTCACCACAGCCAGCTAATTTTCGTGCTTTTTTTTAAAGTAGAGACAGGGTTTCACCATGTTGGCCAGGCTGGTCTTCAACTCCTGACCTCAAGTGATCCACCTGCCTCGGCCTCTCAAAGTGCTGGGATTATAGGCATAAGCCATTGAGCCCAGCCCTTTAGTGTGATTTAGAAACCATGGTGGGGGCTAGGAGATACCCTCCTCATGCCCCTTGGGTTGCAACACTCAGCTTTTCCTAATAGAAGGTGTGTGAAAGACAAGGTTACACATACCTCTAGTGACAGCAAGTGCACCTCTTTGCAGCACCCAAGGCCCCTATTAGGCTGACACTGGTCGCTATGAAGGTATGGGCTTGACATTGGGGTTGGGATCACACTTGGCCAACTACAGACAAGAGGGATCCTGAGAGAGCTCAGAGCTGCACCAATGAATGCCTTAGTTTGCTCCGGGAGGGGGATAGGCTCTGTGAATGAGCAAGTGAGGCTGCAGTGAGCTATGATCACACCACTGCACTCCAGCCTGGGCAACAGAGAACCCATCTCTAAGAAACAAACAAAAAACAAAAACATAAAATGCCAGCAACCATCTAGGCACCTGATACAGGTCCTGTCCTTTAAGCCCTCATAAAATTATCTGCAGTTTTGAAAATGAGATGGGCTGGAAGATTTGCAGTTCCTAGCGAAATCGGAATTAGGAGAACTGCCCACCAGGCACTCTGGGTGTGCAGAGGGTGCCCTTGACGAAGATTCTTTGCTTGACCAAACTTTACTCAGGCCCCTGAAACTTCTCCTTGGCACATCTGCGCACTTCCTTGTAAAACCCAGTTTTAGCAAAGAGCCCTGCTAAGTCAGTGTGGCATGAACCCTCCATCCTCAGTATCTGATTATCCTCAATCTCTGATCATCCTTGTTATCTGATCTGGTTCCTCATCTTCCACCATCCCAGGTGATGTGTGATGTCTGATTCCCCTGGCCTGCCTTCAGCAAGAATCCTATTAGGTCGGTTTAGCCAGAATGCCCCTTACCCCTGATGTTTCCCCTTAGCAATTTCCACACAAGGACCCTCACACTGCTCCTTGGCTAGACATTCCCACTGGCCCAGTTCTATACTGAAGTCTAAATATATATATTCTATATATTTATATATATACTTATATATGTAACTAAAGTTATGTATATTATGTGCTAGTATATATAGTATATAACGTATATACTATATACTAAATATATAGTACAAATATATAAATATTTCTACAAGTATTTAAACTTTATATAAATGGTGTCAGCATATGTGTTCTTATGCCATGTACCTTATTCCTCTCAACATATATCCCAGAGATCAGCGCTTTCTTGGTTTCATTGCAAATAACATTCCGTGGGTTGTATGTTTCACTTAAAAAATGGTATGTTGTGATTAACAAAACTTTTTAATTTGAATACAGATGAATCAGATTATTCTTTCCTAGGCAGTTGGTGTGGTTATATCTAATTTAAGGAATTCTTTTCTACCCTGAGTTTATAAAGCTATTCCCTTGCAATTTCTTCTGTAATATTTTCTATGATATTTCAAATATTTCACATTTGCATTTCAATCCCTCTAAAACCGATTGGTATGTAAAGTGTGAAGTAGGAGCCAGGTGTGGTGGCTCACACCTGTAATCCCAGTGGCAGGAGGATCCCTTGAGGCCAGGAGTTCAAGATCAGCCTGGGCAACATAGCAAGACCCCCCATCTCTACAGACAAAAATTTTAAATAAAATTACCTGAGTGTGGTGATGCTCGACTGTAATCCCAGCTACTCTGGAGGCTGAGGCAGGAGGATCACGTGAGCCCAGGAGTTTGAGGCTGCAGTGAGTCATGTTTGTTCCACTGCACTTCAGCCTAGGTGACAGAGCAATACTCTGTCTCTAAAATAAAATAAAATAAAATAAAATAAAATAAAATAAAATAAAATAAAATAAAATAAAATAAAAATTAAAGTGCAAAGTAGGGGTCCTATTACATTTTTCCCTCATGGATACCCGATTGTTCCAGGTATTTATGTGAATATCCGTGCTTTCCCACTGACCTACTGTCCACCTCTGTCATAAGATCAGTGGCTCTAGACAGGTCTATTTCGGGGTACTCCCCTTTTTCCTTCCTTGGGATGTTTGTGTTTCCTTTCAACAATATCACACTGCTTGGTTACTACATCTTTATAATAAATCTGAAATCTTATGAGCAGTTTCCTCCATCTCACTTGTTTTAAGAACTGTCTTAGGTCTTTACACTTCTTGATTAATTTTAAAGTCCACTTGTGGGCCAGGCACGGTGACTCACGCCTGTAATCCTAGCACTTTGGGAGGCCGAGGCAGGAGGATCACCTGAGGTCGGGAGTTCCAGACCAGCCTGACCAACATAGAGAAACCCCTTCTCTATTAAAAATACAAAATTAGCTGGGCGTGGTGGCACATGCCTGTAATCCCAGGTACTCAGGAGGCGGAGGTTGCGGTGAGCTGAGATCACACCATTGCACTCCAGCCTGGGCAACAAGAGTGAAACTCCGTCTCAAAAAAATAAATAAATAAAGTCCACTTGTGAAGTTCCTCAGGAAATCTTTTGAAAATTTTGCCTGAAATGGCACTGAATCTAAGATTCATCCAGTGAGACTCGATATCTTACTGATATTGACTCTTCACATGGAAGAATGTGGTGGAACTCTCCATTTGCTTAGTTCTCCTTCTCTATCTTTCCACAGAATGCTATAATTTGGCCATAAAAGTTGATTCAGGGCCAAGCCTGGTGGCTCACACCTGTAATCGCAGCACTTTGGGATCACCTGAGGTCGGGAGTTTGCGACCAGCCTGCCCAACATGGAGAAACTCCATCTCCACTAAAAATACAAAATTAGCCTGGCCTGGTGGCACATGACTGTAATCCCAGGTACTCAGGAGGCTGAGGCAGGAGAATAGCTAGAACCTGGGAGGTGGAGGTTGTGGTGAGCCAAGATCCCGCCATTGCACTTCAGCCTGGGCAACAAGAGCGAAACTCCGTCTCAAAAAGAAAAGAAAAAAAAAGTTGATTCTGGAGACAAGTGCATGCATCCAAGGCCTGGCTCTGTTTAGGAGTTTGACTGTGGGAAAATGGCACTTGTCTCCAGAATCAACTTTTATGGCCAAATGATAGCATTGGGAATAATGGTATTGATTTCATGGGACTGCTTTGAGGATTAGACATGTACATAACATACTTGGAGTGGTGCAGGCCACAGTAATCACTATAATTATTGCCATCATTCTTCCCAGATTTATTTCTAGGTCCTCATGTTTTTGGCTGCTGTTGTAGATGCTATGGTATTTTTTACTTTTTAGTGCAGTTTTAGGTTCACAGCAAAATTGAGCAGAAGGTATAGAGAGTTCCCGTATATCCCTTTCCCCAACGCATGCACAATCTCTGCCACTATCACCCTCTCTCACCAGAGTGGTACATTTGTTCCAATCAATGAACCAACATTGACACATCACTATCACCTAAAGCCCATAGTGTGCTTTAGGGTTTACTCTTGGTGTTTTACATTCTGTGGTTTGGGTTTGGTTTGGACAAATGTATAATGCATGCTTCCACCATTATAGTATCATACAGAAGAGTTCCACTGCCCTAGAAATCCTCCATGCTCTGTCTATTCATCCCTCCCTCCCTCCAGCCCCTGACAACCACTGATCTTTTTTTTCTTTTCTTTTCTTTTTTTTTTTTTCTTTTTGAGGCAGGGTCTGACTCTGTCACCCAGGCTGGAGCACAGTGGCATGATCACAGCTCACTGCAGCCTCCAACTCCTGGGTGCAGGCAATTCTCCTGCCTCGGCCTCCAAAGCTGGGACCACAGGTGTGTGCCACCATGCCCAGCTAATTTTTTTATTTTTTGTAGAGATGGTGTTTCACCATGTTGCCCAGGCTGGTCTGGAACTCCTGGGCTCAAGCAATCCTCCTGGCCTGGCCTCCCAAACTGCTAGGATTACAGGCGTGTGCCACTGTTCCCAGCCTCAACTATATTTTCTAAATGTTTATTTCTAGTGTATAGGAATGCAAAGGATTTTGAGATATCTAGCCTATATTACAGCAACTTTGCTGAAGTCTCTCATTTCTAAAACTTTCTCTGTAGAGTCTTCGGTTTTCTGTATAGACAATCATAACTTCTGAAAATCACAGTATTTTTTCCTTTTTTCCTATCCTTACACCTATTATATCCCCCTTTTTTCTTCCTGCCCTAGTTAAGACCTTCAGTAAAATATTGGACAGAATGGGTGATAACGGTTGCCCACATGCTTGTCTATTTCTTGGTCTTCATCTTCCTTTCATCTCCAACCTTTCCTGTGGTATTACTGTCACTGTGCCTCAAGTACACCATTTATAAGTTAGTTTAGTGATTGTTGGTAATAAACTTGCTTTGACTATATTTTCTGAAATGTATTTTGCCTGCATCTTTTGTTGGGTACACTCATTTTAAAAATCATCTTTATTGGGGTATACTTGACATATGATAAACTATATATATTTAAAGGTTACTCTTTGATAAGTTTGATGTACACATCAGTGAAACCATCACCATAGTGAAGATAGTGAACATGGCCGGCCGCAGTGGCTCACACCTGTAATCCTAGCACTTTGGGAGGCCAAAGCGGGCAGATCACCTGAGGTCGGGAGTTCAAGACCAGCCTGGCCAACATGGTGAAACCCCATCTCTACTAAAAATACAAAAT
>NW_012114888.1:4201945-4210973 GCF_000951035.1 Colobus angolensis palliatus | reverse complement strand
GGAAGGAAGGAAGGAAGGAAGGAAGGAAGGAAGGAAGGAAGGAAGGAAGGAAGGAAGGAAGGAAGGAAGAGAAAGAAAAGATACTGAGTATATCCTTCACCTCCAAAAGTTTCCTTGCTTCTGTGTAAGCCATTCTGCCCCTTTGTGTTCCCGCCATCTGCCAGGCAGCCACCAATCTGCTTTCTGTAACCATAGATTCACTGGCACTTTCTAGAATTCTATATAAATGGAATTATATAGTATGTGCACTTTCTTGTGTGGCTTCTTTCATGCAGCATTACTATTTTGAGATTCATCACTGTCATTGTGTGTGTCAATATACATTCTTTTTTATTGCTGAGTAGTATTTCGTTTTATGGCTGTTCCACAGTTTATCCACTTGCTGATGGACATTTGGATCATTTCTCATTTTTATCTATTACAAATAAAGCTGCTATGAACATTCATGTAAAGCAGTATATAGTAATTTTATTTATCTGATCATTTTTGTGGATTAACATGTAAGACTGCATTTGAAGAACAATATCTAATACATTAATAACATCTATTCCAACACCATGCACAAATATTTTTTGTTGAATTTTTTTTGTCTTTTTTTGAGGGTCTCTCTCTATTGCCTAGGCTGGAGCGCAGTGGTGGGATCATTGCTCACTGCAGCCTCCAACTCCTGGGTTCAAACGATCCTCCTGCCTCAGCCTCCTGAGTAGCTGGGACTACAGGAACATGCCACCATGTCTGGCTTTTATTTTATTTTTTCTTTAGTAGAGACAGAGTCCAATTCTGTCATCCTGGCTGGAGTGCAATGGTGCAATCATAGCTCACTGCAGCCTCAAACTCCTGGGTTCAAGTGATCCTCCCACCTTGGCCTCCCAAGTAGCTGGGACTATAGGTGCACACCACCAGGCCCAGCTAATTTTTCAAAACTTTTTGTGGAGACAGGGTTTAACTTTGTTGCGCGGGCTTTTCGCTGAAGTCTTTATGATGATGTTACAAAGCAAGTTTAAAAAAAAGCCTTTTAGGAGTAGCTAATTTTAAAGTCACTACAATCAGTAACATAAAATGATATTTTTGAAGTGAGACATGGTAGAGGTGATAATATCACTTCCATGGCTCCTGGGACACTGAACTCCTGATTTTTCATACACCTCTCTTTGAGTAGTTCATTCAACATTTTATTCATCAAATAATTATGGAATTGGTCAGGCGCAGTGGCTCAGGCCTGTAATCCCAGCACTTTGGGAGGCCAAGGTGGGAGAATCACTTGAACTCAAGAGTTCGAGACCAGCCTGGGCAACATGGTGGAACCCCATTTCTACAAAAAAATTTAAAAATTAGCCCGGCGTGATGGTGCATACCTGTAGTCCTAGCTACTTGGGAGACTGAGGCTGGAGGATTGCTTGAGCCTAGGAGTTGGAGGCTGCAGTGAGCCGTGATTGCATCACTGCATTCCAGTCTGGGTGACAGTGAGACCCTCATCTTAAATAATAATAATAATAACAATTATTATTATCATAGAACTGTTACTCTGTGTCAGGCACTGTTCTAGGTAGTTGAGTACTTAGCAGTGAACAAATCAGACAGCATTCATGTTCTCACAGATCGAACATTCCTATGGAAAGTTGGCTCCTCTTTGGAAAAATTTTTTTTTTCAAGACAGAGTCTCACTCTGTTGCCCAGGTTGGAATGCAGTGGCATCATCTTGGCTCACCCTAACCTCTGCCGCCTGGGTTCAAATGACTCTCCTGCCTCAGCCTCCCAAGTAGCTGGGATTACAGGCGCTTGCCACTGTGCCTTTCTTATTGTTGTAGTTTTAGTAGAGACGGGTTTCACCATCTTGGCCAGGCTGGTCTTGAACTTCTGACTTCGTGATCCACCCCCCCCCACCCTCCTTGGCCTCCCAAAATGCTGGGCTTACAGGTGTGAGCCACCGCTGTGCCTGGTTTTTTTTTTTTTTTTTTTTTTTTTTTTAGTTTCACTCTTGTTGCCCAGGCTGAAGTGCAATGGTGAGATCTCGGCTCACTGCAACCTCCGCCTCCCGGGTTCAAGTGATTTTCCCACCTCAGCCTCCCGAGTAGCTGGGATTACAGGCACATCCCACCACATTCGACTGATTTTTGTATTTCTAGCAGAGACAGGTTTCACCATGTTGGCCAAGCTAGTCTTGAACTCCTGATCTCAAATGATCCGCCCGCCTCAGCCTCCCAAAGTGCTGGGATTATAGGCATGAGCCACTGTGCCCGGCTTGGAATTTTTAAATAAAATTCTGATACTAAGCACAGCCCTGATACCTGAGGGTTCCCTAGCCTTTGGTTCTTGACCCTCTGTCTTCTCTCTGCGCGCTTTCCTTGGGCAATTACCTCCTTGCTCATTATTTTATTTTGAGAAAGGGTCTTACTCTGTCACCCAGGCTGAAGTGCAGTGGCACGATCTTGGCTCACTGTAGCCTCGACCTCCCAGGCTCAGGTGATCCTCTCACCTCAGCCTTCCAAGTAGCTGGGACCACATGCATGCACCGCCATGCCCAGCTAAATTTTTGTTCTTTTTGTAGAGACAGGGTTTTACCATGTTGCCCAGGCTGGTCTCAAACTCCTAGGCTCAAGCGATCCACCTTCCTTGGCCTCCCAAAGTGCTGGGATTAGAGGCGTGAGCCACTGTGTCCTGTGCTTGCTCATTATTTTAAACTTCTATCTACACGTTTCTCACTACCGAACATGTCTTAGGGTTCTGATCTGTCTCCTGTTTCACCTATAGGAATGTCCCACAGATATTTCAAGTTCGATATATCTAGAATGATCTGTCACCTTATAGTCCAATCCCCTCTACCTTCGTCTCTCATTCTCCTCCTCTGGTCCTAACACTTAAATAACTCTGAAATGCAAGTACTTCAAACCTAGAAGTTGAACTCTCCTTCCCCCACATTTCATGAAATAACGAGACTTGTGGATTTTACATCCTCAAATGATTCTGTTCTAGTCTCTCTCTCTGTTTTTTTTTTTCTTTTTTTTTGGATGGAGTCTCACTGTGTCACCTAGGCTGGAGTGCAGTGGCGGGATCTTGGCTCACTGCAACCTCCGCCTCCTGGGTTCAAGTGATTCTCCCACCTCAGCCTCCCGAGTAGCTGGGATTACAGGCACGTGCTACTACGCCTGACTAATTTTTGTATTTTAAGTAGAGATGGGGCTTCACCATGTTGGCCTAGCTGGTCTGGAACTCCTGGGCTCAAGTGATCTGCCCGCCTCGGCCTCTCAAAGTGCTGGGAGTACAGGTGGAAGCCGCCGCGCCTGGCCTAGGCCCTCTATTTTGTCTGTCTTTTGTGACTGTAGTTCAAGTCCTACTTTCCTAATCTATTCTCCCCCTTTGTTGTGGGTTGAATTGTGTCCCTCCCCCCGCCAAATTCACATGCTGAAGTCCTAATATCCAGTGCCTCAGAATGTGACCTTATTTGGAGATAAGGTCTTTACAGAGGTAATCAAGTTAAAATGAGGTCAGTGGTGTGTGGGCCCTAAACCAGTCTGAGTGGTGTCCTTGTGAAAAGGGGAACTTTGTTTTTTCCGGTTTTTTCCGTTTTTTTGCTTTTTTTTTTTTTTGGTGGTGGAGCTGACAGTCTGGCTCTGTCTTCCAGGCTGGAGCACAGTGGCATGATCTCAGGTCACTGCAACCTCTGCCCCCCGGGTTCAAATGATTCTCCTGCCTCAGCCTCCTGAGTAGCTGAGATTACAGGCGTGCACCACCATGCCCAGCTAATTTTTGTATTTTTAGTAGAGATGGGGTTTCACCATATTGGCCAGGCTGGTCTCGAACTCCAGACCTCCAGTGATCCAACCACCTCGGCCTCCCAAAATGCTTGGATTACAGGCGTGAGCCACCGTGCCTGGCCGTAAAAAGGGGACCTTTGGACTCAGAGACACGGACACAGGGAGAATGCCATGCGAAGATGAAGGCAGAGATGGGGTGATGCTTTCATAGGCCACAGAAGGCCAAAGATCACCAGCAACCACCAGCAGCTGGAGGAGAGGCCTGGAACAGCTTCTCCCTCACAATCCCCAGAAGGAACCAGCCCTGCCAACACCTTGATCTCAGACTTGTAGCCTCTAGAACTGTGAGACAGGACATTTTTGTCATGGAAGCCCCAGTTTGTGGTAGGTTGTTATGGCAGCCTGAGCAGATTAATCCCTCCTTCTCTGCTGGCTTGTCTCCCAGTCATTCAAAACTGCAGCCAGGGAAATCAGATCCAAAGAGAAATATTCCCCTGTTCTCCTGCTGAAACCCACTCGGTGGCTCTTCCTCACCTCCAAAAAGTGGCCCATGCACCTTCAAGTGGAGTCAAAGTTGTTCCTATCCTGGTCCATCCTAACTGTCCCATCTTTCAAGCCCCCTCCCATTTCAGCCTTTTCACTGATCTGCTTATGGTCTCTTCACCACCTGGTGCTGGTTCATGTCCCTGCTTGATTCCTACTGGTCTCTCTGTAAAATTCCTCTGTGTTTCCTTCAATTGGTTCATTCTTATTCTTTCGATGCAACTTTTTAAAAATTTATTTGTAGTAGAGACAGGTTGCTCTGTAACCCAGGCTGGAGTGCAGTGGTGCAATCGTAGCTCACTGAAGCCTCAAACTCCTGGGCTAAAGCGATCCTCCCACCTCAGCCTCCCCAGTAGCTGGGCCCATAGGCATGCACCATCATGCCCAGCTAAGTTTATATATATATAAATTTTTTTTTTCTAGATATGAAGTCTCCCTATGTTGCCCAGGCCGGTCTTGAATGCCTGGGCTCAAGGAATCCTCCACCTCAGCCTCCCAAAGTGATGGGATTACAGGTGTGAGCCACTTAATCTGGCCTCTATGCTAGTTTCTTTTAGAAATAATGATACTCGGCCAGGTGCCATGGCTCATGCCTATAATCCCAATACTTTGGGAGGCCAAGGTGGGAGGATTACTTGAACCCAGGAGTTTGAGACCAGCCTGAGCAATACGGTGAAACCCCATCTCTACCAAAAACAAACAAACAAAAAACAAAAAATTAGCCAGGCATGGTGGCGCTTGTATTCCCAGCTACTCAGGAGGCTGAGGTAGGAGGATCACTTGAACTGGGGGAGGCTGAGGCTACAGTGAGCCAAGATTGCGCCACTGTGCTCTAGCCTGGGTGACAGGCTGAGACCCTGTCTCAATAAAAAGAAAGGAAATAATGATACCCAATGCTAAAATGGAGTATAATGTAGTATTTTTAGAATAAAACAACTCACTTGGTAAGCAATTCGGCCGCTGAATTAAAAAACCTCAAGGAGGGTTATGCCCTTATGCCCAGGAATCCTGCTGTGGCCATATAGTTAAAGGGAAAAATGAAGAAACAGGTCAATGTTTCCAGATGAAATGATGAGCCCTTACTCTCAGCTGCAGCATGAGTGTTCATGTCCTGGCCTGGCCCTGGGCCACTGTGACACGGGGCCCTCCAGCACAGAGAAGCCCGCTGCTTCTTCCCTGTGATTCCAGAGCCTCACAAGACAGGCATGGGACTGAGCCCTAGAACAGGGAAACCCCAGACCTGGTGGCAAAGGAGCAGCAGGAGCCGAAAGTGCCTGCTGCAAGAGCTGATGGTGTGGCACCAACTCAGGGTGTGGAGGGACTGTCTTTGCACAGGGGTCACACTGAGTGTTACTGCCTCCTTCCCTATCAAACAGTGGGACAGGCAATATATGTGGGGTGGGACCTTTCTCTTCCTTTCTTGTTGGTTGGGGTGGTGGTGAGTAGGGAAGAACCAAGGAGAGAAGACAAGGATGGAGCGCTTATGTGGCCACACAGGCCCAACTTTGGACTGACTCTCCACAAGTGAGAGGAGGGGAAGGGCCCCAAGTACCAGCCTGCCATGGGGCTATGGTCGCTCACACTGTGGTCAGGAAGGCCCAAGGCAGTTAAAATGGAGGCACTTCTGCCAGGCGTGTGGGGTCAGACCCACAGGTCTCCGAGGAGCTGGAACAAAGGCTTCATCCTGACTTCTCTCTGCCGAGAACACCCCTGGGCCTGCTTTCTGATAGAACTTTCCTCAAGGAGGGGGTGGGTGGCAACCCAGCACTTATTTGATGCCTACTATATGCTAGGCACCATGCCAGCTGCTTTTCCGCAGTTTATCCAATTCGATGTTCACAAGAAGCTTGCAAAAGAGTATGTGGCATCTGCCTCCCCACACCTCCTGCCTTAATTTAAGTCTTCATCCCCTCTCACCTGGATTATGATTTTTCATTTCCTGTTTTCCTTGCTTCCAGATCTTGCTTTTGTCTATTTGTCTTTATAGAAAAAGTTACTGCATTTTGAACTGTATTCAAACACAGAAATGGTAGCAAACTGTACTGGTAAGCATGGCACCTGACGGTTGGACCAAAGGCCATAAGGGAAGCTTCAAGGGCCTTTGGCGCTGCTAGTCCTTCCTCCTCTGCCCCTTGTTGCCACCTTCAAGATCAGTTAAACATGTGTGGGAACAATGTCACTTTTAAGGAGGTTGGGCTCTACCTCATTACCAAGAAGTACCTCAGATTCTGAGGAAAAGCAGAAACTCTCGAAGTGCCAACCTGCTCCATGGGCCTGACCTGCTCCAGCCTCAGTCCCACAGTTACCTGGATGCTGCCTGGGCCCGGGGCAGGGGAAAAGACAGGAAGACACTTTCCACTCAGCAGTGCTGGGAAGCTGGAGAGCTTGTGAGTCACTGACCAGATGAGACCTCGAAACTGACAGGCAGAATTTGGGTAGCTATCCACCTCTCCTGGGGGCAAAAAAATCCATAAAGAAAGAGCACCAACTTAGCCTGGCATAGGGGCTCACGCCTGCAATCCCGAGGCAGGAGGATCACTTGAACTTAGCCTGGCATAGGGGCTCACGCCTGCAATCCCGAGGCAGGAGGATCACTTGAAGTCAGGAGTTCAAGACCAGTCTGGTGGCCAAGCACGGTGGCTCATGCCTGCAATCCCAACACTTTGGGAAGCTGAGGCAGGAGAATTTCTTGAGCCCAGGAGTTCGAGACTAGCCTGGGCAACATGGCCAGACCCCATCTAATTTTTTATTTTACGAAAAATAAAAAATTAGCCAGGCATTTGGTGAATGCCTGTAGTCTCAGCTACTCAAGAGGCTGAGATGGGAGGATCACTTAAGCCTAGGAAGTTCAGGCTGCCATGAACCACTGATTGTGCCACTGCACTCCAGCCAGGGCAACAGAGCAAGACTCTGTCTCAAAAAAAAAAAAGACCATCCTGGGCAGCATACATCTCTACAAAAAATAAAAAAATTAGTTGGGCATGGTGGTGCACACCTGTAATCCTAGCTATTCAGGAGGCTGAGCTAGGAGGATTGCTTGAGTCCAGGAGTTCTGGGCTGCAGTGAGCTCTGATTGCGTCACTGCACTCCAGCCTGGGCAACAAAGCAAGACAGAAGGAAGGCAGGAAGGAAGGAAGGAAGGAAGGAAGGAAGGAAGGAAGGAAGGAAGGAAGGAAGGAAGGACCAACTTGATTCACAAATGGATCGAATCAAATACTTTCGCAGAAATCCTAACAAATGACTCACCCAGAATATTTAAACATTGTCATTGGGTTGCAGTGAGAGTGGAAACTTGATGAAAACCAGCCCTCTAAAGGCAGAAAGATCATAAATGTCCATGTTAGGGCCCCACACCAGTCTAAGCTCCCCCTTAATCCACCTTCACTCCCTAAGGTCCCCCCTCGCATACACACTGCCAGTGGCCAACCTTCCCAAACACCAGTCTGACCAAACATTTCCTCCGCTCCTCCTGTTGTCCTCTGTGCTCCAGATACTGCCCCCCACCCACCTCCCCTGCTCCTAGTCAGCCTTCTTTATCTGCTTGGCAAATCACTTCTCACATCCCACAGCTTAATTGTTTTTTATTTTTTTAATTTTTTAATTTTTATTTTTTTTTTTTTAGACAGAGTATGTCTGTCACCCAGGCTGGAGTGCAGTGGCATGATCTGGGCTCACTGCAACCTCCACCTTCCAGGTTCAAGCAATTCTCCTGCCTCAGTCTCCCGAGTAGCTGGGATTACAGGCGCCCACCACCACGCTTGGCTCATTTTGTATTTTTAGTGGACACGGGGTTTCACCATGTTGACCAGGCTGGGCTCGAATTCCTGAGCTCTAGTGATCCGCCTGCCTCGGCCTCCCAAAGTGCTGGGATTACAGGCGTGAGGCACAGCGCCCAGCCCCACAGCCTAATTCTAAGGTGACTTCTTGGCAGCAGCGTTGCTGGCCGCCCCCTTCTGCCCCGCAGGTAGAGATGAGCAACTCGCCCCAGCGCTCCCAGCTTTTCTGCATGTGCTGTTGGCAGCCCTCCCAAGGTCCCTGACTGTACTCCGCTATAACGCCAGCTTCTTTCTTTCTTCTTTTCTTTCTTTTCTTTTCTTTCTTTCTTCCTTTTCTTTTCTTTTCTTTTCTTTCTTTCTTCCTTTCTTTCTTTTCTTTCCTGCCCTGAATACCCTCTCACTCCCCTTTCATCCCAAATACCAAGACCAACATCCAGTCCACCCTCTGAGGTTTGGACCCTCTGAGGATGCCTGGTTTTGCATCCTCAGATTCAACCAACCGAAGATAGAAAATATTCAGAAAAAAACCAATAAAATAAAAATAATACAAATAAAATAATACAGTACAACTATTTACATAGCATTTACATTGTATGAGGTATTATAAGTTATCTAGAGATGGTTTAAAGTATACGAGAGGATGTATGTAGTAAATTACATGCAACCACTACACCATTTAATATCTGGGGTGTGAGTATCCATGGGTTTTGGTATCTGTGCAGGTCCTGCAACCAATTCCTCCTGGATACTGAGGGATGACTGTACTTGGTGAATGTGTGGATAGAAGAATAAATGGAGGCCAGGCGCAGTGGCTCACGCCTGTAATCCTAGCACTTTGGGAAGCCGAGACGGGCGGATTGCCTGAGCTCAGGAGTTTGAGACCAGCCTGGACAACACGGTGAAACTCTGTCTCTACTAAAATACAAAAAATTAGCCGGCTGTGGCGGCAGGCGC
>NW_012114888.1:4165816-4200448 GCF_000951035.1 Colobus angolensis palliatus | reverse complement strand
GCACCGCCGCGTAGTCCGCAGAGGGCGGGGCCAGCCTTTGCAGCCGCGGTGACGGTGGTGTTCGCCCAGGCTCCGCAACCACCCGCAGCGCTCAAGACGTGAAGGAGCAGCCCTCCTCCTTTCCTCTTCCCTCACCTCCTCCATCTTCTCCATCCTCCTCTTCTCTTGACAGATTGATGGATGAGAGATGGATGTGTGTGTCCGCGTGCGTGTGTAAAGATACTTACCCAAGCATTATCCTTAAAAAAGGAAGGATGAAGCCACAAGGAATATGAAATTAAAGAAACCCAGGTAGACAGTCTCTTTAAAAATATTATGGAACCATTTGAAAAATTGTTTATCAAGACTATGTAATATCATGGGAAATTATTTTCATATACTATTTTTTGTATACTTTATGTTCTAGGGTACATGTGCACAACGTGCAGGTTTGTTACATATGTATACATGTGCCATGTTGGTGTGCTGCACCCATTAACTCGTCATTTACATTAGGTATGTATCCTAATGCTATCCCTCCCCCCTCTCCCCACCCCATGACAGGCCCCGGTATGTGATGTTCCCCTTTCTGTGTCCAAGTGTTCTCGTTGTTTCATATACTATTAAAGCGAAAAATGCGGGATACACACACAGAAATCTCCATGTAAAAATGTGAACTATACACAGAATAGGAATGATCATCAAAACTACCTCCAAGCATGAACAATGGTTTTCTGCAGGTGTGGTAATGCCTTTGTAGAATGTGCATAAATTCATATTAGAATAAATTGAAGCCTTTCCTTTTTATAGATAAAGGGAAGCCAGGTGCATCCCAGGCTGTGGCCAGGCAGGAAAAGGAGCTGGGCAGGGCTTGAGGAGGGCACGGGGGCTCCTTGGTAAGGTGGTGTCCAGATGTCACCCAGGCCTGTGGGTCTATCCTGCACATCTGTGCTCCCCTTCCCCAATACCCAGATATCCCTTTTCCTTAACAATCCCCACCCTGATATACACCACAGACCTAAAATCTTACTCAATATGCCCCTGGAAATAAACTCCTGTCAACATTTCTCTGTCCAAAAACAGTTAAGAATCTCTCAATTGATCTAATGAATTGAAGAAATCTATCTCCATATTAGAAAAATGCATGTGTTGGCCCTGATTTAATTTCCCAGTAACTACATATGCATATGTACCAGACAAACCAGGCAGCTTTCCATTCCCAACTCCTCCTCCCTGGCTAATGGTTCTCAGGAGAATCTAGGCACCTGAGCCCTGGCCCCAGCACCCTAATGGAGAGTGCAGGGGACCTGGATAGTAGAGGCAGGCCTAGAAGCTTTTAGTGTAAAATATGGAATTGAAATAAAAAGACACGCAGGTAACCATGTGTCAGGCACACATCTGGTACCCAATACATCTTTGTGGAATAAAATAGACATTAAAATGCCACAACTATAAGTTAAAATATTGGCAAACTGACTAGCAAGGTTTAGAAATCCACATTTAAGGCTGGTCTAGCGGTGATAAATTCTGTCATCTTCTTCTTGTCAGGGAAAAACTTTATTTCTCCTTCATTTTTGAAGGATAGCTTTGCTAGAGACACAGGCAGAAAAATATTTCATGACTTCACTTATATGTAGAATATTTTTAAAAGAGCTCAGGCCAGGTACAGTGTCTCACACCTGTAATCCCCACATCTTGGGAGGCCAAGGCAAGAAGATCACTTGAGCCTGGGAGTTTGAGGCTGCAGTGAGCTATGATCACACCATTGCACTCCAGCTTGAGAAAAAAAGTAATGCTGCTCTGAACATAGGTGTGCAAATATCACTTTAAGGCCTGCTTTCAATTCTTTTTTTATACATACTCAGAAGTAAAATGGCTGAATTATATGGTAGTTCTATTTTTAATTTTTTGAGGAAACTCCAAACTATTTCCTGTTGGTTGCACTTTTATTTTATTTTATTTTAAGATGGAGTCTGGCTCTGTCTCCCAGGCTGGAGTGCAGTAGCACAGTCTTCGCTCACTGCAACCGCTGCCTCCCAGGTTTAAGCGATTCTCCTGCCTCAGCCTCCCGAGTAGTTAGGATTACAGGCACCCACCACCATGCTCAGCTAGTTTTTTGTATTTTTACTAGAGACAGGGTTTCACCATGTTCATCAGGCTGGTCTTGAGCCCCTGACCTCAAATGATCCACCCACCTCGGCCTCCCAAAGTGCTGAGATTACAGGGATGACCCACTGCGCCAGCCCGGTTGCACCATTTTACAATCCCACCAACAGTGCACCAGAGTTCCAATTTCTCCATATTCTCATCAACACTTTATTTTGGGAAAATTGTTTTCTGTGACTTGTCTCCTGCCCCTCTGCCAGTAACAGGAAGTACTAGAGACAGAGGCCCAGCCCTCTCTTCTAGCTTCTTGATCAGTGCCAGGCCCTGACTCATCCCTCCGTTTATTCCAGTCACAGTGACAAGATGAAAGAGAAAGAACACATCAGGTGCAGAAAATACAGGAAAAGAGGTCCTAACTGGGGAGGAGAGTGAGGGGAATCAAATGGGGAGAGCTTCCATTTCTCACCTCTATTCCCTCAGTCTCACTTTGAGACAGAATGAGACACTGTCTCGTAAAAATGTGGGGGAGGGCCAGGCACAGTGGCTCATACCGATAATCCCAACACTTTGGGAGGTCTAGGTGGGAGGATCACTTGAGCCCAGGAGTTCAAGACCATGCTGGGCAACATAGTAAGACTTTTTGTCTCTACAAACAATTTAAAAATTAGTCTGGTGTTGTGGTGTGTGGCTGTGGTCCCAGCTACTCAGGAGGCTGAGGTGGAAGGATCCCTTAAGCCTAGAAGGTCAAGGCAGCAGTGAGCCAAGATTGCACTACTGCACTCCAGGCTGGGCAATAGAACAAGACTCTGTCTCAAATAAAAATAACACTATGAGCACGGGTGTGCAAATATCTCTTCAAGACCCTACTTTCAATTATTCTTCTTTTTTTAGAAAGGGTTTTACTCTTGCCCGGGCTGGAGTGCAGTAGCAAAATCTTGACTCACTGCAGCCTCAATCTCCTGAGCTCAAGAGATCCTCCCAAAGCGAGGTGCGGTGACTCACGCCTATAATCCTAGCACTTTGGCAGGCCGAGGTGGGCAGATCACCTCAGGTCGGGAGTTTGAGACCAGCCTGGCCAACATGGTGAAACCCTGTCTCTACTAAAAATATAAAAATTAGCCAGGCGTGTGGCACACGCCTGTAATCCTAGCTACTAGGGAGGCTGAGGCACGAGAATCGCTTGAACTCAAGAGGCGAAGTTGCAGTGAGCCGAGAGTATGCCACTTCACTCCAGCCTGGGCAACAGAGCGAGACTCTGTCTCAAAAAAAAAAAGAAAAGAGATCCTCCTGCCTCAGCTTCTCAAGCAGCTGGGACTACAGGCACATGCCACCACTCCTGCCAAGCTTTTTAATTTTTTTTTTTTGGTAGAGACAGGCTTTCACCATGTTGCCCAGGCTGGTCTTGAATTTCTGGGCTCAAGCGATCCACCCACTGCCTCAGCCTCCCAGGGCACTGGGATTACAGGCATGAGCCACCCTGCCAGGCACAATTCTTTTGATGTATATTCAGAAATGAAATTGTTGGATTATATGGTGGTTCTAGTTTTAATTTTTTGAGGAACCTCTAAACTATTTCATATCAGTTGCACCATTTTACAATCACACCAACAGTGCAGTGCACCAGGGTTCCAATTTCTCTACATTCTCACCAACATTTGTTATTTTCTTTTTTTTTTTTTTTTAATTATAGCCATCCTAATGGGTAGACACTTTTTCATGTCAGATCTACCAGCTTGTTGGGTCAGATTGTAAAATATTTCATTAATATTTTTATATTGATTACATGCTGAAATGATACGATTTAGGATCTATTGAGTTAAATAAAATATATGATTAAAATTAATTTCACTTGTTTCTTTTTACTTTTTATAAAGTGGTTTCAAGAAAATTTAAAATTACATAGGTGGCTCACGTTATATTTCTATTGGACACTGCTGGGTCTGGCAGTGAGAAATGAAGCAGGTTAAACATAATTATGAATCCAGGAGCAGTGGCTCAAGCCTGTAATCCCAGCACTTTGAGAGGCTGAAGTGGGAGGATCGCTTGAGCCCAGGAATTCAAGACGAGCCTGAGCAACAGAGTGAGACCCCGTCTCTAAAAAAACAAAACAAAACAAAACAGAAATATAATTATGGTTTAAAAATTATGCATCCAGACCAGGCGTGTTGGCTCATGCCTGTAATCCCAGCACTTCAGGAGACCAAGGTGGGCAGATCACTTGAGGCCAGGAGTTCGAGACCAGCCTGGCCAACATGGGGAAACCTCATCTCTACTAAAAATACAAAAATTAGCTGGGCATGGTGGCGCAGGCCTGTAGTCCCAGCTACTCGGTAGGTTGAGGCAAGAGAATCGCTTGAACCCGGGAGGCAGAGGTTGCAGTGAGTCGAGATCTCGCCACTGCACTCCAACCTAGGCCAAAGAGTGAGACCCTGTCTCAAAAAATATATATATCCATCCAGTTATAAAACTGCAACCTTTGGTCAACATGTTGTTGCTGTTCTTGTTGTTGTTGTTTTTGCGTTTTTTAGACAGGGTCTCTCCCGCTGTCACCCAGGCTAGGGTGCAGTGGTGCGATCTTGGCTCACCACAACCTCTACCTCCTGGGCTCAAGTGATCCTCCCACCTCAGCCTCTTGAGTAGCTGGGACAACAGACACACACCACTGCACCCGGCTAATTTTTATATTTGTTTGTGGAGATGGAGTTTCACCATGTTGCCCGGACTGGATGAAAAGATTATTATATAAAACAGTATATTGATAACTATATGAATCCCAAATTCTACATTATCTTAACAATGATCAAGAAATGGAGATGGGGAAGGGCAGAGCCACAATCAGCTGCAGATTAGATTCTTTCTCTCAAATAGATGAGCCTCAAGAATACCATTTCTATCTTAACCATGGCAATTAGAGATCGAAGATCAAGAACACATGGTGTTTCACATCCTAATATATTCTGGATCAGAATTTGCTGTACAGTGGATGGGTGGGGATAGAAGTCCTGGAGGGGACTAGAGAAGCAGGGCTGAATATCAGGGCAGCCTAGGACATAGGGTGGAAATGTGAGCCAAAGAAAGCTGGTGGCAGGAGAGAAAATGACAAATGTCACCTCTTGGTCCCTTCAGTGACTTCCTCTCAGTCACCTGTCTAGCAGCTGAATGCAGGGGTCTGACTTATCTCCCGCCCTGCTGCCAATAACAAGAAGTACTAGAGACAGAGGCCCAGACCCTCCCTCCTAGCTCCTTGATCAGTGCCAGGCCATGACTCGTCCCTCCATTTATTCTGGTCACAGTGACAAGCTGGAAGAGAAGGGACACATCAGGTGCAGAGAACACAGGAAGAGAGGTCCTGACTGGGAAGGAGAGTGAGGGGAATCAAATGGAGGAAGCTTCTATTTCTCACCTCTACTCCCTCCATTTATTTTACTGCCATTTCTGCCCTGTCCCCCAGGGAGCCCAGGTCCCCACGGTCCCCAGACCAGGCAGGCAGGTGGGTTATGGGGGAAAAAGGCACCTTCCAGCACCTGTTAGGAGATATGTCTCAGGCCTATGGTAGCCAGAGCTGTAAATCACTCTTCCTAACCTAGTCAGTTAGAAGGTTGAAGACAGAGCTGTCTTCACGTTGGGCTGGAAGATGCCAAGTCTTCATCCAGTGGTGCTGCCTGACAAATCTGTCCTCCCGCATCCATGTGGGGAGCACGTGGTCAGGGCCGAATGCAAATTCCTCACCATCCCGGGTCCAATATAACCAAGTGGAAGTGACTTTTAGCCTAGGCAGTGCCTGGAAGTGACTACAAAGTATATTACACACTTTGAAATTAAGTGTATATTTTATTTTTGTTTTTATTTATTTATTTTTGAAACACAGTCTCACTTTGTCACCCAGGCTGGAGTGCAGTGGCGCCATCTTGGTTCACTGCAACCTCTGCCTCCCGGGTTCAAGCGATTCTCCTGCCTCAGCCTCCTGAGTAGCTGGGAGTACAGGTGCTTGCTGCCACACCTAGCTAATTTTTGTATTTTTAGTAGAATCGGGGTCTCACCATGTTGGCCAGGCTGGTCTCGAACTCCTGGCCTCAAGTGATCTGCCCACCTCGGCCTCCCAAAGTGGTGGGATTACAGGCATGAGCCACCGCACCCAGCCTATTTTTATTTTACTTTTAAATAAATGCTATTGTGTATATTTGAGGTTTGCAACATGATGTTATAGGATACATATATGACTAGATACATGTAGATACTACAATGATTACTGTAGCGAAGCAGATTAACATAGTATCTATCATCTCACAGTTACTTTCTGTGAGGAGAGCAGCTGAAATCCACTTAGTTAACAAAAATCCCTAATACAATTGTATTAACTTTAATCCTCATGTTGTACATTAGCTTCCGGACTTGTTCATGGTATGTATCTGCTGTTTTGTATCCTCAGACCTTCATCTCCCCATTTTCTCTCCCCTCCACCCCCTACCCATTGTAACCATTGTTTCAACCTCTGTCTCAGTTTATTTGAGCTCTTTTTATTTTTATTTTTTTATTTATTTATTTAATTTTTGAGACAAGGCCTTGCTCTGTTGCCCAGGATGAAGTGCAGTGGGGCAATCACAGCTCACTGCAGCCTCAACCTCCTGGGCTCAAGCGATCCTCCCATCTCAGCCTCCTGAGTAGCTGGGACCACAGGTGCATGCTACCACACTCGGATAATTTTTTAATTCTTTGTAGAGATAGGGTCTCACTATGTTGCCCAGGCTGGCTTTGAACTCCTAGGCTCAAGTGATCCTCCCAGCTAGGCCTCCCAAAGTTCTGGGATTACAGGCATGAGCCATCATGCCCGACCCCACCTGTTCTTTGTTTGTTTGTTTTTGTTTGTTTTGTTTTGTTTTTAAGATAGGGTTTTACTCTGTCTCACAGTGAAACTGAGAGAGTAGAGGTGAGAAATGGAAGCTCCCCCCCATTCAATTCCCCTCACTGTCCTCCCCAGTCAGGACCTCTCTTCCTGTGTTCTCCACACCTGATGTGTCCTTTCTCTTTCATCTTGTCACTGTGACCGGAATAAATGGAGGGATGAGTCAGGGCCTGGCACTGACTAAGGTGCTAGTCAATGGCTGGGCCTCTGTCTCTAGTATTTCCTGTTACTTGCAGAGGGGCAGGAGACAAGGCACAGAAAATAACAGGTGTTGGTGAGAATGTGGAGAAATTGGAAGTCTGGTGCTCTTTTGGTGGGACTGTAAAATTTTGCAACTGATAGGAAACAGTTTGGAGGTTCCTCAAAAAAATAAAAATAGAACTACCATATAATTCATCAATTTCACTTCTGAGCATATATCAAAAAGAATTGAAAGCCGAGTCTTGAAGAGATATTTGCACACCCATGTTCATAGCCGCAGTATTTTTTTCCCAGGCTGAAGTACGATAGTGTGATCATGGCTCGTCGCAGCCTCAAACTCCCAGGCTCAAGCAGTCCTCCAACCTCAACTTCCCTAGTAGCTGGGACCACAGGCATGCACCACTGCACTTGATTAATTTTTAAATTTTTCATAGAGACTGAGTCTCGCTATGTTGCCCAGGCGGGTCTCAAACTCCTGGCTTCAAGCAATCCTCCCACCTTGGTCTCCCAAACTGCTAGGATTACAGGCATGAGCTACTGCGCCCAGTCTTACAGCAGCATTATCCACAACAGCCATGAGATGGAAGCAACGTCCATCAATGGATGAATAGATAAATAAAAAATGGTTTATCCATACAATGGAATATTCTTCATCCTTAAAAAGGAAGCTACTCTGATGCATGCTACAACATGGATGAACCTTGAGGACATTATGCTAAGTGAAATAAATCAGTCACAAAAAAATAAACACTGGACTGGGCACCGTGGCTCATGCCTATAATCCCAGCACTTTGGGAGGCTGAGGCGGGTGGATCACCTAAGGTCAGGAGTTCGAGACCAGCCTGGCCAACATGGTGAAGCCCCGTCTCTACCAAAAATACAAAAATTAGCCAGGGATGATGACCTGTGCCTGTAGTCCCTGCTACTTGGGAGGCTGAGGCAGGAGAATCTCTTGAACCCAGGAGGCGGAGGTTGCAGTAAGCCGAGATCATGCCATTGCACTCCAGCCTGAGCAACAAGAGCAAAATTCCATCTCAAAAAACAAAAAACAAAAAAAAAGATAAACACTGTATGATTATGATGATTTCACTTATATAAGGTATCTAAAGTAGTCAAACTCATAGAAGCAGAACGTAGAATGGTGATTCCCAGGGGCTGAGAGGAGGGGAAAGGAGAGTTGTTTAATGGGTGTAGTTTTAGATTTGCAAGATGAAAAAATACAGATCTGTCACACAACAGTGTGAATATAATAAATACTACCGAACTGTACACTTAAAAATGGCTAAGATAGTAAATTTTTATCTTATATAGTTTTTAGCACAGTAAAAAAGAAAAAAAATGATATGGTATCTGGGTCTTACTTTTGAATATTTCATTGGGGGAATTGAAGTACAGATAAAACTATTTTAGATATATATTGATAATTATTGAAGCTAAGTGATAAATACACGAGGGCCTATTTTACTAATATTTCTTCTTTTATATAAGTTTGAAAATATTTATAATAAAAATAATAAACACTTTTTAAGGTAGGTTTCAAAATAATACCAGAGATTTTTAGAATAATGTTGGCAAGTCTAGGCATCACTGGAAAGATACACACAAAAACATTAACAATGATGAAGTCTGGGAGGTCGAATTATAAATTATCTTTTTGTATTCTAATTATTTGCAATGACTGGATATTGCATTTTTATCATTAGAAGTATCGGAGAGAAAAATAAATAAATAAATAAAAGAAGTATCGGAGAAAGTAAATGAAGATATATGTCCAAGGATATTTAGTGCAGCTCTTTGAAATAGTAAATGGGGGAAAATTCAATAGGGGAATGATTCAGTGAATCATGGTGCAGACTTCATGTGCCATGATGGGATAGTATGCAGCTATTTAAATGGATGGGTCTTGGCTGGGTGCAGTGGCTCAGGCCTGTAATCCCAGCACTTTGGTAGGCTTGAGCCTGGGAGTTTGAGACCAGCCGCATTCCTGAAAAAAAAAAAAAAAAAAAAAGGATGGAGGATGGCTCTTGATACATTTCCCTCCTAAATATTTTTACCAATCTCATTTCTTGCAAAAGTGAGAGCCACTACTTTCTGACACCCTTGTCAATGTTGTATATTATTGATCTGTCCTAATGGGGAAAAAATACACCTTTGTCTTCTCTATAGGATTTTTAAAGGAATTGTTACTGAGCATGAGCATGATATTAGGTAGAGAAGAGAGAGCCCTACAGCAGGTTGGGCAAAGAGACTGCCGGTGTTTGTGGGGCAGGGAACGGTGTGGTCTTAGGTCTGGGGAGCTCAGTACAGAGAAGTTGCTCTGGTCCTGTCTTCAGGGCCACAGGAAATCAGACTCGCTGCAACTTAGGTAAGGATCTGGGGAAACTGAGTAACTCCTAGATGCACCCCCATTCCTGAGTGTATCATCCAACCTGAGGATGGGCTTAGAGGGGTGATGGTGTCTCTTTTCTCACTGCAGAACCAACCTCCACTGTGCCTCTACTGTGAGCATATGCCACGCTACAAGTCTAACAGTCTCTCCACAGGGAAGGAATTTACTGTTGTCATCAAGAGAAAGTGACTTTATTGGGGTTGCCCTATAGGGTTGCACTATAGGGTGTTGAGCCCCTATACACGTCTTTAATGTACACTGCACACATTCAAATCAAATTTGTATTTTTTAAAGCCCTGCTTAGGTGTGGCAAAGAAGGACTTCTTAAAGAAAATTAGAAATACACAATGATAAGGCAAAAATATGATACATATCATTACATTGCAGTAGGATTTCTGCTCAGTTAAGGAAATGATAAAGTTAATTGATACACAAAAAATTAGGAGAAGATCTTTTAAGTGTCTAACACCAACCAAGAACAATATCTAGCATATACAAGGAACTCCTACAAATCAGCTGCCACAGCAAAAGGCTAGGAACTTCAATAGAAAGATAGGCAAAGTATATGACATGCGGTTCACAGAGAAATGCTAAGAAACATCTTAGCAGCCCGGTGCGGTGGCTCATGCCTGTAATCCCAGCACTCTGGGAGGCTGAGGTGGGCAGATCACCTGAGGCCAGGAGTTTGAGACCAGCTTGGCCAACATGGTGAAACCCTGTCTCTACTAAAAATATAAAAATTAGCTGGGCATGGTGGTGGGTGCCTGTAATCCCAGCTATTCAGGAGGCTGAGGCAGAAGAATCCCTTGAACCTGGGAGGTAGAGATTGCAGTGAGCCAAGATCGTGCCACTGCACTGCAGCCTGGGCAACAGAGCAAGACTCCGTCTCAAAAAAAAAAAAAGAAACATGATGTAATCAACTTATTTACACCTGCCAGATTACATGTGCCATAAATTGGAGAGGTGGATCATGCCAAGTTCTGGCAGGGATGAGGGGAAAGAGGAACTTCATGTCCAGTAGTTGAGAGCAGCTCAGACTCCAACAGTTCATCTGTTGGTTTACCTTTTCCTACTCATGCCTGCTCCTGGTAAGCTATGATTCTCTGTATTGCTGTCTTTCCGCTTTTTCAGAGTGTCAGTTTGCCCTGTGCCCTCAACTCTCTGACAAATCTGGGAAGAGTTGTCGTGTTTCAGTTTGTTCAGCTCTTTTTCTTGTGAGGATGGGAGTGACAACTTCCAAGCTACAAGATAGTGACTGGTAGGCTTCTGGGATGTGGGTGCTCTAGGGGTCAGTGGTTAGGGGCCACATGACTAGTGCCTGTGAGGTAGTTTTTGCTCTATGTGGTCTGGGTGGGGCCTTAGTCTTATGAAATCTATGCCTCTTAGTGATTAAGTGTTCATAATTAAGGGGTTTGGGGATGAAGCAAGTGGGTTTCTGGGGGACAGTAGATGGAAGTGATTATGGATCAGTGTTCGTTAATCAACACCAGATCCTGGGGTCAGTGTTGCTGAGCATGTGAAGCAGTGATTAGGAGCCTTTGGAAGTCAGAAAATGGAGTGTTCTATGGAGGTGATTTGTAGCATGTGTAGTGGGCCAGTGATTCACAGCCCAGAAAGGTCAACGATTGCACCTCTAGGAGATAATGATTGAGAAATAGAATATATGACTCTCAAACATCTATAACAACTCCTTCGTGGTGGGTGGGGGCAGACTGTGCATTGTAGGATGCTTAGCAGCATCTCTGGCCTCTACGAACCAGAACCTTTACCAGATGCTGGTAGCACCACTGCTCCCTCATTGTGAAAATCAAAACAAACGTCTGCAGATATTCCTGAATGTCCCTTTGGGGGCAAAACTGCCCCCTGTTAAGACTCACCGCTAGACTCACAGCTCGGCCTGGCATGGTGGCTCACACCTGTAATCCCAGCACTTTGGGAGGCTGAGACAGGCAGATCACCTGAGGTCAGGAGTTCAAGATCAGCCTGGCCAACATGGTGAAACTCCGTCTCTACTGAAGATACAAAAATTAGCCAGGTGTGGTGGTGCATACCTGTAATCCCAGCTACTTGGGAGGCTGATGCAGCAGAATCGCTTGAACCCAGGAGGTGGAGGTTGCAGTGAGCCAAGACTGCACCACTGCACTCCAGCCTCAGCAACAGAGTGAGACTTCATCCCATTTAAAAGAAAAAAAAAAAAGACTCGCTGCTGTAGAGAGAAGAACAAAAGCTCACACTGAATATAAATGATTTAATTCGCCTAATAATGAAAGAGGATCTCAGATTGGATATATGTATGAAATAAAGCTATATCCAAGCTTCAGGATGGGAATACTTGCAATGGAGAGGTTGAAAATGAAAAAGTGGGAGATGTTTTCGTAAGCATGTTAGGTCTGGTTATGCAGTTCACTGTTGCCCTACACATTCCAATTTGGGGAAGTGACTGGAGATTAATCGTCATGAGAATTCAGTTCTGGAATACAGAGGAAGATAATGATGGAGTGATGTATTCCAGGAGAGCGTGTGGTTGATGGGAAAGTTTGGAGTCTTCACCATGCCGTTAGCAGGCAGCAGATGTTTCATTTTGAGGATGTCTGTGAAGAGACAAGCATCCTTGGCCATGTGTACTGACTTGATTTTAAAGTGAGGTTTGGGGCTGGTGGCAGGTAAGCTGCTTTCTTCTATTCTTTTTGCTTGTATAAAATAGAAGGCATGACTGGGCGCGGTGGCTCACACCTGTGATCCCAGCACTTTAGGAGGCTGAGGCAGGTGGATTGCTTCCAGTCCAGCCTGGGCAACATAGTGAGACCCCGCCTCTAAACAAAATTTTTTTTTAAATAAAAAGAAAAGGAAAGAAAAAACATAAGGCAGATTGTGCTTCTGGCATGAGGGAGTAAGAAGGTTGGCAAGTCCTCTCCCTGGAAGGCAACTCTAAAAGCTGGGGAAAAGTGTCAAAAGCAACCCTTTCAGTATTCTGGAATTCAGCTGAATGCATAAGTACAATCTGAGAGGTGTTTTATTCATCAAAACGACTCAACTTTGGCTCAGAACAGTGCAGTCTATGGTGGGCTTTTTCCCAGTGTGGCTCCTATCCTTCCTCCAGCTTTGTCAGTGTCATGGTTCAACCAGGGCAAGGGAGGCCGTGAAAACAACAGGCTTCACTGCCACTGCTGGAGACCATGCACATGGGTAGCAGGGATCAGAGCAGACTCAAACCACCCCCACATCCATGACCTACTGAGCCTGTGGATGCACAGAGGAGACATGAGCAAGCCTGGCAGCAAGTAAAAGCCAGGTCGGGCTTGTAAAAGGTCTGAGGTTTGAATGTGCTCCCCAGGGGTAAAAGCAAGTCAAAGATGGCTTGACATGATTGAACACAACCTCTGATCAATCTGTGGTTGAACACCAAGCTGTACAGACAGGGGATGACCCCTAGAGAGCCAGCCTTAAGGATACAAAACAAGAAAAAATAACTGAGCAGAGACATCAGCGGCTATACCTTGCAGGGGAGACAGACTTCACAGATTTCATTCAGTTGCAGAATCTGGACAAAATACCAGAACCAGCTATTTCAGGGCTCGAAAAGTAAATAGCAGGAGGACTGAGGAAGAAGATCAACATTTGCAGTAGCACGGAACTGTAGTATTCACCTTTATTTCCCCCTCCAGTATTCTCCAGCCTGAACTTAAGGCAGATTGAAGCCCAGAAGTGAGCACTATGGTGCAGACAGAGATCTAGGGAAGCCCTCTAGTTCTGGCTTGAGAAATAGGAAAGAGAACTCCTAGGGGTCAGAGAGAGTATGAAAATTCCCCAGGATTTTATTTTCTCTTGTCTCTTGTGTCCAGGCCCCTAAGCAATCTCATGGTAGCCATGGCAGTGGCCAAATGGCACCTCATAGGCGCCACAACTCTGAGGGAGGGGAACCCTCCTCTGCCATCTGTGGAGCTGTGGTTCCAGGAAGGTGGGGCCTCTTTCCCTCCCAGAAGGGAAGAGCTTGGTAAAGTGGCCCCATAAAATTGTGGCCAGGCATGGTGGTTTGTGCCTGTAATTCCAATGACTTGGGAGACTGAGGCGGGAGGAGTTGGAGACTAGCCTGAGAAACATAGTGAGACTATCTCTTAAAAAAGAAAAGAAAATTGTGGCCAGGTGAGGTGGCTCACGCCTGTAATCCCAGCACTTTGGGAGGCCAAGGCGAGTGGATCACTTGAGGTCAAGAGTTCTAGACCAGCCTGGCCAACATGGTGAAACCCCATCTCTACTAAAAATACAAAAATTAGCCGGGCATAGTGGCGGGTGCCTGTAATCCCAACTACTTGGGAGGCTGAGGCAGAATGGCTTGAACCGGGGAGGCGGAGGTTGCAGTGAGCCAAGATCCTGCCATTCCACTCCAGCCTGGGTGACAGAGTGAGACTGCGGCTCAAAAAAATAGAATAAATAAAATAAAAATTGTACTGGGATGAACCTTTAGGACATTATGCTAAAAGAAATAAGCCAGTCACAGAGAGATAACTACTGTATGATTCTACTTATATGAAGTACCTAAAGTAGTCAAATTTATGGAGACAGAAAGTAGAATGGTGGTTACCAGGGGCTGGGGAGGGGAAATGAATAGTTGTTGTTTAAAGGATACAGAGTTTCAGTTTTGCAAGATGAAAAAGTTCTGAAGATCGGTTGCACAACAATGTGAAATACTTAATACTACTTAACTATATACTTAAAAATGGTTAAGATGATACATTTTATGTTGTGTATGTTTTACAATTAAAACATTTAAAAGATATATTTGACTGGTAAATTTGACATAGGCCACTATGCTACATACAATACAGTATACAAAGTTCAGTGAGAATTAACTCTAGATTTTAGTCATGACGGAATACTGGAAATACCAATGATATTCTGGGTAGAATTAATGACAGTTTCAATTTCAGCTCTTCCTCTTTTTAGGCACGAGACTATTAAAAAGTTGCTTCATTTTCACTTCATCTTAAAAATAAGTATGAACATTCTTATCAGTCAATGCAAAGATATTTTTTGACAAAGAATACTGTATAGAGAATTTACCAGTAATGTTCTAGACTTAAGGCAAATAATCAACAAAGTTCTCTCACTTTAGAAGAGAAATCTCAAACTAGTAATAAAACAATATCAAGCAGTGACTCTTGCAACATATGCATACAATTGAATCTAAATGGATGATGACGGGGCATTTGGGTTTGTTGTTGCTTTTTTTTTTTTTTTTCCGAGACGGAGTCTTGCTTTGTTGCCCAGGCTGGAGCACAATGCTGCGATCTCTGCTCACTGCAACCTCCGCCTCCCGGGCTCAAGCAATTCTCCTGCCTCAGTCTCCTGAGTAGCTGGGATTACAGGCACCCACCACCACGCCCAGCTAATTTTTGTATTTTTAGTAGAGACAGGGTTTTACCATGTTGGCCAGGCTGGTCTCGGACTCCCGACCTCAAATGATCCCCCTGCCTCAGCCTCCCAAAGCACTGGGATTACAGGCGTGAGCCACTGTGCCCGGCCATGACTAGGCATTTGAAATAAATATCTTCTACTATAAGTAAAAAAACAATAATAGCTCAGGACTTTATTTTTATTAAAGTAAAATAAAATATAGCTACATAAAGCCATGTAACACCAAAGTATAGCTTAACTGGTTCTTACAAGGCAAACACCTTTGTAACAACCACCAAATTCAAGAAAGAACTTTGCCAGCCACCCCAGAAGCCCCATCCAATTTCAACTCACCAACTTTGAGCTTGACTTTATAGTAATTACTTCCTTGCATTTCTTTGTAATTATATCACCCAAGTGTACATCCTCAAACATTATACATTATTAGTCTTGCTCATTAAAAAAATGATTAATTTTTAAAGTCTCTTTTACTTTCAAGGTCCTCACTCAAATCTAGATTTTTCACAGCCTGGATTTGGGTGATTGCATGCGCATGTCAATATATTTCTCTTTACTCCATGTTTCCTGCAAATTAGCAGGTCAAGGAAGGGGCCAGATCTGGTTCAAGCTTAATTCCTTTATCAAGACTACAGGTGGTGGCATGTGCTCTCATCAAGGGGCACAGAATATCTGGTTGTCACTCTTGTGATGTTAGCAGCTGAGATGCTTCAATGCCTAGAAGATCCATGAAATTCACTGGTGGTTGCAAAATGATAATACAAATTCCAACCAACAATTCTTTTTCATTTATTAATTGCAACACTTTTATAGAGATGCTTTTGTTCATTTATCATTTGGTTACTGATACTACAGTTTATTTAGGAAAGGCAACATAAATGCTTTATTCTTTGTCCCTTTATCAGTTTTCAAGAAAATGATTTGGTTCCCTATCATTCCCCAAAGGTAACTATTTTTAAAAAGATTATTGTGAACTCATGAATTTAAGCATATTAGGCAGGGTTCAGTCAAATTGCATTTATTAACTTCTTGAAGCTCAAATTGTCTCATCTACGGCCCGTGAGAGACTCCTGGAGCTGGTTCCCACATCCTTTTGACTTGACCCTGATAGATATTAACAGCTTTCTCACTCTCTGCTCTTATGACAAGATTCCAGGATTATCTTATATATTTCCAGCACCAGATCTGGTACTGATTCCTTTTCATGGGAAATGGAATGTCAAGGTCACAATTTGGGTGCCAAGGTTGCTCATTACTGCTGTGTTGGTTGTTGTTTGTAGGCCTTTTCAGTAGACAGCGCTATAAAGTGTGTGTGTGTGTGTGCACATTCTTTTTAAAAATAAACTCTCGTGAGATCATATTGATATCTCCAACTCAAATTCAGGAATATAGCTGTTTTCTTTTTTTTTCTTAAGCTCTTCTATATTGTATCTGTATTCTCTTTCTTTCTTTTTGAGACAAATTCTTGCTCTGTCACTCATGCTGGAGTGCAGTGGCGCGATCTCGGCTAACTGCAACTTCCGCCTCCAGGGGCTCAAGCGATTCTCCTGCCTCAGCCTACCAAGTAGCTGGGATTAGAGGCGGCCACTACCATGTCCAACTAATTTTTTGTATTTTTAGTAGAGATGGGATTTAATCATGTTGGCCAGGGTAGTCTCGAACTCCTGACCTCAGGTGATCCACCTACCTCAGACTCCTAAAGTACAGGGATTATAGACATAAGCCACTGCACCCGACCTGTATTCCATTTCTTTCACAACAAAACTACAAGTTCTCAAAGATGCAGGGATGATAGAATCGGAATATCTCATAATTATTAATTTACTTTACCCTATTCTGTTGGGGGACCCAGGACCACCCCCCACGTTCAGTGACTTGCTGGAAGAACTCACAGCACTGAGCATAGCATATAATTGTCCTCACAGCTAAGGTTTATGACAGCAAAAGGATATGTGACAGAATTGCCAAGGTAAAAAGACATAGGCAGTGTGTGAAGGATGCTGTACACAGGCCTCCTCATGCTGTCTCCCCCTCCCAGGAGGCTTGCACAGAGCCATCCTTCTAGCAACAAAAATCCAGGAACACCTGTGTAATGCTTCTTCCCAGGGAAGCCCATTAGAGGTTTGGTGCTCAAGGGTTTCATTGGGGCTGGTCACTAGGCACCCTCTACCTAGTGCTTACCAAAATTCCAGCTCCCAGGATGAAAGCCGGTGATCAGCAGAAACCACTGTTTGCACAAACAGGTTGGGAACAGTAAGCCATCCTTATCAGTTAAGGAATTCTGGGAATACTCCCAAAATCCAAGTTCCCAGTTGCCAGCCAAGGGCCAAGCTTGTAAGCAGGACTTTCAAAGGATAGTAGTTACAGGACTGCTATGTTAATCTCCTTCTGCTTAGTCCACCCCTTGGCCCTAGCATCTTCCACAGCAAAATTATCAGTAGGACCCCATGCAGCCAGGTGAGACTACTCTGCAGATTTAACCTCACTTATACCCTCCAGGGGTCCTGGATTTAGCCAGTTAAAACAAATTCCAGGTGGGCCACAATGGCTCACACCTGTAATCCCAGTGCTCAGGGAGGCCAAGGCAGCAGGATTGCTTGAGCCCAAGGGTTTGAGACCAGCCTGGCCAACATAGTGATACCCCCTGTGATGGTTAATACTAAGTGTCAACTTGATTGGATTGAGGGATACAAAGTATTAATCCTGGGTATGTCTGTGTGGGTGTTGCCCAAAACAGATTAACATTTGAGTCAGTGGGCTGGAAAAGGCAGATCCACCCTTAATCTGGTGGGCACAATCTAATCAGCTTCCATCGAATATGAAGCAGGCAGAAAAACAAGAAAAGAGCAACATGGGCCTAGCCTGCTAGCCTCCATCTTTCTCCTGTGCTGGATGCTTCCTTCCCTTGAACATTGGACTCCAAGTTCTTCAGTTTTGGGATTCAGACTGGCTTTCCTTGTTCCTCAGCTTGCAGACAGCCTATATATATACATATATCCTATTAGTTCCATCCCTCTAGGAGAACCTTAATACACCCCCCATCTCTACAAATTTTTTTTTTTTAATTTAGCTGGGTATGGTGGCATGCGCCTGTAGTCCCAGCTACTTGGGAGGCTGAGGTGGAAGGATCACTTGAGCCCAGGAGTTTGAGGCTGCAGTGAGTTGATCATGCTACTACACTAACACTGTCTCAAAACACACATCCACACAAAAAGAAAAAAAAATCCATTAACCACAAAAGTTCATCGTCGTGAGTCGGGGGCTTCTTCCTTAAATTTCTGTATTAACCCCCTTTTGCCTAGCCTGTCACATCAATTCAGGCTCAGCACCGCTCTGGCCAGTAAACTGAAGCTGATGTCAGTGTCTTCTGGGCTGAGGCAGTGTCAGGATGGTTAGGTTGCACACGCAAGTACAATCCCAGAGGGAACACGTGATAGCCCTGGAAACCAAGAGTTTACAATTGTTCGGGTACCCTGAGCAGGGCATACATTAGTCAGCCGGGGCAGGTTAACAGGGTTCCCAGTGTGGCCTCCCATGGGGAAAACTCCCACCGAGTCTTTTCCAAATAATTCAGTTTGGTCCTTGGTTTCAGCGGGACTGCCCAGAGGTAGTCAGGTTCCCTCAGTTTTGCTTATCCATGACATCAGTTCATCCCTCTCATGCATGTGGATGGCACCTGCAGGTGTTCTGCTGGCAAAGCATAGGAGCAGGTGCCACCCCTGCTGTGTCATAGTCAGTGCTGTCAGGGGTGATCAGAGGCTCAGCAGCCAATTTACATTCAAAGCACTCACAGCAGCTTGGAAATGAAACATGGGGCATTCTTCTACAGAAAGGGGAAAGCTGCCAGGAGCCGTTCTGAAAAAACAAAGATCATTAATACTCTCTCTACACCCCTGCACCTCTCTGGGCTTTTCTTTTTTCTCCATTGTTACAAAATCAGTGAGTCTCATTCAGTAATCATGACTTCATATTTCCCAATCATTTTACTATCATCCAGACCATTTGTCTGGAAGGGTTATATGCTAGAGGGAAAGAAACACTTTTCCAGGGAAATATTTTTATGCAATTTAACCAGAAAGACACATCATGTCCAGGAATTGGTCAGGAAGAATCCTGAACTTTCCAATTTTTTCAAAATGGGTTTCCATTAACTTCCCATTCCTTTCCTCCTCATCATTTACCCAGTGAGCAGCCTAGGGGGAAAAAAATCAATCTCTTGCTGGGGACAGCTGCACTAAATAATCAAACTGTTTTACTAAGATGTGTGCACCAGGAGAAAGGTGAGGGTAGTAGGCTAGGCTCAGTGGCTCATGCCTGTAATCCCAGCACTTTGAGAGGCCAAGGTGGGTGGATTGCTTGAGCTCAGGAGTTTGAGACCAACCTGGAAAACATGGCGAAACCCCATCTCAAAAAAAACAAAAAACAAAAAACATGAGCTGGGTGGCACGAGCCTGTAGTCCCAGCTACTCGGGAGGCTGAGGTAGGAGGATCACCTGAGCCCAGGAGGTCGAGGCTGCAGTGAGCCATGATCATGCCACGATCATGCCACTGCACTGCATCCTGGGTGACAGAGTGAGACCCTGTCGAAAGAAAGAAAGAGAGAGAGAGAGAAAAGGAAGGAAGGAAGGAAGGAAGGAAGGAAGGAAGGAAGGAAGGAAGGAAGGAAGGAAGGGAAGAAAAGAAAAGAAAAGAAAAGAAAAGAAAAAAGAAAAGAAAAGAAAAGAAAAAAGAAAAGAAAGAAAAGAAAGAAAGAAAAGAAAAGAAAGGTGAGGGAAATACAGTCAGGCTATCAGTCCACTGGCACAAACTACATCTAATCCTGAAAGCTGAATGATGCAACAAGTCAAAAGCAATGAGACATCTCAAAGAGGGGCACCAGTCCAAACTGTGTGAAGTAGGTGAAGGGGTCACATTCCCTGTTATGTGTCTTTCCCCGACCTGAAGCTTTCAAGATAAATCACAAGTTAGGAATGCAATTAGTCTCTGTATCAGAAATCTAGAGCCATTCAGCCACCCAATTTTAGATGGTCTCATGAGAACACACCCTTTCCTGTTGGCATTTTTATGTGACCCAGACAGTTGGTCAGCGTCTGTATTTTCGTCATTTATAGCCTCACAGAGGCTGTCTTAAATGGGCAACAATTCAGAATCTGAGTCCTGTTCTTTGAGATGAGCCTTTCAGTTCCGCACAGCTCACCGCAAGGCTGAAACAGCTGCAGAAGACAGCATCAAGTTTCAGCTCAGAAGCAGGCACAGGCAATTAGGATCTATGAATCTGGGATTTTTAAAAAGCCCCTGGCTTTCCTTCAGTAGCAGCAAAGCTGACACAAGGAAGAGCCAGACAGCTGTGTTCCAAGCCCAAGTGACAAACAAGACTTTTCTAAATGTCCTTTTTATCTTGTTTATTTTAGAGGCAAAATAGACCTACTCAAATATATGCACAGCAGGCTGAAAACCATTAGCCTCTATGGGTCAGGCAGTTCATGGCAGCAAGAGCACATTGACAAACTAAAAGCTGTTTTTGAAAACTCCCAAAGCATGTTTCTACCTGGGGATTGCCTCTCTTTTTCTGTTCTCTCCCTTTTTCCAGAGGCTCCAGTGGGCAAAAATCAGTGGCTATGGAGACTTGTTCTGTTTCCAATCCTCAAAGTTTAAATTGCAATCCATTCACAGGCAGCAAAAAGCAACGGAGCTCTGATCCACTAACACTGTTTTTTGTGTTTTGTTTTTTGTTTTTCTTTGCAGCTTTCCCTATCAGGATGATCTGTCTAACATTGATGAAATAAAGCAGATAATATTTTACATCAGATTTTATCATACACCCAGATGCGACAGCCACAAAATACAAAGCCTTTGATAAAACATTCCCCTCTGTTTTCCCCAAACCCCTAACTGTAAAATCAGCATGTTCCACAGTGAGCAGGTCTATACAAACCTATCCCCAAAGTCCAAGGAAGCTGAGAGGCCAAAGAAAGAGGCTGACATATCCAATTTTAATTTCTTAGAAGGAAACATTTAATAGGGACTTGCAAACAGAAGCCATGTCTGCGTCTCAGGCAGCGGTAAGAGGAGAAAGTGGATCCCTGTGCCATCATTCCACAGACTCAGGGCTTATATACCATAGGGAAGGGGTGATTCAGAAGTGATGTGTAGAATTGAAGAACGATCACATTGAGGTTATTTTAACCTAAGGGCAAGATTTACAGTAAGTATGTGCTTTTACACAAGGAAAGATAGCTAGACTGGAAATCTGAGAGGCCTTCCTGCACTGGAGTTAATCTGAAGTCAACATGGTGAATTAGCATCCAAGATGGAGTTGCTTTAGTTTCCATACCACATTTACAAGGTTAACATTACAGCTGCCAGAGATGAAGGTTGCAGTGTAAGGAGGGCTTTGAGTTGCAGAGGCAGCTACTAAGCTGTAGAAAAGGCTGGAGTGGTTTTCTTGTTTGGGGGGAATGTTTTTTACTTCCTCCCCCTCTGGTTTATCTAAAGCCTTGCGCCAGCCCTGGGAACTGATTTAACTATTTTTCTTCCGCTTGGAGGAGCGAGCAGTGCAAACTTTGAACATTCTCGATCCACCCAAAGCCTGCCTTCAGAAATTTTCTGACCCTTCCCCCTCCCACCTAGAAGAGAGAGCAACTCCAGTGAACTGTTATTGTCTTTTCGTCGGTTGTGTTTTGTGGTTTTTGAGACAGAGTCTCGCTCTGTCACCCAGGCTGGAGTGCAGTGGCACGATCTCGGCTCACTGCAACCTCCGTCTCCCGGGTTCAAGCCATTCTTCTGCCTCAGCCTCCCGAGTAGCTGAGACTACAGGTGCGTGCCACCACACCCAGCTAATTTTTGTATTTTTAGTAGAGACGGGGTTTCACCACGTTGGCCAGGCTGTTCTCAAACTCGTGACCTCAAGCAATCTGCCCACCTCAGCCTCCCAAAGTGCTGGGATTACAGGTGTGAGCCATTGTGCCTGGCCTGTCTTTAGTGCATAGGAAGCTCATTGAGGGGAATGTTTGGGCCCTTTTTCCTCCCAGTTGGAGGAGAGAACAAAAACCAAAGTCATCCTTTGAGCTGCACTTCTTCCTATCTTTAGCCAGCATGGCCAAAAGCAGCCAGGAGATCCAGCAAGCCAACTGTCTATGGCTGGATTTATCATTTTCAAATGCCAAGGGTAACTTTTACCTCTCATAAGAGATAGCAAGCAGCTCAGCTGCTGTTTTATACCATAGGTAACTCCATAGCGACCCAGGCATGATTTTCTCATCCCTCTTCCCTCTTCTTCCCTCCCAGGAAGGCTCCCACATCGTGCACCCTCCCCCAGCATCAAAAATGCAGCAACAAGCATGTCATGTTTCTGCCCAGAAAAGCCCATTAGAGACTCAGTGTCAAAGGTTTTTATTGGGAATTAGGCACTAGGTGCCCTCTGCCTAGCATGCACTAATATTCCAGACTCCCAGAAGGGAGGCAGATGGCCAGCATAAACCAGACTGTCAGCACAACGTAGACACAGTGAGACACCCTTATCAGTTAGGGAAAAGTGGGAACCCTCCAGAAATCCAAGTTCCCAGACACCAGCCAAGGGCAAACCTTGAGAACAAGCTTTTCTCAGCATAACAGTCTCAGGCCTGCTCTGTTAATCCCTTTCTAGGCACCCACATTATCCAGTCTCTGAATAACAATACTGAAATGCCCTTGCAAAAATTATAACTGAAAAAAACATATGACAGTGAAAGAGATCTGACCTAACCGACCCTATCTTGCCCTTAACCTCCAAACCTCCAAACTGCCCTTGTTCATTCCTGGGCATAGGCTAGGCCGAGCTAACTATTGGAAAAATTTAGTTTATAAGTTTTTTTTGTTTTGTTTTGTTTTGTTTTGAGACAGGGTCTCATTCTGTCACCCAGGCTGGAATGCAATGGTGTGATCTTAGTTCACTGCAACTTCTGCCTCCCAAGTTCAAGCGATTCTTCTGCCTCAGCCTCCCGAGTAGTTGGGATTACAGGCGTGTGCCAACATGCCTGGCTAATTTTTTAATTTTTTGATAGAGGCAGGGTTTCACCATGTTGGCCAGGCTGGTCTCAAACCCCTGACCTCAAGTGATCCACCTGCCTCGATCCCCTAAAGTGCTGGGATTACAGATATGAGCCACTGTGCCCAGCCTTAGTTTATAGTTCAACTTTGAAACAAAGATGATAACAGGCCTTTCCCAAAACAAACACTGTTTTTGCCTGGGGACCAAACAGCCTTTGTAAAACTAACAAATTAGCCACAAGATTAGAAATTCCTGTTTAGAAGTCATGCTGCCGGAGGTCACAAGATTCCTAACCAGTTGCTCCTTTTGATAACATCACTATTGCAAAACCTGATTGGTGCTTGAGATATTTTTCAGAACTGCATTCTTTTTTTTTCTTTTTTTCTTTTTTTTTTAAATTCTTTTTTTCAAGACAGGCTCTCACTCTGTCACCCAGGCTGGAATGCAGTGGTGCAATCTCGGTTCACTGCAACTTCCACCTCCTGGGTTCAAGGAGTTCTCATGCCTCAGCCTCCCGAATAGCTGGGACTACAGGTGTGTACAACCTTGCCCGACTATTTTTTGTATTTTTAGTAGAGATGGGGTTTTGCCATGTGCCAGGCTGGTCTCAAACTCCTGGCCTCAAGTGATCTGCCCGCCTTGGCCTCCCAAACTGCTGGGATTACAGGCATGCGCCACCATGGCCAGCCCCATTGTTTCATATATTTTATCATTTTTGTAATTGTTTTAAGTGAAAGAGTAAATCTGGTTCCTGTAACTCCATCTTGACCAGAAGCAAAAGGAAGTCTGATGTGCTCTTTCAATATGTAGTTTCAATTCTTTTTTAATTCCAGGAAGTTTTCTTGAATTATAGTTTTTAGTATTTGTTTTCATCCTTTTGTCTTTGTTTTCTTCAAGGACTCCTAGGGTATATGAATTGGATCTTCTTTTTCTAACTTTGATATTTGTCATTTGTCCTCAAATACTATTCTTTCACTTTTTAAAAATTATGTTCCTCCTTTCCACCTTCTATTTCTTTTAAACCATCATGTGTTATGTTTATTTGCTCTGTGTTCTTTGCAGTTTAATTTTCTATTCTGAAAGATTTTTTCTTTTATTTCCAAATATTTTCTGAGATCTATCATAACTTGAGCTTTTCTAGTTCTTATTTATGTTATTCTTTCATTGTCTTACATAATTTTCTTAATGTTGTTTAGCTTGTTCAAAATAGTTGGCTATAATTTTGATCCATTCTGTGAGCATGTGTTTTTGGCATTCTTTCATTGTGTCCAAGAATGATATTCTACCCCTTATTCTTTTATTCTTACAGCAATATTGTATGGGATTTGTCCTCTGTATGTTTCCATTGCTTTTCTTTATATCAAATTAGTTTTCCCGAACTTTCAGAAGGAGGCGGGGTTCAGGGTAGCTTTTCAAATGTCAGAGCTCCCTCTTCTGTTGTTTTTGCATAGTGCTAAAAATTACGGAAGCTTGTTCTTGGCTCTGTTCCCCCACTTTTATTTAGACAGTCTCTTCCCTTATTGAGGTAGGCCAAATAGTGACTCCCCAAGAGAAATTCCTGGAACCTGTGTATGTTACCATATGATAAAAGGATTTTTGGGGTGTGATTAAGTTGAAGATTTTGAGATGGAGAGATTATTCTAGATTATTAACATAGGCCCTAAATACAATCGCAAGTGTTGTTATAAGAAGGAGGTAGAGGAAGATGACACAAATAGGAGAAGAAAATATGAATACAGAGGCATAGATTTGAGTGTTGTGGTCACAAGCCAAGGAATGCCAGTGGCCACCAGCAGCTGGAAGAGCCAAGGAATGAAGAGAGTACGGCCTTGCCAACGCCTCGATCTTGGCCCAGCCATACTGATTTTAGATTTCTGGTCTCTTTCTGTTGTTTTAAGTCACCAAGTTTGTGGTAATTTGTTACACTAGCAATAGGAAACTGATTTGGTAGCAAAACTGCAGTGTTGCTGTAAAAAATACCCAAAAATGTGGAAGTGGCTTTGGAATAGAGTAATTAGATAATAAGTGGAGGCTGGAAAATGTTGAGAAACATTATAGAAAACTCCTAGATTACCCAAAACACCCTGCTGGTAGAAATATGGATGTTGAAAGCACTGCTGGTGAGGACTCAGAAGAAGTAAAGAAGATGGTAGAGAAAGTCTATCATCTTAGAGAAGACATGTATCATCATAAGCATGTTAGTATAAATATGACCATTGAAAGTGCTGCTGGTGAGGGCTGAGAAGGAAAATCTTATTGGAAACTATAGGAAAAGTGATCATTATAAAGTGACAGAAAACTTGGCAATTAAGTTAATTGTGTCCTACAGTTATATTAAAAGCAGACTTATAAACAGTGAACTTGCATATTTAGCTAAGGGGATTTCCAAGCAAAGTGTTGAAGTGCAGCCTGGTTTTTCTTGCTGCTTATGGTAAAATGTGAGAGGAAAGTGACAAACAGAGGAAGAACTGCTAAGCAAAAATGAATCAGGGCCAGGCACGGTGGTTCCCGCCTGTAATCCCAACACTTTGGGTGGCCGAGGAGGGAGAATCACTTGAGGTCAGGAGTTCAAGACCAGCCTGGCCAACATGGCAAAACCCCATCTCTACTAAAGATATAAAAAATTAGCTGGGTGTAGTGGCACATACCTCTAATTCCAGTTACTTGGGAGGCTGAGAATTACGTGAACCCGGGAGGCGGAGATTACAGTGAGTCAAGATTGCACCACTGCACTCCGGCCTGGGTAACAGAGTGAGACTCCATCTCAAAAAAAAAAAAAAAAAACAGAAAGAAAAAGAAAAAGAAAGAATCAGGACTTGATAATTTGGGAAATTCTTAGCCTATCCAGGTTGCCAAAGCTACTAAAATTAGGACACTTGGGTTTAGGAAAGCATGCTCTGGAGAGAAGAACAAAGGTATGGCTGGGCAACCTCTTGCTACTACCGAAGAGATTAGGCATGTAATTCATGGATCCCCTCAATCTTCACAGCAGAAGCCAGGAGTAGAGATGGGATTAACAAGGAAAAGCCTGTGGAAGGCCCTCTTGCCTGATGGTGTGAATCCCTGTGATATATACAGGAGATCCACAAGGTTTTCAAAGAATGTTATGCCAGCAGAAACATTGCCAGCTTATACTGAGAGACAGAGATGGAAAGAAATGAAGGAAGGCTTCCAGATTCCAAGGATTCTTCAGGCAATAAAACTACTAAGCTTCAAACCTGAACTACCCTTCAATAAAAAGGAAGAATGACTCCAAGGATGGAGTTTTGGGCCCATAGTGTCAATTCACGAATTACAGAGGATTATTTCAAGGCCTTGAACCCTAATGGAATCTCTCCTGCTGGGTTTCAAAGTGGCTTGGTAACTATGACTTCTTAATTCCTTCAATTTTTCTCCCTTTTAGAATGAGAATGTCTATAACTGTTATCCTATGCCTGTCCCACGCTTGTATTTTGGGAATAGATAACTCATTTTCTTGTTTCGCAAGGTTCACAAATGAAGGGGAATTGTACCCTGGGTTGCCATAGAGTCTCACCGAAACCTGATTTACATGATGAGATTTGAGACTTCTAAGCTGATGATATTTAGCTAAGATTTTGAACTTGAGTTGATGCTGTCATAAGTTGATGCTTTTGAGGGTGTTGGGATAGGGTGAATGTATTTTGTATGTGGGATGAACATCAATGTTTGGGAACCCCAGAGTGGATTGTGTAGGTTGAATAATGACTGCCTAAAAGATATATTATTTGGCCATAATTTGGCATATTTGGCTATATTATTTGGCCAAAAAAAAGGACTTTGCAGATGTGATTAAGTTAAGGAACTTGCCATGAGAAGATCACCTGAATTATCTAGATGAGCCCTAAATGCAATAATAAATGTTCCTATAAGAGAGGGGTAGAAGGAGATGGCACAAAAGAGAAGACAATGTGACTACAGAGGTGGAGGCTGGAGTGATGTGGCCATAAGCCAAGGAATCCTGGCAGCCTCTGGTGGGAGCAGGGTCCTGCTGATACTTGATTTTGGCCCAATGATATTGATTTCAGACTTCTGGCCTCTATAACTGTGAGAAAATAAACTTCTGTTGTTTCAAGCCACCAAGTTTAAGGTATTTCGTTACAATAGCCACAGGAAATGAATACACAAGTTCAAGAGATCTATTGTACAACATGGTGACTATAGTTAATAACAATTGATATGGTTAAGCTTTGTGCACCCACCTAAATCTCATCTTGAATTGTAATCCCCGTAATCCCTATGTGTCAAGGGAGAGACCAAGCGGAAGTAATTGAATCATGGGGGCAGTTTCCTCCATGCTGTTCCCATGATAGTGAGTGAGTTCTCACGAGAGTTAATGGTTTTATTATGGGTTCTTCACCCTTCGCTCGGCACTTCTTCTCCCTACCACCTTGTGAAGAAGGTGCCTTGCTTCCCCTTCACCTTTTGCCATGATTGTAAATTTCCTGAGGCCTTCCCAGCCATGCGGAACTGTGAGTCAATTAAACCTCTTTCCTTTACAAATTACCCAGTCTCAGGCAGTTCTTTATAGCAGTATGAAAACAGACTAGGCCGGGCGCGGTGGCTCAAGCCTGTAATCCCAGCACTTTGGGAGGCCGAGACGGGCGGATCACGAGGTCAGGAGATCGAGACCATCCTGGCTAACACGGTGAAACCCCGTCTCTACTAAAAATACAAAAAAAACTAGCCGGGCGAGGTGGCGGGCGCCTGTAGTCCCAGCTACTCCGGAGGCTGAGGCAGGAGAATGGCGTAAACCCAGGAGGCGGAGCTTGCAGTGAGCTGAGATCCGGCCACCGCACTCCAGCCCGGGTGACAGAGCAAGACTCTGCCTCAAAAAAAAAAAAGAAAAAAGAAAACAGACTAATATGCAATGTACTGTATACATGAAAACTGCTGAGAGATTTTAAGTGTTCTCACCACAAATAACATTTGAGGTTATGTATATGTTAATTAGCTTGATTTGGCCCTTCTACAAAATACACATATTTCATAACATCATGTTGTGCACCTGTGATATTGTGATTTATAATAAGATATATATATTTGGTCTTCATCACCTGATGTGGTTTAGATCTGTGTCCCTGCCCAAATCTCATGTTGAATTGTAATATCCAATGTTGGAAGAGGGCCCTGGTGGAAGGTGACTGGATCACGGAGACAGTTTCTTATGAATGGCTTAGCACCATCCCCTTGGTGCTAAGTTCTCAAAAGATCTGGTTGTTTAAAAGTGTGTGCAACCTCCACCCTCTCTCCCTCATACGCTGGCCATGTTAAGACATGCCTGCTTCCCCTTCGCCTTCTGCCATGGTTGTAAGTTTCCTGAGGCCTCCCCAGAAGCAGAAGCCGCTATGCTTCCTGTACAGCCTGTGGAACTGTGAGCTAATTAAACCTCTTTTCTTTATAAATTACCCAGTCTCAGGTATTTCTTTATAGTAGTACAAGAACAGTCTAATACATTCCCCATTTCCTGGCACAGAGTTCCTAAAAGTCTTGGAATCTCCAGAGTGATGAGTGACTTTTTACGCTAATGAGATGATGATGACTGGTGGTCCCTAGATAGCCTCAGGATGGTGAATGGTCACCAGAAAGACCAAGGCATGATTAGAGGATTGAGACTTGCAGACTCACTATGAACTCTGGGGAGGGGAGATGGGCAAAATGTTGACTTGATTACCAGTGGCCAATTATATAACCAATCATGCCTACATAATGAAGTTTCCATAAAAGCCCAAAAGAACTGGCTTTGGATGAGTTTGCAGATAGTTGAACACAGAGAGATTCCTAGAGCATGGCATGACTAGAGAGGGCATGGAAGGTCTGCACCCCTTCCCCCATTCCTCACTCTATGCATCTCTTCCATCCGCTGTTCATCTGCATCCTTTGTAATATCCTTGATAATAAATAGGTAAATGTAAGTAGTGTTTCCCTAAATTCTAGGAGCTGCTCTAGCAAGTTAATTGAACCCAAAGAGGGGGTCATTGATTTATAGTTGGTTGGTCAGACGTGTAGGTCACAACCTGGGACCTACAATTGGCATCTGAAGTGGAGGCAGTCTTGTGGTACTGAGCCCTCTAATGGTAGTATTTTCAGGGAGCGTCAGAATTGAATTGGAGGACACCCAGGTGGTATCCACTGGAGAATCTGATGTCAGAGGCGTTGTGTTGGCTGTGTTAGGCTAAAAGAAACACTGTTTCGGCCAGGCGTGGTGACTCATGCCTGTAATCCCAGCACTTTGGGAGGCTGAGGAGGGCAGATCACCTGAGGTCAAGAGTTCAAGACCAGCCTGGCCAACATGGTAAAACCCCGTCTCTACAAAAATACAAAAATTAGCCTGGCACGAGTTCAAGACCAGCCTGGCCAACATGGTAAAACCCCGTCTCTACAAAAATACAAAAATTAGCCGGGCATGATGGTGGATGCCTGTAATCCCAGCTGCTCAGGAGGCTGAGGCAGAATTGCTTGAACCTGGTAGGTGGAGGTTGTAGTGCCACTTCACTCCAGCCTGGGCAACAGAGCAAGACCCTGTCTCAAAAAAAGAAAGAAAGAAAGACTGTTTTTTCCCTCTACCTCTATTAATACCATAAATACATACAATTTTTCTTTGTCAATTAAATAACAAAACAAAACAAACATGAGAGGCTGGGTGCGGTGGCTAATGCCCATAATCCCAGCAATTTGGAAGGCCTAGGTGGGTGGACTGCTTGAGCCCAGGAGTTTGAGACCAGCCTGGGCAACACAGTGAAACCCCATCTCTACAAAAAAATACAAAAAATTAGCCAGCCGTGATGGCATGCACCTGTAGTCTCAGCTACTCTGGAGGCTGACGTGGGAGTTTCACTTGAGCCTGGGGAGGATGAGGCTGCAGTGAGCTGTGATTGCATCACTGCACTCCAGCCTGGGCAACAGAGCAAGACCATCTCAGAAAAAAACAACAAACAAATTACATTTACTATTGCCCTATCCTGCTCAATTTTTGTTTCACTCCCAGCAGTTTCTTAGTGTAGTCTGCTGTCCTAGAAGAGAGCCCTGGTAATATCATCATACAGTAAAGAATTAACTTAGGAGGTCTGGGTTGTTTAAACCTTGTGCATTCCAAGGAAAGGTTTGGCCCTTGCCCCAGCTCCTGGGATATAACCTGTAAGTCAGGGGTCCCCAACTGCCAGTCCACAGACAGTATGAGTCCATGGCCTGTTAGGAATTGGGTCGCACAGCAGGAGGTGAGCAGCAGGCAAGGGAGTGATACTGCTTGAGCTCCACCTCCTGTCAGATCAGTGGCAGCATTAGATTCTCATAGGAGCATAAACTCTATTGTGAACTGCGCATGCAAGGGATCTAGGTTGCACATCTTTATGAGAATCTAATGCCTGGTGATCTGAGATGAACAGTTTCATCCTGAAACCATCCCCCTCTGCCCCATGTCCATGGAAAGATTGTCTTCCACAAAACTGGTCCCTGGTGCCAAAAAGGTTGGGGACCACTGCTCTAAACCCTTGAAATATACTGCCTGTTAAGAAACCTTTGTTTACTTGAGTGTATGAGCCATGCCAGATAGCTGTGATTTTTGGTACGAGTCTTGGGCTGTGCAGTATCGGCATGAACCTTGGAAGGACTGAGTAAGGTCAACCACACAGGTAGTTGGCCATGCCTGAAACTGACTCCAAATAAAAGCCACAGACACCGAGGCTCAAGTAAGAGTCCATGGTTGGTAATACTTCATGTATGTTACCCCACATCTTGCCGGGAGCATTAAGCACTGGCCGTATGACTCCACTGAGAAGGGAGAACCCAAAGCTTGATCCTTGTTTCCCCTGGACTCTGCCCTATGTGCCCTTTTCCATTGCTGAATTAAGTCTCTATCCTTTTGCTCTAATAAACTGTAACCATCAGTATAGCAGCTTTGCTGAATTCTGAGTCCTTCATAGTGAATCAGTGAATCTGAGGTTGGTCCTGGGAACCCCCAAGCACAGTCAGTCTTAAGAGTTCATAGAAGGCTGGGCATGATGGCTCACACCTATAATCCCAGCATTTTGGGAAGCTGAGGCAGGAGGATCACTTGAGCTCAGGAGTTCAAGACCAGCCTGGGCAACACAGCTAGACCTTGTCTCCACTAAAAATTTAAGAAATTAGCTCAGTGTGATGGCATGTGCCTATAGTCCCAGCTATTTGGGAGGCTGAGGGGAGAGGATTGCTTGAGCCTGGGAGGTTGAGGCTTAGGTGAGCCAAGACCATGGCACTGCACTCCAGCCTGGGTGACAGAGCAAGACCCAGTCTCAAAAAAAAAAAAAAAAAAAGAGTTCATAGGAATTATTATAGTCTGCTCCAACCCCTTCCAACCTTCCTGCAGACCCCTCAAACTCACTTGTTGCTGAATTTTACAGAATTCCTCAGTTTCAGCTGCTGAATTCAAGTTGGTCTATCATGCCCACTGGCTGTTTTGGTATTGTCTTCTCAGGTCTAGCAAATGCTGCTTACTTCCCCCTGCATTTTCCTATACAGATAATTGTACCATGAAGTTGTTGTGGCTGTTGGTGACTTGTCCTTACTCATGTGTATTTTGATATTCATGGATATTTCAGCTATCTATTGCTGTGTAAATAAACCACACCAAAACTTAGTGGATTAATAACTATTTTATTGCTCACAAATCTGGGTGTGGCTCAGTGGGGATGGCTCATTTCTTCTTTTCTTTTCTTCCTTCTCCTTCTCCTTCTCCTTCCTAGAGGTGGGATCTCGTCCTGTTGACCATTGGAGTGTAGTGGTGCGATCACAGCTCGCTGCAGCCTCAAAATCCTGGGCATGGCAATCCTCCTGCCTCAGCCTCCCAAGTAGCTGGGACTACCAGCATGTGCCACTGTGCCTGGCTAATATATTTTAGTAGAGATGAGGTCTTGCTTTGCTACCCAGGCTGGTCTCAAACTCCCTGCTTCACTGCTTCAGATGATCTGCCCGCCTCAGCCTACCAAAGGGCTGGGATTACAGGTGTGAACCACCACGCCCAGACTTGTTTCTTCTCTATATGATGCCTGGGGAAGCTGGAATGGTACTGGAGGACGCAAGATAATTTCATCACATGACTGGGACCTCAGTGCTAGCTGCCAGCAGGGGCCTCAGTTAGGTACATGGCCTATATTTAAGAGTCTCATGCTCTACCGACTGAGCTAGCTGGGTAGCCATCATAGCGCTGCATGACCTATTTTTAAAAGGTGTCTCATCCTCCAGGACCTCTGTCTTCAGAAGAACAGCACAGACCTCTTTACAGGGTATCTAGGTTCTCCTCTCACTAAAGCAAAAGTTCAATGTCTTTTAAGGCTGGGCTCAGAAGTGCCAGAATGCCATTTCTACCATACCTTATTGGTCAAATGGAACACAAGGCCAGCCCAGACACAAAGGATGAAAAAATAGGCTCTATGTCTTGATGGGAGGGTGGCAAACACGTACAGGGTTGGAAATACAGCTGGCAGCCCTATCTGCAGAAAATCTGCCACACTGGGGACACTGTGTCCACTGGCCCCACCATAAATGTTGTCCATGGGTTTTAATTTTGTCATCTGGTTGCTCTGTCTGTATGCTGGCATAACAAGAGAGTGGAAACTACACTGCTGCCATCATATTTCCAGTGTCTCTTCTAATTTAAAAAAAAAAAAAAACTATCTCAGAAAAGAACAGAAATTTTGGGTGACGGTAGAATGAAGAGGTAAAAATATTCTAAATGGTTCATTCTCCTGAGAAATTAGGAGTAAAGGCCAGTAACACATCTGTGTGTGTATGTGTGCCCATGTGTGTGCTTAATCTACCAACAGAGAAAATGTGAATTATACTTATAAGGAATAGAAAGATAATCACCAGAAGAACTGATAAGCAGAGCAGAAGTTCCAAATTACTAAGGGAGGGAGAAGGGGAATAAACAGATGCTTGACAGAGCCAACAAATGTAAGGAAATTGAAAAGGTGGTAACAATAACAAAATCAAAAAAAAGGAAACGAAGTCCAATGGAACACACAAAAACAGGCATATCGCTGATAAACTGAATGGACTGGGTTCTCGTATAAAAGAGAGGGACTGTAAAATTGGGTTATAAAACAAAAGTTATGTGTTATTTACTAGAAGCACTTTGTGTGTGTGTGTGTGTGTGTGTGTGTGTGTGTGTGAGAGAGAGAGAGAGAGAGAGAGAGAGAGATGGAGTTTTGCTCGTTGCCCGGGCTGGAGTGCAATGGTGTGATTTCGGCTCACTGCAACCTCCGCCTCCTGGGTTTAAGCAATTCTCCTGCCTCAGCCTCCCAAGCAGCTGGGATTACAGGCATCTGCCACCATGCCCGGCTAATTTTGTATTTTTAGTAGAGACAAGGTTTCTCCATGTTGGTCAGGCTGGTCTCGAACTCCCGACCTCAGGTGATCCACCCGCCTTGGTCTCCCAAAGTGCTGGGATTTCACGCATGAGCCACTGCGCCCAGCCTACAAGCACATTTAAAATAAAGAGACTGGGGCTGGGTGTAGTGGCTCACGCCTGTAATCCCAGCACTTTGGGAGGCCAAGGCAGGTGAATACCTTGAGGTCAAGAGTCTGAGATCAGTCTGGGCAACATGGTGAAACCAAGTCTCTACAAATACAAAAATTAGCTGGGCATGGTGGTGCATGCCTGTAGTCCCAGCTACTTGGGAGGCTGAGGTGAGGGGATTGCCTGAGCCTGGGAGGTAGAGGCTGCAATGAGTAGAGATCATGCCACTACACTCCAGTCTAGGTGATAGAGTGAGACCTTGTCTCAAAAAATAATAATAATAAATAAAATAAATAGCCAATGAGCTTAGTGGCTACCTTATTAGACAGCTAATACAGTGAAAAAAGAAGAAATAATCATATCAAATGTCAGATAGGGAATATTATCTTATCTATATCTGATATGACTGTACCATTAGAAAACCTAAGAAAAAACTGTACTGAGAAGCTACCAGAATAGGTAGATAGTTTTGATAAGGAGCTGGATATAAGATAAAATTATCACCTGTAGTCCCAGCCATTTGGGAGGCTGAGGTGGGAGAATAACTTGAGTCCAGGAGTTTGACACCAGCCTGGGCAACCCAGGGAGAACCTATCTCTACAGAAAAATTCAAAAATTAGCTGAGTCTGGTAGTGCACACCTGTAGTCCAAGCTACTTGGGAGGCTGAGGAGGGAGGATCATTTGAGCCTGCACGGTTGAGGCTACAGTGAGCTGTGATCATGCCAGTGAACTTCAAGGCAAGATCCTGTCTCAAAAAATAAAAATAAAAGAGAAAATTATAAAAATAGGTTCTTCCTATACTAGCAGTAAGCAGATGGGACTAGCAAAAATAAGTCTTAATGACAACAAAAATATAAATATGCAAAAATAAATTTAACCAGAAAAGATAAAAAAATGATGGATTTCGAAAATTATAAATATCATTGCAGCATATAAGACATAATCCAACAGACACATCAAATCCCTAGATACAAAGAAAGGCTTAATGTAATAAAAACATTAAATCTCCCTAACTATTATATTAATGTAAATATAATTCCAATCAAAAGCATAATAGTTTAGTTTTTTTGCTTTTTGTTTTTTTGGTTTTTTTTTTTTT
>NW_012114888.1:4155499-4160281 GCF_000951035.1 Colobus angolensis palliatus | reverse complement strand
CGTCCCACAGAGCAGTGCGGTGGCGGTGGCGGGGGCGGGGCCGGGTGCGTCTCGGGACCTGCTCCTGGGGGTGGGGGCTAGGCGATATTTAAAGAGGCGGAGGCTCCCCGGTGGGGACGGCCTGAAGCCGAGTGCACCCTGAGGGCGGAAGAGGTAAAGCGCCCCGCCCGCCGGCGCCTCAAAGGTGACTGACTCCTAGAGGCTGCGGCGGAGGGGAGAAGCCTGGTGGTACATTCCATGGCCCAGTGCCTCGGCCACTGGAAAATCCCACAGGGGTATATCGAGTAGGGTACCGTGGGCTCCGCGGCAGAAATGATCACCCTTCCAAGATGGCGGCTCCCGTAGAGACACTCCCAAGGGGACAGCCATGTTCCTTGCCTGACAGTCACTGAAGGAAATTGGAAAGCCCGCCTCTCCTTCGACGCACACGCGCACGCACGCTCCGGCGCGGTGTAAGGGCACCAGGTGTAATTGTGGGCGAGCGGCCGCTTCGGAGCTGACACTAAGCATGTGCAGATCAAGTCCAGAAGCGCCGGGGTCCCTCGAAGCAGTTTTCAGGACTTAAGACTCTGGGAGTGAGTTTAACAGACGGACTTAGGGCCACTTAAGCATTGAGATAATTATGGAGATGTTAAGACATGGATCAAGCGTTGAGATAATTATGGGGATGTTATGACATGGATTTTGTACTCGATGATGCTCAGTGGGGTGAGTGAGGAGGCTTCTCTGGGGTCATTTATAGGGAGGTGCAGAGAGTGTGATTGGGGTTTGTGGGTGAGTGATGGGTCACTAGGGAAAGTTGATGGGTAGCCTGTGGGATGAGTGTTGGGGACACCGGAGTGAATGATAAGGGGGTCTGTGGGGTGAGTGATACAGGGTCTCTAGGGTGAGTGATAAGGTATATGTGAGATGAGTGATGAGAAGTCCGTGGGGTGAGAAGGGGCTGTGCGGGGTGACTACTGGAGGTCTGTGAGGTGTAGGATGGGGTTTATTGGGTGATTCACCAAGGTTTCTGCCGGGTGAGTGATGCATTTATTTGGGACTGGTGATGGAGGGCTGTGGAATCAGATATGCGGCTTCCTGGGGTCAGTGATAGGTGGTCTTTAGGTCTGAGATGAGGTTGTTTCAAAAACCTACTTTTGATTTTGTTGGTCCTCCTGTGTCTTTGTTTCTCTGTCATTAATATCTGCCCTTAACTTCGTTATTTCTTTTCTGTTTTTTTCTTTTGTTCTCATTTTTAAAGTCCTGAATTGAATGCTTATCTCTTACTATCCAGTCATTTTATTTTATAATATAAACATTAAGTTTATAAATTTTTCTCTAAGAACTCTTTAGCTCCATGTCACATGTTTTGTTGTTGTTGTTGCTGCTGTTCGGTTTTGTTTTGTGACAGGGTGTCACTCTGTCGCCCAGGCTGGAGTGCAGTGGTGTGATCTCTACTCATTGCAACCTCCATCTCCTGGGTTCAAGCAATTCTCCTGCCTCAGCCTCCCAAGAAGCTGGGATTACAGGTGCATGCCACCAGGGTGGCTAATTTTTATATTTTTTAGTAAAGACAGGGTTTCACCATGTTGGCCAGGCTGGTCTCGAACTCCTGGCCTCAAGTGATCTGCCCGCCTTGGGCTCCCAAAATGCTGGGATTATAGGCATGAGTCACCTTGCCCAGCCACAACAATTTAGTTTTGTTGTGTTTTTGGGTTTTTTTTTGGGGGGTGGGGGATGGGTTGGTAGCATTCATTTTGAAACTTGATTAAATGATTTTAAACTTCAGAGAATTCCTAAAAAGTAAATTTGCAAGAACAAAAATCCCTTGAAATCAAATAGATTATAGACACAAAATAGAGTTCAGGTCAAGCTAAGTATATTTGTGACCTTATATGACTGAATTGTGGGTACAAGGTGGTGTGTTTCATAAATGATGCTAACTGACAATACTGAATTTTACCTCAGCCTGGTGAGCAGTGCAGGTCAAAAAATCCCCTTACTCTAAAGGGAAAATGGCTTTTCTGGAAAATGGCTTACTGCAAAGAACCATCCTTCCCCATATGACTTAGAAGTCACGGATGTCCCCTGTTTACCTATGAGAAGGCCTGACACCCACTCTCCAAATTCCCATTCTTTGCCTCATAGATGACAAGCCTAACTGTTTGTCCCCACTGATCAATCGGAACGAAATGCTCTTTAGCCAAACTTGAACCAGGCTTCTTGCCTACAAGCTCCTAACTCTGCTTGCCCCTAAGCCTGGGCAAGCATCAAAAAAAGTTGAAACTCCCCCCCTCCCGACGGACCCTGCTTCTCAGCTTCTCCTGGGAATGGGCGGACCACAGTGGAACAATTTCCTGGCAGACCCCACTGGCCATTACCCCTTGTTTGTGCAGCTTCCTTTCCACAGATTCTGCTTATCTCTGCCTGCCTCCCTACCCTCTACAAGAAAAGCCTTTTTCTGTTTGGTTTCAAGATGCTCTCAGGTTTCAGAGCTGGGAGCATTCTCCCTTTTGCAATAGTCTGTCTTTCTAATTAAAGTCTCTGATTTTATTTGACACAGAAAAAAGCATGACACAGGCTTCTTGTTCAAGCTTGATCTTGATTTCATACCATATACCACAGTAAATTCCAATTAGATTAAAGTAGAAAAAAAATTAAAGCAATAACAACACTGAAATAAATGTTAAGATTATCTTTCTATCTGGAATAGGGAAGGGAAACTAGGCAAGATGGGATATACAAGAGCCATAAAAAGAAAGTTTAGACATATCTGATCAGAGGCTACATTTCACTAGTTACATATTACACATAAAATTTTTCTCTCTTTTTTTTTTTTTTTTTGAGATGAAGTCTTGCTCTATCACCCAGGCTGGAGTGCAGTGGTGTGAGTTCAGCTCACTGCAATCTCCATTTCCCAAGTTCAAGCGATTCTCCTGCCTCAACCTCCCAAGTAGCTGGGATTACAAGCAACCACCACCATACCTGGCTATTTTTTTTTTTTTTTTGTAGAGATACCACACCCAGCTACTTATTTTTTATTTTTATTTTTTTATTTTTAGTAGAGATGGGGTTTCACCATTTTGGTCAGGCTGGTCTCGAACTCCAGGCCTCAAGTGACCCACCAGCCTCAGCCTCCCAAAGTGCTGGGATTACTGTGCCCAGCCCACATAAAATTTTTCTAATTGCACATTTAAAAAAACATAAAATGCAAAAGACAAAAGGAGTTTGGGGGAAAATACTGCAATGTAACTGACAGATGATTAATAGCCTTAATGGACAAAGATGTTAATATCTCTAATGTAATATCCCTAATGTACAGTGTAACTGACAGACTGTTAATATCCCTAATGTACAATGTAATTTGTACACTGTTTACAAATTGATAAGAAAAGGACAAATCACCCCAGAGAAAACTGGACAAAGGATATGAACATTTGCAAAAGAGAAAAGCCAAATGGCCAACAGACCAAAACAATCCTCAATTGCACAAGTAGTCAGAAAAATACAAAATTAAAGACAGCATCAACAACCAGCGCTGGAGGGGATTTGCCTTAATGAACTTAATGATTTTGCTGGTAGGACTAGGAAACCTTATAATCTTTTGGGGGAAGGAATTTGGCTATTATCTATTCAGTAATGAAACACCGTTACCTGCAGTTAATAAAACTTCAAAACATAGGAAGCAAAAAATTGAATAGCACAAGCAAAAATCTGACAATACAGTCTCTCTTTCTCTCCTCTCTCTCTCTCTTTCTCCCCCCGCCCCACATCACCCCCAGTTGACGAGCTGAAGGGAATTATCAGGAAACACACATTTTAAAAGGCCCAACGCACAAGCTTGAACCGATAGAGCCGTAGAGTACGATAAACCCAACAACTAGAAGATATAGTGTTTTCAATCAAGACACAAAACCATTTTTGAAAGCTGGCCTCGTACTCCAGCCTTAAGGCAAGTTTCATCAAATTTCAAGCTCAACATTCTTGGGCCACAAGGCAAATGGGCTTAGAAATCACTAACACAGGGATTAACTTCTTGTTCGTTTGCGGAAATGCAAAATGGTGTTAAGACCTGTAACATTTTCTGCAGTCCCTCTAAATTCCTTCTTTGAATAATCGATTCCTAGAACAGGACGCGATGGACCAAGCTGGGTCAACCTGCCGACAGCTCCGTTGGGCATCATGTCCACCCCTGATGACCAAAGCCCACCAAACGTGCAGCTGGCACTCGGCCGCCTTTGTTTCCTTCCCTAGAATAAAACTCCGCTGCTTTCCCACGTTCCTGGAGCAGCCGGAATAAAGCGCCCATGGCCTTGCCCTTTGAGTCTCAGAGGATGTTTGCCACTCCGACAATGGACTTTTAAATAACTCAGGGGTCAAAAGGCGTGTGTGGGGGGAGAGTTACAAATCAGCACTTGAAACCGAACACGAACAAAAATCAAATCCGAACTAATACAACAAATCAAAACTTGGATATTTAGAAGAAAACTTCAACCTTAATGCTTCCAGGAGGAAAGCAAAAAGGCTAACGACTGAATTGTGAAAACGAGCCAAAATGCTCCACCCCTGATGTCACACACACCTATAACTCCCTGCACAGATCCACGGTCCCGGGCGCTGAATCCCCGCAACCCTCCGCGCCCACAGAGGTTAAACTCTCGCTGCCGGCAACTTCCGCTTCCTGGCCTAAATCTGACACGCACGACTCCCCCCGCGGCAACTGCACAGGTTCGGTGACAGCCGAGACGCCGGGCGTTTCCCGCAGCCGGCCTGGGCCCAGGTCGGAGCTGTAGCCAGCAG
>NW_012114888.1:4118821-4155379 GCF_000951035.1 Colobus angolensis palliatus | reverse complement strand
CGTCCCACAGAGCAGTGCGGTGGCGGTGGCGGGGGCGGGGCCGGGTGCGTCTCGGGACCTGCTCCTGGGGGTGGGGGCTAGGCGATATTTAAAGAGGCGGAGGCTCCCCGGTGGGGACGGCCTGAAGCCGAGTGCACCCTGAGGGCGGAAGAGGTAAAGCGCCCCGCCCGCCGGCGCCTCAAAGGTGACTGACTCCTAGAGGCTGCGGCGGAGGGGAGAAGCCTGGTGGTACATTCCATGGCCCAGTGCCTCGGCCACTGGAAAATCCCACAGGGGTATATCGAGTAGGGTACCGTGGGCTCCGCGGCAGAAATGATCACCCTTCCAAGATGGCGGCTCCCGTAGAGACACTCCCAAGGGGACAGCCATGTTCCTTGCCTGACAGTCACTGAAGGAAATTGGAAAGCCCGCCTCTCCTTCGACGCACACGCGCACGCACGCTCCGGCGCGGTGTAAGGGCACCAGGTGTAATTGTGGGCGAGCGGCCGCTTCGGAGCTGACACTAAGCATGTGCAGATCAAGTCCAGAAGCGCCGGGGTCCCTCGAAGCAGTTTTCAGGACTTAAGACTCTGGGAGTGAGTTTAACAGACGGACTTAGGGCCACTTAAGCATTGAGATAATTATGGAGATGTTAAGACATGGATCAAGCGTTGAGATAATTATGGGGATGTTATGACATGGATTTTGTACTCGATGATGCTCAGTGGGGTGAGTGAGGAGGCTTCTCTGGGGTCATTTATAGGGAGGTGCAGAGAGTGTGATTGGGGTTTGTGGGTGAGTGATGGGTCACTAGGGAAAGTTGATGGGTAGCCTGTGGGATGAGTGTTGGGGACACCGGAGTGAATGATAAGGGGGTCTGTGGGGTGAGTGATACAGGGTCTCTAGGGTGAGTGATAAGGTATATGTGAGATGAGTGATGAGAAGTCCGTGGGGTGAGAAGGGGCTGTGCGGGGTGACTACTGGAGGTCTGTGAGGTGTAGGATGGGGTTTATTGGGTGATTCACCAAGGTTTCTGCCGGGTGAGTGATGCATTTATTTGGGACTGGTGATGGAGGGCTGTGGAATCAGATATGCGGCTTCCTGGGGTCAGTGATAGGTGGTCTTTAGGTCTGAGATGAGGTTGTTTCAAAAACCTACTTTTGATTTTGTTGGTCCTCCTGTGTCTTTGTTTCTCTGTCATTAATATCTGCCCTTAACTTCGTTATTTCTTTTCTGTTTTTTTCTTTTGTTCTCATTTTTAAAGTCCTGAATTGAATGCTTATCTCTTACTATCCAGTCATTTTATTTTATAATATAAACATTAAGTTTATAAATTTTTCTCTAAGAACTCTTTAGCTCCATGTCACATGTTTTGTTGTTGTTGTTGCTGCTGTTCGGTTTTGTTTTGTGACAGGGTGTCACTCTGTCGCCCAGAGATGGAGTGCAGTGGCACGATTATGGCTCACTGCAGCCTCAACCTCCTGTGCTCAGTCGATCCTTCCAACTTAGCCTCCCAAGTAGCTGGAACTACAGGCATGTGCTGCCACACCCACTAATTTTTTATTTTGTGTAGACACGGGGTTTCACTATGTTGCCCAGGCTGATTTTTTTTTTTTTTTAAGATACAAGAGTCTCTCTCTGTTGGCTAGGCTGGAGTGCAGTGGAGCCATCATGGCTCACTGCAGTCTCAACCTCCTAGGCTCAAGTGATCCTCCCACCTCAGCCTCCCAAGTTGCTGGGACTACAGGCAGGCTTGCCCAGCTAATTTTTAAATTTTTGGTAGAGATTGGGGTCTTGCTATGTTGCCCAGGCTGGTCTTGAACTCCTGGCCTCAAGCAATCCTCAAGTAGTCCTCCTAGCTTATCCTCCCAAAGTACTGGAACTACAGGCATGAGCATCCAACCCACAAGTTTTGATATGTAGCATCTCCACTATAGTTTCCTTCTAATGTTTTCTAATTGCAGTTGCAATGTTCACTCTTACCTCTGGGTTATTTAAATATGAGATTTTGATTTCCCAAAACATTGACATTTTTGTTACTGATTTCTAAATTGTGGTTAGAGGCTGTCACCTGAGTGATCATTACGTGCAGGAATGATGCTTTTAAGTTCAATACATACCACCATACTACTTTCCAAAACTTTTGTAAAATTGGAACTCCCACCAGCAACATATAAAAAGGCTTCTTCCAAAATCCTCTTCCACACTGGATTTTTTTTTTTTTATTTTCCCCATTCTGAGGGCCAAACACAAGGGTATCTAGTTTGCCTTGATGTACATTTTCCTGACAACTAGTGGCTGAACATTATTTCATTCTTATTGGCCATTGAAATATATATTTAAACTTTGTCATGTCCTTTGCCCTTTGTTTCCTTTAGGTGGTTTGTCTTTCTTACTAATTTGTGAGTATTAACCTGTATTGTAACTATATTTCCTCTATCTCTGTATTTTGACTTTTGAAAGATGTCTTCACCTTTGATTTTTTAAAAATCATCTATGAAGATATATCTGCCTTTTTCCTTTACAAGTTCTGAGTGTATTGTCTTGCCTAGTGACTTCTCCTCATTTCATGTTCAAACAAATATGCCTTAAATTTATATTTAATGTATTTATTGTTTCAATTTTTAAAGTTAAATTTTAATCTAACTGGAATTTATTCTGGTGTATGGTATGAGATGGAATCAGTTCATATATTCCATTTGGATACCTAATTTGCCAGCACCAGTCGTTAAATGAATACCGTTTTCTAATTCAGTTAAATGCCACTTTTGCTAACGTTCATTGTCTTTTTAATTCTAGCCTTCCTAGTAGGTGTGAAGTGGTATCTTGTGGTTTTGATTTCCATTTCTCTAGTGGCCACTGATGTTGAGCATCTTTTCCTGTACTTATTGCCCATCTGTATATCTTCTTTGAAAAAATATCTATTCAAATCCTTGGCCTATTTTTAAATTGAATTGTCTTTGTTTTAATCAAGTTGTAAGAGTTCTTTAGATAATCTCGATAGAAGTCCTTTGTCACATATGTGATTTGCATGTATTTCCCCTCATTTTGTGGGGTTTTGTTGTTGTTGTTGTTGTTGTTTGTTTTTTTTCTGAGACAGAGTCTCGCTCTATTGCCCAGGCTGGAGCGCAGTGGTGCCATCTCGGCTCACTGCAACCTCTGCCTCCCAGGTTCAAGCAATTCTCCTTCCTCAGCCTCCCAAGTAGCTGGGATTAGAGGTGTGCACCACCACACTCAGCTAATTTTTGTATTTTTAGTAGAGACAGGGTTTCACCATTTCAGTCAGGCTGGTCTCAAACTCCTGGCCTCAAGTGCTCCGCCTGCCTCGACCTCCCAAAGTACTGGGATTACAGGTGTGAGCCACCGCGCCCAGCCTCTGTGTCTTTTCACTTTCCTGATGGTGTCCTTATAGTTTTCATATGTTCCTATCTTGATTTGTATTTTTCTTAGGAATGGCTCTTGAATTATGTCAGATGCCTTTTTGATGTAATAGCCTAATGGTGTTACTTTCCTAAATTGGTTGTTGTAATGAATGATACTGATATATAAGGCGGATCCATCCTTGCCTTCCTGGGATAATTCTGTTGGTCAAGGGCAATTTTTCTTTTTTGTTTTTTTGTGTTTTTTTTCTGAGACAAAGTCTTGCTCTGTTGCCCAGGCTAGAGTGCAATGGCGTGATCTCTGCTCACTGCAACATCCACCTCCCGGGTTCAAGCAATTCCCCTGCCTTGGCCTCCCAAGTAGCTGGAATTACAAGCATGTGCCATCATGCCCAGCTAATTTTTGTATTTTTAGTAGAGACGGGGTTTCACCGTGTTGGCCATAAGATTTCCTTTCTCTGGGATGAATGCCCAGAAGTGCAATTGCTGGATCATGTGGTAAGTATTTTAGTTTTTTAAAGAAGCTGCTGGTCTCAAACTCCTGACCTCATGATCCACCTGCTTCGGCCTCCCAAAGTGCTGGGATTACAGGTGTGAGTCACTGCACCAAGCCTAGTGTGTGCATAGTTCTACGTCATTTTGTCATGTGCATAGATTAATGTAACAGCCACCACAATCAAGATACAGAACTACTACTCCTTTATAGTCTTTTTTTTTTCTTGTGAGACGGAGTCTCCCTCTGTTACCTAGGCTGGAGTGCAGTGGCGCAATCTTGACTCACTGCAAGCTCCGCCTCCCTGGTTCACGCCATTCTCCTGCCTCAGCCTCCCAAGTAGCTGGGACTATAGGCACCCACCACCACCATGCCTGGCTAATTTTTTGTATTTTTAGTAGAGACAGGGTTTCACCGTGTTAGCCAGGATGGTCTTGATCTCCTGATCTCGTGATCCGCCCACCTCCCATGGTGAGACCCTCATCTCTACAAAAAATTTAGAAAGTAGCCAGGCATGGTGGCATGCGCCTATAGTCTCAGCTACTCAGGAGGTCAAGGTGGGAGGATCACTTGAACCCAAGAGTTCGAGGCTGCAGTGAGTGATGATGGCACTACTGTACTTCAGCCTGGGCAACACAGTGAGAACCTGTCTTAAAAAAAAAAAGACTAGGCCAGGCACGGTGGCTCACACCTGTAATCCCAGCACTTTGGGAGGCCGAGGGTCTCACCATGTTGCCCAGGCTGGTCTCAAACTCCTGGCCTCAAGCGATCCTCCCACCTTGGCCTCCCAAAGTGCTGGGATTGCAGGCACGAACCACTGTGCCCAGACCTTTTATAGTCTTTACTCCCACCGCCATCCCTAACCCCTGGCAACCAACCATCTGTTTTTCATCTCTCTAGTTTTGCCATTTTGAGAATGTTATATAAATGGGACCATACAGACTGTGATTTATTTTATTTATTTATTTTTTTTTTTTGAGACAGAGTTTCACTCTGTCACCCAGGCTGGAGTGCAGTGGCACAATCTTGGCTCGCTGCAACCTCCTCCTGGGTTCAAGCAGTTCTCCCACCTCAGCATCCTGAGTAGCTGGGATTACAGGCGCCTGCCACCACACCCAGCTAATTTTTGTATTTTTAGTAGAGATGGGGTTTCACCATGTTGGCCAGGCTGGTCTCAAACTCCTGATCTCAGGTGATCTGCCCACCTGGGCCTCCCAAACTGCTGGGATTACAGGCGTGAGCCACCGCGCCTGGCCCAATGTGTGTGATATTTTGAGGTTGGTTTTTTCACTCAGCATAATGTCCTTGAAAACCATCCAAACTGTTGCTAGAACAATAATTGATTTCTTTTTGTTGCTGAGTAGTATTCCATATTATAGATTTACCACAGTTTGTTTAGCCATTCACCTAGTGAGAGCCATTTTGCTTGTTTCCAGTCTGAGGCTATTACATATAAAGCTGTAATGAACAATCTTGTACAGGTTTTTGTGTACACATAAGATTTCCTTTCTCTGGGATGAATGCCCAGAAGTGCAATTGCTGGATCATGTGGTAAGTATTTTAGTTTTTAAAGAAGCTGCCAAACTATTTTCCAGAGTGGCTGTGCCACTTTACATTCCTGCTGGCAATGTGTTAGGGATCTAGTTTCTCTGAGTCCTCTCCAACATTTGGTAAAGACCAATATTCAAAGAAAGGAAAATAGTTAAAATGTGCCATTTTTAAAAGGCACCAGTTCTAAATGTGTTTATAGCTAAGCTTTAAAGAAGATAGTATCTATGCCATTTTAACATATAAAAATAAATTTCCTGAGTTCCTTTTAAAAACTGGCATAACCTTAATAGCAACACTTGTTAAATATAATACAAAAACAAATATGACTTTTAAGACTTCGTGTGGTTTAATGCATTTGTGCTGGTTTTATTTGTATGTGTTGAATGATCCTGAAGGCTTATGCTAGTTAGTACTTCTTTATTGTTTCTTTTATTATTAAAAGATATTCCCCTTTTTTGTTAATCTGTTGAATGCTTTGGACCTTAATTTCCCCCACGACAATTGTATTTTCAGACCTCCTTTCATTTTCTTGGTATTTGCCTAGTAAATTGTATAGCTTTTAAATCCTCATTGAAATATTACATAATACAGAAAAGTGCACACATTGTACATATTTAGCTTGATGATTTTTTAACAGACCAAACAAACCTGCATAGCCACCACCTAGATGAAGAAATGTTGCTATCTCTCAAGAAGTCATATTTTTTAGCTGGGTGTGGTGGCATGCACCTGTGGTCCCAGCGACTTAGGAGGCTGAGGCAGGACGATTACTTGAGCTCAGGAGTTTGAGGCTACAGTGAGCTATGATCGTGCTACTGCACTTCTGGCTGGGTGACAGAGCAGGATCCTGTCTCTAAAAAAAAATTTTTTTTTTGTAAGGCCAGGTGCAGTAGCTCATGCCTGTGATCCTGGCACTTTGGGAGGCTGAGGCAGACGGATCACGAGGTCAGGAGTTCGAGACTAGCCTGGCCAATATGGTGAAACCCCGTCTCTACTAAAAATACAAAAATTAGCCGGGCGTGGTGGTGGGCGCCTGTAATCCCAGCTACTTGGGAGGCTGAGACAGGAGAGTCGCTTGAACTCGGGAAGCAGAGGTTGCGATGATCCGACATCACACCACTGCACTCCAGCCTGGGTGACAGAGTGAGACTCTGTCTCAACAACAACAACAACAATTTAAAGAAGCCATGTTTCTTTGGGGGGCCAAGGCAGGCGGATCACGAGGTCAAGAGATCGAGACCATCCTGCCCAACATGGTGAAACCCCATCTCTACTAAAAATACAAAAATTAGCTGGGCACGGTGGCGCACACCTAGAGTCCTAGCTACTTGGGAGGCTGAAGCAGGAGAATCGCTTGAACCCGGGAGGCAGAGGTTGCAGTGAGCCGAGATCACACCACTACACTCCAGCCTGGGCTACAAAGTAAGACTCCATCTCAAAAAAAAGAAAAACAAAGAAAAAAGTTTTAAAGAAGCCATGTTTCTTTGAGAGGCTGAGGCAGGCAGACCACAAGGTTAAGAGATCGAGACCATCCTGCCCAACATGGTGAAACCCCGTCTCTACTAAAAATACAAACAGCTGGGCATGGTGGCGCACACCTGTAGTCCTAGCTACTCGGGACGCTGAAACAGGAGAATCACTTGAACCCGGGAGGTGGAGGTTGCCGTGAGCCAAAATCTCACCACTGTACGACAGGCTGGAGACAGAGCGAGACTCTGTCTCAAAAAAAAAAAGAAGCCATGTTTTTGAAATGTATATAAACGTAATCATATGGCATTGCTTCATTGCTCTTTTGAGTCTGGCTTCTTTAGCTTAACAGAGTGTTCATGGGACGAGACTCATGCATGTTGAGTACAGCAATTTGTTCTTTCTCATTGCTGTATAGCATTTCCTTGTATAAATATAACACAGCTTGTCTATCCATTCTGATGTTGATGGGCATTTACATAATTTTTAGTTTTGAATAAAGCTACCATGAACATTATCATCTCTTTTAGTAAACATATATTTGCGTTTCTCTTGAGTGAGAGAGAACTGGAGTCAAACAGCAGGGTCATAGGATATTGCATGTATTCACCATTAATAGAGACTACCAAACACGTTTTCAAAGTTTATGTACTAGTTTATACTCCTAACAAGCAATCTGAGTTTTGGCTGCTCCACATCCTTGCCCGCTCTTGTTTATTTCCCATCTTTTTCATTTTGGCAATTTCTGGTGGGATTATCTTATTGTAGATATGGAGGATTATGTGGAGGATTATCTTATTGTAGTTTAACTTCTATTTCCTTGTTAACTGGTGAAGTCGAGCATCTTTTTATAAGCTTGTTTGCTATTTGGATATTTTCTTTGTGAAATGCCTGTTCCTTTTGCCCTTTTTCTGTGGCTCTTAGTGATTTCTAGACATTCTTGATATATTTGAGATATTAATCATTTGTCAAATACAGGTATTACAGTTACCTTCTCCCACTGTAGCATTTGCCTTTACATTTTTAATTTTATCTTCTGATTAACAGAAGTCCTTAATTTTAATGTAGTCCAATTTAGGTATCCTTTATCAGAACTTAATATAAAGCACATTAATTAAGACTATAACACTGGTCCAAGAATAGACAAATAAACCAATGAAAATACAGAGTTCAGGAATGGCCCCCACATATATGATCACAAGGAGACACTACAGAGCAATGGAGAAAGGATAGTCTTCTTTTTTTTTCTTTTTTGGGGACAGAGTCTCACTCTATCCCCCCAGGCTGGAGTACAGTGGTGAGATCTCAGCTCACTGTAACCCCCATCTCCCAGGTTCAAGCGATTCTCCTGCCTCAGCCTCCCGAGTAGCTGCGATTATAGGTGTCTGCCACCACACCTGACTAATTTTTATATTTTTAGTAGAGATAGGGTTTCGCCATATTGGCCAGGCTGACCTCGAACTCCTGAGCTCAGGTGATCCGCCCACCTCGGTCTCCCAAAGTGTTGGGATTACAGACATGAGCCACTGTGCCTGGCCATGGGTAGGCTTTTCAATAAATGGTTCTGGATTATCTTGCTTCCATATGAAAGAAATGAATCTTGACTCTAACATATACCACACGCTAAAATCCTTCCCAGATGGACTGTGGGTCTAAATGTGAAAGCTAAAATGATAAAACTTTTACATGACCCTGAGATAGGCGAAGGTTCCTAACAAGACATAATGCATGCCAACCATAAAGGAAAGAATGATCAATGATATGGTGTATTTCTATCAAGTGCTTCGTTTCACATCTTCATCATTTTGTTTTAACATATTTGATTTTATGCCTCCTATTATTTTTTTCCTTTTTTTCTCCTATTATCTTTCGTTTGCTTTTTTTTTTTTTTTTTTTTTTTTAAACAGAGTCTCACTGTGTCCCCCCAGGCCGGAGTACAATGGCATGATCTCGGCTCACTGCAACCTCTGCCTCCTGGGTTCAAGCGATTCTCATGCCTTAGCCTCCCAAGTAGCTGGGAATACAGGCGCCTGCCACCACGCCCGGCTAATTTATGTGTTTTTAGTAGAGATAGGGTTTCACCATATTGGCCAGGCTGGTGTCAAACTCCTGACCTCAGGTGATCCGCCCGCCTTGGCCTCCCAAAGTGCTGGGATTACAAGTGTGAGCCACTGTGCCTGGCTGGTCATGTTTCTCTTTTTTTTTTTTTTTTTGAGATGGAGTCTCGCTCTGTCACCCAGGCTGGAGTGCAGTGGCAAGATCTCGGCTCACTGCAACCTCAACCTCCTGGGCTCAAGCAATTCCCCTGCTTCAACCCCCTGAGTAGGTGGGATTATAGGCATGCACCACCACACCCAGCTAATTTTTGTATTTTTAGTAGAGACAGGGTTTCACCATGTTGGCCAGGCTGGTCTCAAACTCCTGACCTCGTGATTCGCCCGCCTCGGCCTCCCAAAGTGCTGGGATTACAGGTGTGAGCCACTGCACCTGGCCTCATTCATGTTTCGCTTAATCCCCTTTTAGGTTTTTATTACTTTTGAGTTTTGATTGTTTGGAATTTTGATTTTTTTTTAATGAATTTCTGTTAGTAGTTGCCTTTACCTTCCTTACAAATATGATTGTATGTATTTTCTATATTACTAAATTCGAATAATATTGTACCGATATCTGCCCATGGAAATTTGTAATTTGCCTTCTCCTCATTTTGTTCAGTAAATTTTCCCAGGGAATTTTTTTGTTTGTTTGTTTGTGTTTTTTTGAGACAGTCTCTCTCTGTCACCCAGACTGGAGTGCAGTGGCATGATCTCGGCTCACTGCAACCTCCGCCTCCTGGGTTCAAGTGATTCTCCTGCCTCAGCCTCCCAAGTAGCTGGGACTACAGGTGCATGCCACCACGCCCGGCTAATTTTTTGTATTTTTAATGTTTCACAGTGTTAGCCAGGATGGTCTTGATCTCCTGACTTCATGATCCTGTCGCCTTGGCCTCCCAAAGTGCTGGAATTACAGGTGTGAGCCACCGCACCCCACCAGGGAATTTTTAAATTTCCACATAGTTAATAGTAACAGCCTTATTTACTACAGATGCCCAATTACGTTGTTTTTCTTTATCCAGATGTAATTACATATCAATTGCAAGAATCCTATCTCAAAACTGCTTTCCTATTTTGAGGGTTTTTGTTTCTATTCCGTTTACCATTGTTTAGACTATTCCCTTGAGTGTTCTCCTGAGATTGGAATATTGGCATAAAATGCTAGAAATGCTTTTATGTCTAAAATTGTCTTTCTTTTGCTCTGACAATAGAATGGTATCTAGCTAGGGTGGGTTTAGAATTCTTGGATCTCAGACCTACTCTCGCAATAATTTGTAGAGTTTTCTTCTAACATGGCCTCTGTTTTTGCAAATACATCTAGTGCCACTGTGATCCCTTTTCATTGTAAATGACATGTTGGTTCTGCCTGGAAGTGTTGGAAATGTCAGTATCTGAGGTCATCGATTCAGTCCATGAGAGTTTATTGATTGGGGTGCTAAGGTGGTGAATGATTGCAAGTCTGGGATTCACAGGGATTACAAGTCAGTTTTGGGGGTCCTGTCGCAGTCCTGGATTGGGACCTATGGACATTGGTTATTATCGTACTGTGTGAGTTGCTATGTGATGAACTGGAACTTCTATTACTGAGGGTTTTATGGGAGTCATTGATCCTATTGATGATGTGCTGCCTGGGTTGGTGATAACTTGAGGAGCCTGTGGAAACCAGTTGATGACACCATTTGGTACACAGTTTTTGTCAAGCAATGTGGGCTATAGGGATTTAGGAGCCTGTGCAGACCTGCTGGTTTTCAGGGCCTGATGGGAATTGCAGAAGAGAAGGGACAAGTTTGAGTTTTTATCTTTGACAGAAGAGGGTGGGCTCTGTTCTTTGCACAGAATGTACACTGAATTACACAGAAGCTCAGTTTATGCTCAAGTGGCATGGTCAGTGCTCAGCCAGAGCACTTTGAAGGTAGCAGGAACCACGTTGTTTATTGTGATTCTGCCTTGAATAGAGTACCAAATGGCTCAATAGTTAAGAAAGTATGCTTTGGAGCCAGGCATACCTGAGTTTGAATCCTTGTCCTTCCCCCTCATCTGAGTGATCTTGGGGTAAATTTCTTAATATTTCTGAACAGCTCTATCTGATGGTAAATGGGATTAGTAATAATAGTAATGCCTAGTCCACAGGATGACTGTGAAAATTAAATGAGGTACCTAATAAAACATGCCTTGCACCTTGTAATAATAGCACTATTTAAAATGAGTTGAGCATGTTCCAGGTACCAAGTAGGTGTGCGTAGAAGCATCATTTCATTTAATTCTAACAACCCTATGAGATAAGTATTTTCATCTTGTTTAAGATGAAGAAACTTCACATAAAATGACTTCCTCAGATTCTAGCTAGAACATAGAAGAGCTTGAATACAAATGCTCATTCATTTTACACCAGATCTTGTGAATTTTCCCCATGTTTTGCTTTAATACTTGGTGTGGGTTTTACCGAACTTTTCTCTTCTGCAGCATCCAGCACAGTGAGCTTCCCCTGGGCACCACCAGAAAATATTTATGGGTGAACGTGGAGTGATGACCATGTGGACACTGTCTTTCCAGGGTTTCTTGGAGCCTCTGCAGAGTCTGGGGGCCAGGCTCCTTAGTGGAAACTGCAGGATCTTCCTTCTGACTCCTGCTTGCCTCGCCCCGGCAGCTCCGGTTGAGTCCACAGATGCCAGCTCAGCTTCCAGCTTGGGAAAGAGTGGGGTTGTCAGCAGGAGAGCCTGAGGGCTGAGGCCCAGCGTGAACATGGCAGCTAATGGGGACTCTTCCCCATGGTCCCCGGTCGTGGCTGCAGAGGGACGTGGCAGCTCATGTGAGGTGAGGAGGGAGAGGACCCCGGAGGCAAGAATTCATTCAGTGAGGAGATACCCTGACCTGTCCCCAGGGCCTCAGGGCAGGAGCAGGTGAGTCAGGGGAAGCTGCAGATTCCGGACCTGCTGCCCTGGAGACAGATCAGGGTCCTCCCACTGAGAGTGAGCACCACTTGACTGATGCGGCCACATCCAGAGCCCCACGTGTTTCAGTGGACAGGGTAATGTGGCTGATTACACTAGAGGAGAGGGAGGATGTGGAGGGTGAGCCCCACAACCTAGGGAGTGGGGGCAGCTCCCTGCAGGGCAAATGAGGGTGAGGTCCAGGTGGAAGCAGCCACTATCCATAGCCAGGGAGACTCCATCCCCCACCCCAGCACCAACCCTTCCCTCTCCATCGGCTCTTTACAGACGTCAGCTGATCCCCACCAGTGCCCCCTTCCCCCAGGTCTCTGGGGATCTGGCAATTTCTCCTCTATCCTGATTTAGGTAGAGAAAAATCCTTTTTCTTTGGAACTTAGAGACTGGCAGGGTAGTAGGGCCACCATGGTCTCTCGGGCCCTTTTGGCTCTCCCTCTTCCTTTCAAAGATGAATAAAATGGCCAGGCACAGTGGCTCATGCCTATAATCCCAGCAGCCTTGGGAGGCTGAGACGGGTGGATTGCTTGAGGTCAGGAGTTCAAGACCAGCCTGACCAACATGGCGAACTCTCGTCTCTACTAAAAATACAAAAAGTTAGCTGAGCTTGGTGGCGCATGCCTGTAATCCCAGCTACTTGGGAGGCTGAGGCAGGAGAATCGCTTGAACCTGGGAGGTAGAGGTTGCAGTGAGCTGAGATCACACCACTGCACTCCAGCCTGAGTGACAGAGTGAGACTCCGTCTCAAAAACAGAATAAAAGATGAATAAAATGCCCCAGAAGACACATGACTCGCCCAGGCCTCTCAGGTTGGCGGTGACACCACTAGACTGGAGTCAGGTCTCCTGACTGTGTCTTCCACCCTCACCGCACTACAGCTGAGATTAAGTTTCCTGCTCAGAGCTCCCGTTCAGATAGAGTTCCCATTGAGATTCTGTAAGCCGAGGAGGACCATGAGCGAGCCAGACCCTGCCCGACAGCTCCCTCCTTTCAGACCTGCCTGTGGATGCTGTTAACTCTGGAAGGGTTCATTGTCTCAGGGGCTCAGGGTCATGTGGTCATTAGGATAACATTAAACTTTTAAATATTTTTTTTTGGTCATTTTATAACTTCATAATAAAATATTAGAAAGTATAGTTTAGCAAATAGAAGAAACTAAAAAATTACTTGTCGTTCCAACATTACCCAAAGCTAACCAGTGTTAACATTTAGCTGTATTTCCTTTCAGTGGTTTTTTCCTTTGTGTGTGCATGTGTGCATGTGTGTGAGTATGCGTGTGGGGCCTGAGTGTGCATGCATACTGTACACATACACATATATAGCTAAAGTTTTAAAACAGAATGATACTCTTTGGTTACCTCATTTTTAACTGGGCAGTTTAACATGATTTGCTAGGCAGCAAGTATTTTTCTTCATACACTTATGATGTCCATAATTTAGCCAGTTTGCTATTTTTAAAATTTTATTTATTTATTTTAACTTTTTTCCCTCTGAGGCAGTCTCCCTCTGTTGCCCAGGCTAGAGTGCAGTGTTGCAGCCTCAGCTCACTGCAGCCTCAACCTCCTGGGCTCAGGCGATCCTCCCACTGTAGCCTCCCAAGTAGCTGGGACTACAGGCACATGGCACCACACCCAGCTGGTCTCAAGCTCCTGGGGTCAAGTAATCTTCCTGCCTTGGCCTCCCAGAGTGCTGAGATTACAGGCGTGAGTCACCACCATGCCCCACAAATTTTATTTTTAATTAATGAATAATAATTGTGTATATTTATGGGGTACAATGTGATGTTTTGATATTTGTATACATTGTAGAATATTTAAATCAACCTAATTAACATATCCATTACTTCAAAGACTTATTTCTTTTGTGATGTGAACATTTAAAATCTGCTCTCCACCGGGCAAGGTGGCTCACACCTGTAATCCCAGCACTTTGGGAGGCCGAGGCGGGTGGATCACGAGGTCAGGAGATCAAGACCATCCTGGCGAACACGGTGAAACCCCGTCTCTACTAAAAATACAAAAAAAATTAGCCGGGCGTGGTGGTGGGTGCCTGTAGTCCCAGCTACTCAGGAGGCTGAGGCAGGAGAATGCCATGAACCCAGGAGGCGGAGCTTGCAGTGAGCCGAGATTGTGCCACTGCACTCCAGCCTGGGCGACAGAGCGAGACTCCGTCTCAAAAAAAAAAAAAAAAAATCTGCTCTCTTTGCAGTTTTGAAATAACATTACATCATTATTAATGTTATTTCATTAATTAACTAGCCACCAAACTAGCCACCAAACTGCAATAGATCTCAAAAACTTACTCCCTCTAACAAAAACTTTGTATACTTTGACCAGTGTCTCCCCATCCCCCCACAACCAGTCCACTAATAATGTGCATTTAGGGTATTTCAGGTTTTCTATTGTGATTAAACTACTATGATAAAATTCCTACATTTAAATCTTTCTGCCAGCTGGGCATGGTGGCTCATGCCTGTAATCCCAGCATTTTGGGAGGCCAAGGCAGGCAGATCGCTTGAGCTCAGGAGTTTGAGACCAGCCTGGGCAATATAGTAAGACTCTGTCTCAACAAAAATACAAAAATTAGCCGGGTGTGGTGGTGTGCACCTGTAGTCCCATGTACTTGGGAGACTGAGGTGAGAGAATCACTTGAGCCCAGGAGGTTGAGGCTACAGTGAGCCAAGATCACACCATTGCACTCCAGCCTGGGTGACAGAGTGAGACTCTGTCTCAAAATAAATAAATAAGTAAATAAATAAATACATCTTTCTGCCAAGTCATTGAAATTATATTTTTCAGTCAAAGGTATAGGGGCATTAAATAGCAAGTGAATCAATGCTTGACAGTAGTACACTTCCACCTTGTCTAAGCTCTGCTCAGTCGTGTCAGTCACGGACCCACAGATTAGGGCCATGACAATGTGGTCCTCCCCACTCCTGCACATGGCCTCTTGCCCAGCCAACAGTGGGGATTTCTAGAAGAATGATTCTGGAAGGCACATTTCTCCATTCATGTCTTCCTTCCTAACCACAGATCTCTGACCCACCTCAAGAAGAGATGGAAATGACCGAGACCCTGGGGGGAATATTATTTATTGACTTATTTATTGGTTAGGGTCTTGGTTTTTTCATTAAACATCAGGGAGCAGGGTATAGGCAGAGATACCTAGGAACCAATAAAAATGTCCCCAGGGTTTGAGGAGCAGCCAGTTGTACCAAGAAACGGTGGCTGAAGATGGAGAATAAGCAGAGGGATCGGTAAGGTAAAGAGGGCTGGAGGGAGCCACAAGGGAATAAGGAACAGGGACCATGGTGCACTTACTAGAGATGAAGAATAGCCAACGGGTCCAGGATACAGGTGGAAGAATAATGAAACAAACAGGACATGAGTCAGACGCTGGAGCCAGAGACCAAGAAACAGTTGCTGAGGCTGGAGAAGTGGTGATCACTGGGGAGCAGGGAAGAGCCGAGGGTTAAAGAACAGTGAGAAGGATCATGAAATAGGAGGAGGTACCAGGAAACAGAGGAACCAGAAAGCAGCCAGATGGGGCAGTCAGTATCCAGAGGGGTGAGGAAGCAGAAGAATCAGATAAAATGGAAAAAGCAAACATATCCAAGGAACTGGGTATGAGCCTGAGGGACAAGCAACTTCCCGAGGAACCAGGAAGCAGTTCCTTGGTTTAGAAGAGAGCTTGAGGGTATAGGCAAAAGACAGAGATACCAGGGAACAAGAAATGGGAAATATGACCCAGAGAATGGGCTGCAGCCAGAGGAACCAGGAGACAATTGCTGAGGCTGTAGAATGGGCAGAGGGATCAGGGAAGGGACAGAGTCCATGGAACAGGTGGAAAGATGAGAGAAGAGCCTCTGAAGCTGCAGAATGGCCTAGAGTACTGTGGAACACCTGGAGCAAGGAACGGTCACTGAGGCTGGGGGACAGCCAGAGGGAGCAGCCAAAATGTGCTTGGGGCTGAGGGTCCACCAGAGGCCCTGGGAAGTAACCAGAGGAATAGGGAACAGGTCAAGTGAGCATTAAACATGTATCCAGTGTGGGGTAGCAGCCTGATTGACCAGTGGCCAGCTAGAGAGACCAGAGGAGAACCAGAAGGAATGGTGTAACTGAAGCGAGTTAACAGCCCGAGGGCCCATGCAGTAGTTACTGGCGTGAAGGCACAGTTGGAGAGACTGGGAAACAGCCAGAGTTCCCAGGACCATTCTGGTTTGCCTGTGACTGAGGGGACATGGGACTTCCAGTGCTAAAACAGGAACATTCCTGGGCAAACTGAGACACTTGGCCACCCTACCCAGGAAGCAATCAGAGGAACCAGCCAATAGTTAAATGTAATGTGAGTAATGGAGGCAGTGCAAGTACAGAATCCAGCTGTGGCATAGAACACGCAGTAGTGTGTTTTAATGGGTAAGGGCGTAAGCTAGCTAGTTAGGTACTGCTCAAAGTGTGGTCCACGGACCAGATGGGTGAACATCGCGGGAGAGCATAGTAGAAATGTATTCAATGGCCAGGCACGGTGGTAATCCCAACACTTTGGGAGGCCAAAGCGGGAGGATTGTTTGAGGCCAGGAGTTCAAGACCAGCCTGGGCAACATGGTGAAACCCCATGTCTACAAAGATATATATGTATCAAAAAAAAACTAGCCAGGTAGGGTGGTACTGAGGTGGGAGGATCATCTGAGCCCGGGTGGTGGAGGCTGGTGAGCCATGATTGTGCCACTGTACTCCAGCCTGCGTGGCAGAGTGACGCCCCGTCTCAGAAAGAGGAAGGGAGGAAGAAGGGAAGGAAAGAATGGAAAGAAAGAAATGTACTCAAGGAACTGTCCAAGGACAAGGAAGAATCAGGAAACTAGAGATTAGTCAGCAGAATCCAACAGCAGTCAGTCTGTGTGAGCCAGGAACAGCTGGAAGGAACAAGAAAGGCCCTTAGGGACCAGGGAACAGTCAGGTAGACTAGCACACAATCAGAATGGTGCCACAGAACAAGGATCAGCTGGAGGGACAACAAAGGGAGCACAGGGCAGTCAGAACAGGAAACAGGAGGCATGAATAGTTAGAGGGATCCAGGTAGAGTCAAAGAAAGCAATAAAAGAACGGGGGTACTCAGAAGGAACAAGAGGCATTTAGAGGGAATAGGAAAGAGAGGGACCAAGGAAAAGTCAGAGGGAACAAGAACCAGCAGAGGGAGCAGGGACAGATCTGGGCAGGCAGAAAACAGCTGTACAGGAAGCAACAAGGGAAGCGGGGAAAGCCAGAAGGGGGGAAGAACAGTTGCAGGGCCACAGAGAACAGTCCCGGGGAACGGGAAACACTCAGATGGACAGGGAGGAGTAAAAGTAAAAATATAATTTAAAAATTAGCTGGGCATGGTGGGGTGCACCTGTAGTCTCAGCTATTCAGGAGGCTGAGGCCAGAAGGATCCCTTGAGCCCAGGAGTTTGAGGCTGCAGTGAGCCATGATTGCACCACTGCCCTTCAGCCTGGGCAACAGAGCAAGACCGTGTCTCAAAAAATTAAAAAAAATAAAGAAAATATCCTTCATGTTTTTTTCACAAAGACCGAAGCAGGGTCTCTGCGTACTGGCTACCAGCTTGTCTACGTCCCATGAGACAGAAACACCCATGCACACAAGTTACATGGAGCAGGCTTATTACGTACAGGTAGGCAGCCAGGGACAGCAGAAGCCTACGATTCGTTGCAAGCTGGTCCCCCAAGGCTCATGAAAGCTGCTTGGTACAGCTGGAGTCTCATCTGCGCGTGCCCCACTTGCGCCACAGCTGAGGGATCCCAGAAAGCAGCCCGCGTGGGGTTTTATACCCTAGGACAACCCAACGTTTAGGGCTAAAGCACTGGACATCCTGTTTCCAGGAGAGCCCCCAGCTCTCTCTCCTGTTTAGACCAGTCCCTCCACAGCTCAGGATGTTCCATTTCCAGCACATTCTACAGTTATTCTTGAGAACTGCAAGCAAGAAAGAGGGGACAACTGGGTTGGTCCAGGGCCACCCAGAAAATTATCCTGCAAAGACCAGGGCGCCCCCAGCCCAGGGGGAACCTGCAGAGCAGCTGGGTCCCTCGCCCCAGGCTTACTTCCAGCCATGCTCCTATGTGCCCTGGAAGCCCTTCTGCTAGGCCTGGGGCAGAGTGAAAGGGCAAGATCACACCAGGAGGTGACAGAAGTATCCTGAGGCAGGAGTGAGAGCAGCCCCGAAGCAGGAGGCCTGAGCCCCCAGCCAGCTGCAGGGTAGGACAGAGCAGGTGCCTAAGGGATCAGGGACAGACTGGGCAGTCGGCAGCCAGTCCTGGCAGCAGAGTATACCCCCAGGGGTGAGGGTGCAGAATGTGCTGGGACTGAGATGACCCTGAATGGAGACATTGCTGCATGACTAGCTGGAGAGCCATGAGGCTCTGGGATGGGGGCCCTTACCTAGTATGAGGAAGTCCTTGTAGGAGTCCTTGTGGTGGTAGGGACACACGCCATCCTCCATGGTAGATACTGCCCAGAAAAATAACACCTTTTCATATGTGGCAGGTGAGGCTGGAATCTGGGTGTGTCTGTGTTATCAGCTTTCTCCCCACATCTCTCCAGAGCCCTCTTTCACCACCCTACACATTCCTTCCCAGCCATGGTGGAGTCCAAAGCTTCTATTTTGGTGGGGGAAGGGACCAAACAGGGCAGTGTACCTTGTCTGTATTTCTATTGCATCTGTCAATGCTTGTGATGCCTGGCATGGTGTTTGTGCATGTGAATGTGGCATTGTTAATGTGACCTTCATGACTTCCAGGGAGGGAGAGACAGGTGAGGTGGTTTTTTGTCTACCAGCTCCCAGTGCATATAATAAAAGTTTTTACACCCGGGTGCTGTGGCTCATGCCTGTAATCCCAACTACTTAAGAGGCAAGAGGGTCGCTTGAGCCCAGGAGGGAGGCCAGCCTGGGCAACACTGTGAGACATCCTCCCCCCCCCACCATCTCTACAAAAAAGTAAAAATAAAATTTAAAAATTAGCTGGGCATGGTGGTATGCACCTGGAGTCTCAGCTACTAAGGAGGCTGAAGCGGGAAGGATCCCTTGAGCCCAGGAGTTTGAGGCTGCAGTGAGCCGTGATTGTACCACTGCATTCCAGTCTGGGCAACAGAGCAAGATCCTGTCTCAAAAAAATAAAAAAAGAGGCCAGGCATGGTGGCTCACACCTGTCATAGCAGAACTTTCGGAAGTCTAGTGGGCAGATCACTTGAGGCGAGGAATTCTAGACAAGCCTGACCAACATGGTGAAACCCCATCTCTCCTAAAAATACAAAATTAGCCAGGCATGGTGGCAGGCGCGTATAATCCCAGCTACTCAGGAGGCTGAGGCACGAGAATTGCTTGAACCCAGGAGGCAGAGGTTGCAGTGAGCCAAGACTGCACCACTGCACTCCAGCCTGGGTGACAGGGTGAGATTCCGTCTCAAAAAACAAAAAAAAAAGGAAAAAAAGAAAATATCCTGGCCAGGCGCGGTGGCTCAAGCCTATAATCCCAGCACTTTGGGAGGCCGAGCCGGGTGGATCACCTGAGGTCAAGAGTTCAAGACCAGACTGGCCAACATAGTGAAACCCTGTCTCTACTAAAAATACAAAAATTGGTTAGGCACAATGGTGGGTGCCTGTAATCCCAGCTACCGGGGAGGCTGAGGCAGGAGGATCACTTGAACCCAGGAGGTGGAGGTTGCAGTGAACCAAGATCAAGCTACTGCAGTGCAGCCTGGGTGCAGAGTAAGACCCTGTCTCAAAAAAAAAAAAAGAAGAAGAAAAGAAAAAGAAAATATCCTTAATTTTTTTTTACAAAGACAATAGATACTGTACATATATTGAATACTGATTTTTTTGAATACTGATTTTTAAATCACTGTTTTTAAACCTTTTTATCATGAAATATTATATATATTTTGAATAATGCTGCTAGAAATATTCTTGAATGCATCTCCTGTTGTACATGTGCATATATTCCATGTAAGTGTATATATTTCCATGAGTGGACTCACTGTGTCATATTGCTTGCATGTCTTCAACATTACCACTTAGGGCCAAAATACTTCCCAGCATGATTGTAGCAATTCCCACCTCCTCCATCAGCAATATGAGAGTTCTCCTTGCACCATATTCTCTTCAACACTTGGTACTATCAGTCTTTTTCATTTAAGACTTTCTAGAGGTTGTGTAGTGGTATCCATTGTTTTAATTTGTATTCCCTTGCTACTAAGAAGATTAAATCTTTTTTTATATGTTTATTAAAGCCTTGGATTTCCTCTTTTGTAAAATGAATGCTTCACCCATTTTTCTACTAGGTGGTCTCTTGTTTTCTTACTGGTTTGTACAAGTTCTTTACATCTTCTAGCTCTGAGCCTTTTGTTGATAATGTATGTTGGAGATATCTTCTCCTACTCTGTGGCTTTCCCTTTGTTCTCTTTTAATGCTGTCTTTTAAATGAATAGTAGTTCTAAGCTTTGTTTTAGAAAGACTTACCAATTTTCATGGTTCATGTTTGAGAACTATTTTCCTAATTCAAGGTCATGAAGATAGCCATCCGTATTATCTTCTAAAGGCTTTATACTTTTTGCCTTTCACATTTAAGTCTATAATACATCTGGAATTTATATATATTTTTGAAATGGGATCTCACTCAGTCACCCAGACTGGAGTACAGTGGCACAAACATGGTTCACTGCAGCCTCCACCTTCCAGATTCAAGAGATCGTCCCGCCTAGCCTCCTGAGTATCTGAGACTGCAGGCACATGCCACCCCACTCAGCTAATTTTTATGTATGTGCTATATATTTTATTTTTTTGTAGAGGCAGAGTCTTGCCATATTGCCCAGACTGGTTTTAAATCTGGACTCAAGCAATCCTCCTGCCTCGGCCTCCCAAAGTGCTGGGATTACAGGCATGAGCCACAGCACCTGGCCTTGGAATTGACTTTTTTTTCTTTTTTAGACTGAGTCTCGCTCTGTCGCCCAAGCTGGAGTGCAGTGGCCTGGTCTCGGCTCACTGCAACCTCCGCATTCTGGACTCTAGCAATCCTCCTGCTTCAGCCTCCCAAGTAGCTGAGACTGCAGTCACGTGCCACCATGCCCAGCTAATTTTTGTATTTTTAGTAGAGAAGAGATTTCTCCATGTTGGCCAGGCTGGTCAACAACTCCTGACTTCAGGTGATCCACATGCCTCGGCCTCCCAAAGTGCTAGAATTACAGGCGTGAGCCACTGCACCCGACCCGTACTCTATATTCTGTTGCAATGGATTATTTGTCTATCCTAGCACCAGGACAACAGTGTCTTAAATTTCCATTGCTTTGTAAGTCTTGAGGTCTTGTAAAGTATGTCCTCCCACATTGCTTTAATTATTCAAGAGCGTCTTGGCAGGCTGGGCACAGTGACTCACGCCTGCAATCCCAGTGCTTTAGGAGGCTGAGGGAGGAGGATCACTTGAGGCCGGGAGTTCTAGACCAGACTAGGCAACCTAGGGAGACCCCCATCTCTACAAAATACAGAAAAAAAAAAAAAAAAAAAAAGAAGCAGGATATGGTGGCGTATGCCTGTGGTTGAGGCTGCATTGGGCTGTGGTTGTGCCACTGCACCCTAGCCTGGGTGACAAAGTGAGACCATGTCTCTGAAAACAAGATACAAAATAATTTTTTTTAAAGAAAATGCCTTGGCTATTCCTGGCCATTTGCATTTCCACAGAAATTTTAGAATTGGTTTGTCAGATTTTACAAAAATCCTGTTGTGATTTCAATTGGGATGGCATTGAATGTATTGATTTCTGCTTTTTAAAGACTTTCTTTTGGGTTTTACTCTATTGTTATTTTTATAACGTCTTTATTTCAATGCTTAATGCATGGAATTTTGGACTTTATTCTTTTGTAATATAAGCACTGAAGACCCTAATTTCCACTTTAGTTACCATTTCTTAATCCAATAAATTCTTACATGTACTGATTACATTGATATTTAGCGTATCTTCTTAGATGATCAGTTATTTTGAACTGTATTTTTAAACTTTAAAATGATGATTTCTGAAAAGTTTCTTCTTATTACTGATTTCTGACTTAAATACGCTTGGTTTAGAGATGGTCTATAAGAGATGGTTTTTGTGTCTTCTCTATCTGTGTGCCCTTCCTGGGCCATCTCATCTGTTTCCCAGCTCTATATGAGAACTCCCAGATCTTACCTCTATTCTAGCCCAACATCCTATTGTATAACTCCCTGCATGTTTTATTTCAACATGGACAAAATGTAACATTATGTTTCATTCTTTATTTCACCTTTATTTCAACATGGACAAAATATAACATTATGTTTCATTCTCTTCTCTACTCCCTTCCTAATCTACTAGCCCCTCTCAGTATGTAACACCACCCTCTGCATGGTTGTATAAAACCAATAACTGAGAATTGCCCTAGAATTCTGTCTTTTTCTCACTCCCATAATTCAACCTCTTTAAAACACAGTATCAACACCTTCTTTTTGTTTGTTTATTTGTTTGTTTGTTTTTGAGATGGAGTCTCACTCTGTCACCCAGGCTGGAGTGCAGTGGCATGATCTCAGCTCACTGCAACCTCTGCCTCCTGAGTTCAAGTGATTCTCCTGCCTCAGCCTCCTGAGTAGCTGAGATTACAGACACCCACCATGCCTGGCTAATTTTTGTATTTTTGGTAGAGACGGGGGTTCTGCCGTGTTGGCGAAGCTGGTCTCGAACTCCTGACCTCAGGTGATCTGCCTGCCTCAGCCTCCCAAAGTGCTGGGATTACAGGCATGAACCACCACGCCCGCCAACACCTTCTTTTACTTGCCCATGACAACTACTGCCTTAAATCCGGATTGTCTTATTCTCTCACATAAACTCTGTAGTGCGTCTCCAGATCGATCTGGACTCACCCATTTCAAACATTCCTCGTGATCTATCCTTTTTTTTTTTTTTTTTAAGAAGGAGTCTCACTCTGTGTCACCCAGGCTGAAGTGCAGTGGTACAATCTCAGCTCACTGCAACCTCTGCCTCCGGGTTCAGCAATTCTCCTGTCTCAGCCTCTCAAGTAGCTGGGATTACAGGTGTGTGCCACCACGCCCAGCTAACTTTTGTATTTTTAGTAGAGATGGGGCTTCACCATACTGGTCATGCTGGTCTCGAACTCCTGACCTCAGGTGATCCACCCGCCTTGGCCTCCCAAAGTGCTGAAATTACAGGAGTGAGCCACCGTGCCCAGCGTGATGCATGTTGAATACTGTTTGAAATCACACAATTACGATCATATCTTTTCCTGCATATAAATTGCAGTCCATTCTCTATTAGAAAAAAAGACTTGTTCCTTGTTCTGATGCTAGTATATCTCTACTGGATTTTCCTCATAGTCACCTTCTCAATATACTACACAGACTCCTTTCCTTTATATGGAACTACTTGCAGTTCTCAGAATCCACCATGTATTTTTTTATTTCCCTTTCTCCACACTTTTGCTCATGCTTCTCCCTTCTAGATAACTCTTGCCCCACTGTCTCTATGAAGTCTAACATTATACCTCCTATACTTTTCTTCCAAATTCCTAAAGCTCCCTTTGTGTCTTCTTCTGTTGGTTATCCAAGTCTTTAAGTTGCTTTATATTTTACTCAACTCTTTATCACCATTGCCTAGAACATCATCTGACACATAATCGGCCAGTATCTTGTTTTTAAGTTAGCTAGAGGACTTAAAGAGAGCTCATTTAAAATCCTCATTTTGAAGAGAGAATGAATGAATAAACCAATGAATGTAGTATACAACAAATGTCAAGATACTTGAATAAGTTTTTTTTGTTTTTTTTTTTTTTTTTGAGACAGAGTCTTGCTCTGTCACCCAGGCTGGAGTGCAGTGGCCAGATCTCAGCTCACTGCAAGCTCCGCCTCCCGGGTTTACGCCATTCTCCTGCCTCAGCCTCCCGAGGAGCTGGGACTACAGGCGCCCGCCACCTCACCTGGCTAGTTTTTTGTATTTTGTAGTAGAGACGGGGTTTCACTGTGTTAGCCAGGATGGTCTCAATCTCCTGACCTTGTGATCCTCCCGTCTCGGCCTCCCACAGTGCTGGGATTACAGGCTTGAGGCACCGCGCCCGGCCTGAATAAGTTTTTTAACTCTCACAAAATAAAATACAAAACTAGATACTTAGTGAAAACCCTACATGATACATTACGGTAAAAAGCATTAAAAACAGCTTGCTATCTACCTTCTTCCATCCCCCAGTGCTGACCATGCTGCCTTGAACAGGATTGTGTCGTTACAGGCTTCAGTGTCATTTGAGGATGTGACTGTGGACTTCAGCAGGGAGGAGTGGCAGCACTTGGATCCTGCCCAGAGACGCCTGTACTGGGATGTGACACTAGAGAACTACAGCCACCTGCTCTCAGTGGGTAAGCATAGCTGCCCTATGCATCTGCTAGTGAGGGTATTTCCATTCTCGGCTGCTGAGTGCTGCCCGACACCTAAACTATGTGATGTTGTCATCCTGGATTTGTCTGGGATTCAGTTCCTTTTCACCTCTGTGATTATTACTCTGTTCCCAGTGAAATGTGTTTATTTTTCTGAAAAGCAAAGGGAAAGTATCAGTGAAAGGCCCCTGAAATCCAATCAGCTGGACCCAGTCATGTATCATGTCCTGTTAACAGGGTACCAAGTTCCCAAGTCAGAGACCGCCTTCAAGTTGGAGCAAGGAGAGGGGCCATGGACGCTGGCAGGGGAAGCCCCACATCAGAGCTGTTCAGGTGAGTGGGTGTGACCCAGACAGACAGGGACATGGAAGTCAGTCTCACTTTCCCTAGGAAAGCCTGATGCCTTTGAAACCCTCTGAAGATAACCCATCTTGAAAGTTCTAAACTTTTGGAGTCAATTGGAGATAGTTGACAATAGCCCTCAAATACCTAAATGCCATTTCCATGTATGATCCTTGCCACATTATTGTCTTCTTTGATTGGCCTTTTGGCAAGAGAGCTGTCTCTAGTCTCTGTACTGTGTATCACATACCACCCTGTCTTATCTAGTACCTTTTTGTTCTTCCTACTCTACCCCTGCCCCCCATCTTAGTTTTTTCTTGTACATCCAAGTGTTTTAAAATTTCTGTTGCCCGGGCTGAAGTGCAGTGACATGATCTCGGCTCAATGCAACCTCCACCTCCCAGGTTCAAGTGATCCTCCCACCTTAGCCTCCCAAGTAGTGGGGACTACAGGCACACGCCACCATGCCCAGCTAATTTTTGTATTTTTTGTAGAGACGTGATTTCACCAAGTTGGCCAGGCTGGTCTCGAACTCCTGGGCTCAAGTGATCTGCCTGACTCGGCCTCCCAGAGTGCTGGGATTACAGGTCTTTGCTGGGATTACAGGTCTTTTAATTTTAATTTTAATTTTTATTTATTTATTTATTTATTTATTTATTTTGAGACGGAGTTTTGCTCTTGTTGCTCAGGCTGGAGTGCAGTGGCACAATCTCATCTCACCGCAACCTCTGCCTCCCAGGTTCAAGCGATTCTCCTGCCTCAGCCTCCCTAGTAGCTGGGATTATAGGCATGTGCCACCACGCCCAGCTAATTTTGTATTTTTAGTAGAGATGAGGTTTCTCCATGTTGGTCAGGCTGATCTCGAACTCCCAACCTCAGGTGACCTGCCCGCCTCGGCCTCTCAAAGTGCTGGGATTACAGGCATGAACCACCGCGCCCGGCCAGGTCTTTTCTTTTATTCCAGTTCTCCATATCCATTCTTTATGCCTCCTCCCATGGGCAGCTGGTCTACTGTGTTTGAACCTTGAAATTGTGTGATATTCTCTTAAAGCCTGAAGTATTGGTTTATAAGTATGTATTTTTAGTATATGTAAAACATATTATACTATGTTTCTCAATTCTGTTCCTTTTTTTTTCCACTCATTCCTATGGTCTCTCCATATTTTAGTGTGTTTGTCTGAGTTTGTTCTTTAAATTGCTACGTAGTATTTCACAATGTCCCCAGCACCACATCATACTTAACCACTCACCTAGTCATGGATGCTGAGCATTGTGTCCAAGTCCCATCTAATACAAACAATTCTACAATCAACTTCTACATAAATGTTTCCTTACAGGGTGTGAGAATTTCTCAGGGATGTGTAGAGAAGAGAGGATTTGCGCCTAATCATGGAGTATCTCATCCAGAATAGGACTGAGTACCGCCATATTATTCTCAGATTAGCTGCACTGTACAAGGGTTCTGGCTTCCTCAGTGTTTCTGCCTGCCTTGGCCTCCCAAAGTGCTGGGATTATAGGTGTGACCCACCGCGCCCAGCCAGCTCCATATTTTCTGCTGCCTGAATTGCAGTTATTCTATTCCTGATTTGATTTGCTGATTCCATTGTTTTTACTACTTCGTATTAAGTGCTAATGACAGATATCTTTACCTAAAACATTCTATTTCTCTTGTCATGAGCATTATGAAACAAACCTACAACTGTTCTCCATTACCTAGTATATGACAATTAAACTCTTCTTTCAAGGAGATAAAAAACATGGCCACATATTTCCAATTCAACTCATATCTGTATATTTTCTGTAACCTCTGCTCAACTCCATTTTTAATATTTTCTTAACGTTGACCATATCTGATAGTAGTCCTCCCTGAATCTGACTGTTTATTCTGTGCTCTATTCAGATGAGACATTTTCCACCTTGTGATCAGTTCTCACCTGTCTCACAAAATGGCTCTTAATTATTCCAGCCTATATGGCTCTTTCCTTTTTCTCATCCTCCATCCCACAAGAATTCTGAAAAAATCACAGGATTTTAGCATATAGGGTAACTGAGGCTTTTACCTCTATGTTTTCAGAAAGTCTCCGGAATTAAGAGCCTATTTCAGGCTGAGTGTGGTAGCTCATGTCTGTAAACCCAGAACTTTGGGAGGCTGAGGCAGGAGGATCACTTGAGGCCAGGAGTTCAAGACCAGCCTGGGCAGCACAACAAGATTCCATCTCTATTTCAAAAAAAAATTTTAAGAAAAAAGAGCCTGTTTCTTTTTATAGAAAAATCTATTAATTTGACAAAAAAGAATTGCGTGTATTCATCATGTGCAACATGATGTTTTGAAATATGTATGCATGAAGAGCCTATTTCTTATAGTATAACTCAGGGTCTTACCGAGGGAGAAACCACAGACTAATGGGAACAGAGAATGGTTAACATAAAGATTCTTTGCAGCCAGGTGTGGTGGCTCACACCTATAATCCCAGCACTTTGGGAGGACAAGGCAGGTGGATCACCTGAGGTCAAGAGTTGAAGACCAGCCTGGCCAACATGGTGAAACCCCATCGCTACTAAAAATACAAAAATTAGCTGGGTGTGGTGGCCCACACCTGTAATCCCAGTTACTCGGGTGGCTGAAGCAGGAGAATCACTTGAACCCAGGAGGTGGAGGTTGCAGTGAGCCGTGGGACTGGAATAATGAGGGATTTGCTAGCAAAAAAAGAAACTCTGAAGAATAAAGGAATAGCAGATAGAAAGCACAGCAGGTTCTTCTAGGGTTGTGAGCGAGTACCCAAGGAAGAGGCTCCCTACTTCCCAGGGATGAGATTCAGACCTTGTAGGGAGGGCACAACCATGGCTCGAGGCAGGTAGAATACTTGCTATGGTGCTGTCCTGGTGGAACTTGCTGGAAATCTGCCCTCTAGGATTCCCGAGAAAACTGTTGATACGGGGGTGACTCACTGGAGCTATTCTACTACAAATCATCTGAGAGTAAACTGGGGTGCATTGGGTGCTGCTGACTGTACAGTGCTGCAGGGGCCTGCAGGAACTAGTTGCTTGGGAAGCCATATGAGCTGCAGGAGCTGGGTGCTGGAGAAGTCACCCACACTGCAGGAGCCGAGCTCTAGAGAAGACCACGAGCCCTGGGTACTGGGAACACTACATGTGCATCAGGAGCCAAGTGTTGGCAAAGATGCCCACACTACATGAGCCTGGTGCTGGACAGGCTGCCCCTGCTGGATGAGCCTGCTGACTGAGCACCCTAGAACCAGGAAGCAAACCCCCCTCTTCCTGCAGTGTCTCTCTAGCATCTTACACTGACAAAGTTTAGTATCATGCCAGCTGGCAGAAGAAAAAAATATTTAAAGAGGCTGAGATCCACTTTTTAAATTTTTAATTTTTATGGGTACATAGGTATATATATTTATGGAGTACATGGGATATTTGGGGGTTTTGGAGTTTTTCATTTTTGAGAAAGAGTCTCACTCTGTCACCCGGGCTGGAGTGCAGTGGTGCAATCTCAGCTCACTGCAGCCTCCACCTCCTGGGTTCAAGTGATTATCCTGCCTCAGCCTCCTGAGTAGCTGGGATTACAGGTGCATGCCACCATGCCTGGCTAATTTTTGTATTTTCAGTAGAGATGGGATTTTGCCATGTTGGCCAGGCTAGTCTCAAACTCCTGACCTCAGGTGATCTGCCCGCCTCGGCCTCCCAAAGTGCTGGAAATACAGACACATGCCACCATGCCCAGCTAATTTTTGTATCTTTAGTAGAGATGGGGTTTTTCCATGTCTCAAACTCCTGGCCTCAAGTGATCCACCCACCTCGGCCTCCCAAAGTGCTGAGGATTACAGACAAGAGCCACCGCACCCAGCCTGCATGGGATATTTTGATACAGGCATACAATGTGTGATAATCACATCAGGGTAAATGGGGCCAGATCCATTTTTGTTGAGCAGGCAAGGAAGGGTGAATTTGGAACTGAGAGGCAAAACATTGATAACCAGCACACTTATTCTTCACTTTTCTGAAGTGGAGCATGTAGAAAATATTTAGTAAATGAATTTATTAAATTTGGGGATATAGGCAGAGGAGGAGATTTTTTCTCTTTCAGATGAAATGTTCAAGTGTCTGCTCAGAGGAATTCAAAGGAACATACATTATATTTGGAAAGGGAAGATGACTGCATGAAGTGTTAACACTCTCACCCTTTGTGTATTTGTCCTTTCTGTTATAAAACTGTGCCAAACTGAGTATCAATATGAATGGTACAGTGTCTGCTTTACAAATTCGTAGCAAACATAAGCTCCCTAGAAGTATACCAAAATTAGAACTAATATTTAGAAAGACAACACATTTTGGATATGCGTGGAGGAACAAAACAAGAGGCTAAATATAGATGTATATATTCCCCTACGTGATAATTCTGAGGTGAATGGGTCCAGTTCAATAAGTCAACTCTAATCCTGATGGGTCATTCAGGGACCATGTTGTAAGTCACTCTTCTGGCATCTCCTGGGGCATCGTTGTCACCTGCCTGGTTAATGATGGGTCACTGTGGAGTCCAGTGGGAAGAGGGAAGAGGAAATAAAGGAGATTTGCCCACTGTCTTAAGGCTGGCCTGCAAGTAGCATATATCACTTCTGCTCGTATTCCATTGATGAGAACACAGCGAGGCCAGTGGATGTAAGTTCCAGCCACATTCTATTCCTGTGAAAGACGGGGAGAATAGATCTCAGGGGAGGGCCTGCAGATTCTGCCACAGATGGTTTTTCCTTTCCTCTTTTATACTTCTTGTTATAAGCATGTATTCCTGGAACCAATAGAAACTTGCACCTGGGGCCGGTGCAGTGACTCACACCTGTAATCCCAGCACTTTGGGAGCCTGAGGTGGGCAGATCACTTGAGGTCAGGAGTTCAAGACCAGCTTGGCCAACATTGTGAAACCCCATCTCTACTAAAACTACAAAAATTAGCTGGGTGTGGTGGCAGGCACCTGTAATCCCAGCTACCTGGGAGGCTGAGGCAGGAGAACTGCTTGAACCCGGGAGGTGGAGGTTACAGTGAGCCGAGATTGCACCACTACACTCCAGCCTGGGCTGCAGAACGAGACTCCAGTTCAAAAAACAAAAAAAGAAAAAAAGAAACTTGCAGCTGGTTATAGAGTTGGAGTGCAGATAACTATTTACTGTTTGTCTGTGTCAGGATGGCGTATTGCAACTGGTTTTTCTATAGATATAAAGAAATTGGTGTTTGAGGCATATAGATTTAATGTTCAAATTCACATTAAATTTGAAGAGCTCCACTCATAATGGTATAGAGGGAAAAGCAAGAAGAAGCAGGGAGCTTAGTAAAGTGGTGGAACTGATACGTATTAAGAACATACCTTCTGAAATATTTCTTCCATGCCAGGCTTCCCCTTCACAGGCTACAGTTTCTTCTGGTTACTCTACTCACAATCCAGGCCTCTTACATAGGGGAACTGGACTCTGAGGGTTCAAATCCCATCTCTCCCACTTATTTAGCTATTCGATATTCAGCAAGTTGCATGACTTCTCTGTGCCTGTTTTCTCAATTGTAAAACAATTGATAATCGTAGCTACCTCATAGGGTTTAGTGAGAATTAAATGAGCTGTTTCGTGTAAAGCACTTGTAACAGTCCCTGTGCATCATAAATGGTATATAGTTGTTTTGCATTTATTAAGTGTTCTATAAGAATATTGTGTTGCTACATGATTGCTACTGTATTGTTCTATGGGCTCTTCCGTTTATCTGTGTTCATCTTGTCTGAACTACATGTCCTCTCTAGCCTCTGCTAATTGTTCTTTGTGTCGTTTTCATTTCTTTCTTTTTCTTTTTAGGTGAGGCTATTGAGAAAATGCAGCAACAGGGAATTCCTGGAGAAATTTTCTTCCACTGTGAGAGATTTGATCAACCCATAGAAGAAGAGTCATTGTGTTCTATTTTAGAAGCACTGTGGCAAGATAATGACCAGTTAGAGCGATATCACGAAAACCAGAATAACCTTTTAAGTCATGTGAAAGTATTGATTAAGGAGAGGGGCTATGAACGTAAAAACATTGAAAAAATAATTCATGTGACTACCAAGCTTGTTCCTTCAATTAAAAGACTCCGTAACTGTGACACAGTTTTGAAGCACACTTTAAACTCACATAATCATAATAGAAACAGTGCAACAAAGAACCTTGGCAAGATTTTTGGAAATGGTAATAATTTCCCCCATAGCCCTTCCTCTACTAAGAATGAGAATGCTAAGACAGGAGCAAATTCCTGTGAACATGATCACTATGAAAAACATCTCAGCCACAAACAAGCTCTCACCCACCATCAGAAAATTCATCCTGAGGAGAAGCTTTATATGTGTACTGAATGTGTAACAGGCTTCACTCAGAAGTCACATCTGTTTGAGCATCAGAGAATTCATGCTGGAGAAAAGTCCCGTGAATGTGACAAGAGCAACAAAGTCTTCCCCCAGAAACCCCAGGTTGATGCACATCTGAGTGTTTATACAGCAGAAAAACCCTATCTGTGTACTCAATGTGGGAAAGTCTTTACCCTCAAATCAAACCTCATTACACATCAAAAAATTCATACCGGGCAGAAACCCTACAAATGCAGTGAATGTGGAAAAGCCTTTTTCCAGAGATCAGACCTCTTTAGACATCTGAGAATTCATACAGGAGAAAAACCTTATGAATGCAGTGAATGTGGAAAAGGCTTCTCCCAGAACTCAGACCTCAGTATACATCAGAAAACTCATACCGGAGAGAAACACTATGAATGCAATGAATGTGGGAAGGCTTTCACAAGAAAATCAGCACTCAGGATGCATCAGAGAATCCACACAGGAGAGAAACCTTATGTATGCACTGACTGTGGGAAGGCCTTCATCCAGAAATCACATTTCAACACACATCAGAGAATTCACACTGGAGAAAAGCCATATGAATGCAGCGACTGCGGGAAATCCTTCACTAAGAAGTCACAACTCCATGTGCATCAAAGAATTCACACCGGAGAGAAACCCTATATATGTACAGAATGTGGAAAGGTCTTCACTCACAGGACAAACCTCACCACACATCAGAAAACTCATACTGGGGAGAAACCCTATATGTGTGCTGAATGTGGAAAGGCTTTTACTGACCAGTCAAATCTCATTAAACACCAGAAAACTCACACTGGAGAGAAACCCTATAAGTGCAGTGGCTGTGGGAAAGCCTTCATATGGAAGTCACGCCTCAAAATACATCAGAAATCTCATATTGGAGAGAGACACTATGAATGCAAGGACTGCGGGAAAGCCTTTATCCAGAAATCAACACTAAGCGTGCATCAGAGAATCCATACAGGAGAGAAACCCTACGTTTGTCCTGAATGCGGGAAGGCCTTTATCCAGAAATCACACTTCATTGCGCATCATAGAATCCATACTGGAGAGAAGCCTTATGAATGCAGCGACTGTGGGAAATGCTTCACTAAGAAGTCACAACTCCGTGTGCATCAGAAAATCCACACAGGTGAGAAGCCCAATATATGTGCTGAATGTGGGAAGGCCTTCACTGACCGATCAAATCTCATAACGCATCAGAAAATCCACACTAGGGAGAAACCCTATAAATGTGGTGACTGCGGGAAAACCTTCACCTGGAAGTCACGCCTCAATATACATCAGAAGTCTCATACTGGAGAAAGACACTATGAATGTAGTAAATGTGGGAAAGCTTTCATCCAGAAAGCCACACTAAGTATGCATCAGATAATTCATACAGGAAAGAAACCTTATGCTTGTGCAGAATGTCAGAAGGCCTTTACTGACAGATCGAATCTCATTAAACACCAGAAAACGCATAGTGGAGAAAAACGCTATAAAGCCAGTGACTGAGAAAGTCTTCACCTGGAAATCACAACTGGGTATGCATCAGGTATCTAATAGTAGGTACGAGGAAGGCCTGATGCTGCAATCGTTGTGCAGGGGGAAATGGATATGAGAGACTGAGGCTTGAGTGAACTGAAGGCAAACAGAGCCAAGTATCCTTCAGTCCACTGGAAAGACAAGTTCCTGCATCATCACAGTGTATATGCAATTCGACGCATAGGAAGAGCCTTTAGAGAAAGCATTTGAGCCATAGTCATGTTTGGTGACATGATTCATACAGACCTCTGGAAATAGTAGAATTAAGACCCGAGGAGATGACTTGTCATCTCCTATGCTTCACTTTTTGGATAAAGAACTTTTTAAATTCAGTACTGATTAGTTCAGCATATCCTGGGACATAAAAGTACTCACTACTGGGAAACACTTTTTCAAATTTCTAGGTTGGGGAGAAGAGTTTTCATTGTCCAAACACTGGCAGGGCACTGACATCAAGGCAGGAAATCTACTTGGGAATGCAGATATCTGTTTTTGTGATCACTGGCACTTCAGACATGGAAAAGATTCCCATGAAAAACTGTTTTTTCTCTTCCCTTGGGAAGTCCTCATGGTATGTGTATTTTAAGTGCAACAGAATTTTTAAATTTAAAGGTATAACTTTATGAATTGGGAAATTAGGCCTAGCTCTAGCCTGTGTTACAGAAATATAGTCATTGAATGATATAGACATATAAAGGTAGTAGTTGTCTCATTATTAATTCCCTGCTGGGAGAGCAGGTGAGTCATACCCTATAAGAGGTATGCATGCCTTCTAACCTGTTTCCCCAAAGCTGTTATTTGCATAAGCTGCAGGCCATAGATTCCTTATCCCCTCAGTAACTGACCCTACAACAATGGAACTGATCCACAGCACTCTAGATTTTCAGGCTCACCTACCAACACCCCTGCTTTCCTTGGGATCCCTGTTTGAAAAAGAATGGTTGAAAAATTGGGTTTCACTTCCTAATATTTTGTTTTTCTTCCTATTTGGTTAAGGTATATTCATTTCATTTCCTACATGCACATTAAGGGTAGTTTTGTGTAGACTGCTATGGGATAAATTCATGTTGCATTGCAATTAGTTTTTCTAAAACATAATTACAGTTTATCATAGTTGAATAACTGGAAGACTTCTCAAGAAAGATCACTGCTCTTTTTTAACACTGATATATAGACACTTTCTCATTTTCCCTTAAACTTTTTTTACAATACTCATAAAAAGGAACTTACTTTCTAGCATGCAATTGTATTTTTATTTTATTTTAAAATATTTTTATTAAACTGTATATAGAAAATGCATATATCATAAACATACAACTCAATGCATTCTCAAAAACTGAACACACTCAGATCAAGAAACAGAACATGACCACACCCCAGAAGCCTTCCCCACTTTCCCTTCCAGGCAAGCCCCCAAGGGTATACACTATCCTGACTTCTCACAGCATAGATTCATTTTGCCTGTTTTGTATGTTATATAAATTGAGCCAAACAATTATATATCATATAATTGAGCAATATACTCTTTGGCATCTGTCTTCTGTCATTCACGTTATGTATGTGAGAGTCATCCATATGTTGCATATAGTTGTAGATAATTCATTCTCATTGTCATGTTGTATCCCATTCTGTGAATATGCTGCAATATAATTTATCCATTCTACTGTTTGTAGACATTTGGGTTGTTTGCAGCTTGGGCTATTAGGAATTCTGCTGTGTATTGGTGAACATATGTGTGTATTCCTGTTAGGTATGTACCTAAGTGTATCCATATGTTCAGCTATATATTATAAAACCAGTTTTCAAGTGGTTGTACCAATGTACACTCCCAGCAACACAGTATGCGAGTTCTAGTGCTCCACATACTTGCCAACATTTGGCATTTTCCATCTTTTTTACTATAGCTATTAGTGGTGGGCATATAGTGATATGTCAGTTTTCGTTTTTTGTTTTTTTTTCTTGTCCTCCAAACAGATTTTTGTTTTTATTTTCTTGTCCTCCAAACCATTGTAGTATCTCCCCAGGTTAGATGAGTGATGGCTGAGACCTGAGACCTAGGCCTGTTCCTCACATGACTGTACCATTTTACATTCTATCGATGTATGAGGGTTCCGGTTTCTTCACATCCTTACCAACTCTTATTATTATCAGTCTTTTTTATTATAGCTATCCTAGTACATGTGAAGTGATATTGTGATATTAATTTACATTGCCCTAATGATTAATAATATTGATCATCTTTTATTGAGAATCTTTGATGAAGCGTCTGTTCAAATCTTTTGCCCATTATCAACCGGGTTGTTTTTTTACTGTTGAACACTGAGAGTTTTTAAAAATATATTCTGGGTATAACTTCATTATCAGTCCATTATCCTTGCAAAGGTTTTCTCCCGGTCTCTGGATTGTCTTTTCATTCTCTTAAGAGTGTCTTTTGAAGAACACAACTGCTCATTTTGATGAAGTCCAATCTTTCCATTTGTTCACTTCTGGGTTGTGCTTTGAGTGCTGTATCTAAGAAATCCTTGCCTAACCAAAGATTACAATGATTTTTTTCTGTGTTTTCTTCCAAAGGTTTTAAGTTTTACATCCAGGTCTGGCATCTATTTTGAGTTATATGGTGTGAAATATGGATCCAAGCTCTTTTTTGTTTTTGTTTTGTTTTGTTTTTGCTTATGGATATTCAAATGTTTCCACACCATTTGTTTAAAAATACTACCCTTTCTCAATATTTTGACTTTTGTCAAAAGTCACTTGTCCAGGCCAGACATGGTGGCTCATGCCTGTAATCCCAGTGTTTTGCAAGGCTGATGAGGGGGGAATCACTTGAGGCCAGGAGTTCAAGACCAGCCTGGGAAACATGGCAAGATCCTGTCTCTAAAAAAATTTTTTTTACATTAGCCAGGTAGTGGTGCATGCCTATAGTCCCAGCTACTCAGAAGGCTGGGGTGGGAGGATCGCTTGAGCCCAGGAGCTAGAGGCTGCAGGGAGCTATGATCCACACCACTGCACTCCAGCCTGGGTGACAGAGTGAGACCCAGTCTCTTAAAAAAGAAAAAAACAATCACTTGTCCAGAGGTAGAGCTTCTGGAATGGTAGGGTGAGGAGCTCATCAAAACCCCTCCCCCAAAAGCAACTATAAAACATTTTTTAAATGGTCAAAAATGAGCATTTTAGAACACTGGCAATTCACCAAAAGCATGTGTCAAATTGAAAAGTATTTATTGATGGAAAAACTACCAAACCTTGATAAGAACAGTGGGGTCTGTGGCATTTAGACTTGGAGCTGCTCCCGTCCTCAGCTCTGTGGGCATGGTAGCCATGAGGAATGGAAGCCTCACTGTAAATGGAGGGAGCTGACCTGACTCTTGAGCTCCAGAGAAAAGCTCCATGCTTAGGGGTATTGTCAAAAACAACAACAATGTTGGTAGCAAGTAATTGGGGAAGGCCAACCTCACAACTGCCTGAGGCTGCAGCATTGTTTGGGTGAACAGCAGACTAGACAAAAAATTAAGGGGATATGGAAAATAAGACAGCAATAGTGGGCATTGATAAGGCCATGCATATGCATGAGGATGTGGAGGCTGTGTACATGACCACAAAATATCAGGTCCCTGGATGAATGTGAGACCCTATGCAAGCCGAAATGAGTGCCAGCACAGACTTACAAGCAGCCTGAACTTCATATGTGTACTCAAACTCACATATTTACCCCCTTAGTGGAAGCCATACTGGTTTGAGGTGTATAACCACAACTTTTAAGCAATCATTGGATAAAAATAAGCTATGCAGACCCACAGGTGACCCCAAGGAAGCCAGGTATAAAAACAGAAAGAATTATTTAAAAACTAACCAGCCAGGTGTGGCGGCTCACACCTGTAATCCCAGCACTTTGGGAGGCTGAGGCAGGCAGATCACCTGAGATCAGGAGTTCAAGACCAGCCTGGCCAACA
>NW_012114888.1:4117539-4118106 GCF_000951035.1 Colobus angolensis palliatus | reverse complement strand
AAAAAAAAAATACCAGTCCACTGGAAACTGTCTCTGAGGATGTCCACATGTTGCATTTCATAGGATAAAGACTTGGTGTCTTTATGTATTGAATAGCCAGTTGTGGTGGTACATGCCTGTAGTCCCAGCTAATCAGGAGGCTGAAGCAAAAGGATCGCTTGAGCCCAGGAATTAGAGACTGCAGTAAGCCATGATAGTGCCACTGAACTCTAGCCTGGGCTACAGAGCAAGACACTGTCTCAAAAATAACAAATAAAATAAAATATCTAGTTAACAAAAAAAAAAAAGAGAGAACAAAAAAGATATGAGAACTAAGGAAAACATCTCAAAATGGCAGATGTAAATCTAACCATATCAATAATTATATCAGAAATAAATTGACTAAATTCTCCAATCAAAAGGCAGAGGCTCTCAAATTAAGATAAAGAGAGGATCCAACCATATGCTACCTATAAAAGCCACACTTTAGATTCAAAGTTACAAATACATTGAAAGTAAAATGATAGAAAAATATCTAACATGCAAAGAATAACATAAATGAGCTGCAGTGGCTATACTGATTTCTGG
>NW_012114888.1:4112370-4117233 GCF_000951035.1 Colobus angolensis palliatus | reverse complement strand
TATTTATAAAACTATATATGTGTGTGTGTATATATATGTATATATTTATACACCTCTAACAAAGGAGCTTCGAAACACATGGAGCAAAAATCTGACAGAAACAGGGAAAAATAGACAATTCAGAAATAGCAGTTGGAGAATTCAATAACCCATTCTCAGGAATTAGTAGAACAACTAGAAATGAAATCATCAAGGATATAGAAGACTTGGACACCATAAACCTGATGTGACCTAGCTGACATCAATAGAACACTGCAGTCAACAACAGCAGAATACACATTATTTTCAAATACATATGGAACACACTCCAGGATAGATCTATGCTAGACCATAAAACATGTTTCAAAAAATTTTAAAGGGCTTAAATTCTACAAAATATATTTTCTTACTATAACAACTAGAAATCAACAAGAGAATGAAATTGGGGAAACCTACAAATATTTAGAAATTAACACATTTTTGTTTTGTTTCGTTTGTTTGTTTTTTTTGTTTTTGTTTTTTGTTTTTGAGACAGAGTCTCACTCTGTCCGCCAGGCTGGAATGCAATGGCATGATCTCGGCTCACTGCAACCTCCGCCTCCTGGGCTCAAGCAATTCTCCTGCCTCAGCCTCCTGAGTAACTGGGATTACAGGCTCTTGCCACCACACCCGGCTTATTTTTGTAGTTTTAGTAGAGACGGGGGTTTCACCATGTTGGACAGGCTGGTCTTGAACTCCTGACCTCAGGTGATCCACCCGCCTCAGCCTCCCAAAGTGCTCGGATTACAGGCGTGAGCCACCGGGCCCGGCCAGAATTTAACACATTTCTAAATAAGCCATGAATCAAGAATAAATCACAAAGGAAATTAGAAAGTACTGCACGAAAATGAAAACAACATACAGGAATTTATGGAATACGACTAAAGCACTGCTTAAAGGGAAATGTATAGCTTTAAATACCTATATTAGAAAAGGTGAGGGTGGCACGGTAGCTCCTGCCTGTAATCTCAGCCCTTTGGGAGGTCAAGGCGCGCAGATTGCTTGAGCTCAGGAGCCGGAGATGAGCCTGGGCAACAATGGCAAAACCGGTCTCTACAAAAATTAGCCAGGCGTGGTGGCACGTGCCTGTAGTCCCAGCTACTTGGGATGCTGAAGCGGAAGGATCACTAGAGCCCAGGAGGCAGAGGTTGCCGTGAGCTGAGATTGTGCCACTGCACTCCAGCCTGGGTGACAGAGCGAGACTCTGTCTCAAAAGGAAAGAAAAGAAAAACGGAGAAAGATTTGAAACCAATAATCTAAGCTCCCACCTTAAAAATGTAGAAATGTAGCAATCTACACTTAAAGCAAGCAGAGGTAAGGAAATGATAAAGATTTGAATGGAAATCATTGCAATGGAAAAATTTAAAAAACAATAAAGAAAATTCGTGAAACCAAAGTTGATTCTTTGAAAAGATCAAACAATTGACAAATATTTAGATGGACCAAGAAGAGAGAAGACACATCACCAAAATTAGGAGGCAAGACCACTGACCCTATGGAAAGGAAAAGGATGACAAGATAATTCTATAAAAACTTTATGCTAATGAATTAGACAACTTGGACAAAATGGACAAATTTGTAAAAGTACACCAATTATCAAAACTGACTCAAGAAGTCATAGAAAATATGGACAGATCCAGGCGTGGTGGCTCATGCCTGTAATCCCAGCACTTTGGGAGGCCGAGGTGGGCAGATCACGAGGTCAGGAAATTTAGACCATCCTGGCCAACATGGTGAAACCCCGTCTCTACTAAAAACACAAAAATTAGCTGGGCATGGTGGCAGGCGCCTGTAATCCCCACTACTTGGGAGGCTGAGGCAGGAGAATCGCTTAAACCCAGGAGGCAGAGGTTGCAGTGAGCCGAGATCTCGCCACTGCACACCAGCCTAGCAACAGAGTGAGACTCCGTCTCAGGAAAAAAAAGAAAAGGAAAAAGAAAAAGAAAAGAAAGAAAGAAAATATGAAAAGAGTTGTAATAAGTAAGTTAAAATCTGTTCACACAAGAAAAACCCAAAGCCAGATAGTTTAACTGATTAATTTTATTAAACATTTACAGGAGAAGTAATACCAACACTACAAAATCTTTCAGAAGAGAGAGGAGGAATGAACACTCTCCAACCCTATGAAGCCAGTATTGAGACCTAAGAGACCTCTGAGATGTAAGCCAAACAAACACATCACGAGAAAACTAGCAAATTAAATTTAGCAACCTATCAAGAATTATACATAATGACTAAGTAAGGTTTAATCCAGTGATTCAAGGCTGTTTGAACTCTTTTTTTTTTTTTTCTTTTTTTGAGACAGGATCTCATTCTGTCGCTCAGGCTGGAGTGCAGGGGGGTGATCACCAGGCCTACTGTAGCCTCAACCTCCTGGGTTCAAGTAATCCACCTCAGCCTCCCAAGTAGATGGGAACACAGGCACACGCCACCACGCCCAGCTGATTTTTGTATTTTTTGTAGAGACAGGATTTCATCATGTTGTCCAGGCTGGTCTGAATTCCTGAGCTCAAGCAATTCACCTGCCTCAGCCTCCCAAAGTGCTGGGATTACAGGTGTGTGCACCCAGCCAACATTCAAAATTGAATCAAAGTAGCTTGCACCGATGTGATTCTGTGTGGCTGTTCTCTGGAACGGTAGCCGTTTAGCTCCATCCACCTTCCCTCCCATCTAAGTGCATGCCACCACCCCATGGAAGATTCAGTGGACATGAATATGAGCCCCCTGAGCTCCCAGAAGTATCTTTTTGGTTGCAAACTAAAGGCAGACAAAGATTGATCACTTTAAAGTGGATAATGATGAAAATGACCACCAGTTATCTTTCAGAAAGGACAGTTTAGAGGCTGATGCAAAGGGTGAATTGCACGTTGCTGAAGCAGAGGCAATGTATACGAAAGTAGTCCAATTAAAAGTAACACTGGTTGGCCAGGCACAATGGCTCACGCCTGTAATCTCAGCACTTTGGAAGGCCAAGGGCAGATGGATCACCTGAGGCGAGGAGTTCGAGACCAGCCTGGCCAACATGGTGAAACCCATCTCTACTAATAATACAAAAATTAACCAGGCACGGTAGCGGGTGACTGTAATCCCAGCTACTCAGGAGGCTGAGGCGGGAGAATTGCTTGAACCTGGGAGTCAGAGGTTGTAGTCAGCCAAGGTAACGCCACTGCAGTGAGCCGGTCGCGCCACTGCACTCCAACCTGGCGGCAGAACAAGAATGTCTCTGAAAAAAAAAAGTAACGCAACTTTGCAAATGTTTGTACAGCCAACAGCTTCTCTTGGGGGCTTGGAAATAACACTGGCTATTGTCTTACAACTGAAGTGTGGTCTAGGGCCTATGCATATTAGTAGCACTTAGCAGCTGTGGAGGAGTCAGATGAAGAGGAGGATGTCAAATCCCTAAGTCTATCTGGAAAGAAATCTGCCCCGGGAGCAGTAGCAAGTTTCCACATTAAAAAACTAAAACTTGCTACTGATGAATATGATGAGGAAGATGATGAAGATGATGAACATAATGAGGAAACTGAAGAAAAAAACCCCAGTGGAGAAATCTATACGAGGTACTCCAGCCAAAAATGCACAAAAATCAAACGAGATGAAAATGACTCACTACCATCAACACCAAGATCAGAAGTCAAGAATCCTTCCAAAAACAGGAAAAAAACCTCCTAAAACATTGAAAGGACCCAGTTCTATAGAAGACATTAAAGCAAAAATTTGACGGGGTGCGGTGGCTCACACATGTAATCCCAGCACTCTGGGAAGCCAAGACGGGAGGATCGCTTGAGCCCAGGAGTTCAAGGCTGCATTGAGCTATGATCACACCAATGCACTCCAGACTGGGTGACAGAGTGAGACTCTGTCTCAAAAAAAAAAAAGACGAAACAAAACACAGACTGGGAGAAAACACTGGCAAATCATGTATCTGATAAAGGACTTGTATCCAGAATCTATAAAGAACACAACTCAGGCTGGGCGCAGTGGCTCACGCTGTAATCCCAGCAATTTGGGAGGTGAAGGCAGGAGAATCACTTGAGCCCAGGAGATGGAGACCAGCCTGGGCAACATTAGGGAGACCTGGTCTCTAATTAAAAGAATTCATAAAGAAGACAACCCAGTTAAAAAATGGGCAAAAGAGGATGGGTGTAGGTGTATCAGTGTCCCCATGCTGAGGCCAAAGGGAGTGCATAGGGCAGGGAAATGCCAGGTTGCCCCTGCGCCCCTCACGCCCACTCTGTCCCAGGCAGATGTTCCTGCAGGCCCCTGCCTGCCTTGCCACCCACTCAGCTCCAAGCAGGCATGTCTCTGGCCTGGTCAGATTCCTGCCTGCTAGGGTCCTGCTGAGCGATCTTGGTCTGTCCTAGTCCTCTTGAGCTGAGACTCCTCCTCAGTCACTAGAGGATGAGAATGGTGTGGCATACCTTATACCAGAAGAATAAAAAAACAAAGTGTTTAGTGTGTAGTAGAGAAGAACTCGAAACATCCTGAATGCATAACTTGGGTATTGGTTGAGAAACTGGGGCACATCCATATGGCAGGGGTGCACAGTGACGCTAATGATGAAACATTGCCAGGAGGAAAAACCAAATTACAAAATAGTATGCGCAGCAATACCTCATTTATGTAAAAACACACAACAAACACAGTTTTTGATGTTTGTTTCTATAAATGCACAGTGAAAAGTTTGAAAGGTCATGTCAGACTGTTAATGGGAAGAGTATGCAAGTGCGCTGAGGAAGGAAGTGCTTCTCTTTATATATTTCTATACTGTCTTATTTTATTTATTTATTTATTTTAGACGGAGTGTCGCTCTGTCACCCAGGTTGGAGTGCAGTGGTGTGATCT
>NW_012114888.1:4110332-4111990 GCF_000951035.1 Colobus angolensis palliatus | reverse complement strand
AAAAAAAAAAAATTAAGAAAATTCCAAAATGTTTTTAAATGGGCAAAAATATTGCAAAAACATTTCACCAAAGAAAATATACAAATAAACACATGATACTTTGGGAGGCTGACGCAGGAAGATTGCTCGAGCCCAGGAGTTCGAGACTAGCCTGGGCAACAAAGCGAGACCCTGGCTCTACACAAACTAATTTAAAAATTAGCTGGGCTCAATGGCACAAGCCTGTAGTCCCAGCTACTTGGGAGGCTGAGGCGAAAGGATCCCTTGAGCCCAGGAGATCGAGGCTGCAGTGAGCCGTGATGGAGCCACTGCACTCCGGCCTGGGTGACAGAGAGAGACCTCGTTTCAAAACAACAACAACAACCGATAACACATGAAAAGATGCATAGCATCATAAGTCATTAGGGAAATGCTAATTAAAACCACAATGAAATACCACTTGATATTCACTAAAGTAGCTATAATTAAAAAGTCAATTATAAGAAATGTTGGCAAGGATGTGGAGAATAAGAAACCTTCATACATTTCTGCTGTGAATGTAAAATGTAATAGCCACTTTGGAAAAGTTTGGCAGCTTCTTAGAAAATTGATCAAAAATTTGACCGGGCCCAGTGGCTCACACTTGTAATCCCAGCACTTTGGGAGGCCAAGGCGGGTGGATCACCTGAGGTTGGGAGTTCAAGACCAGCCTGACCAACATGGCGAAACCCCGTCTCTACTAAAAAATACAAAAATTAGCTGGGCATGGTGGCAGGTGCCTGTGGTCCCAGCTACTTGGGAGGCTGAGGCATGAGAATCGCTTGAGCCCAGGAGGCAGAGGTTGCAGTGAGCTTAGATCACGCCACTGCATTCCAACCTGGGTGACACAGCGAGACTGTCTCAAAAAACAAAGAAAGTTGATCATATATACAACCCAGCAGTGCTACTCCGAGATATCTATCCAAAAGAAATGTGACAAATGTTCACACAAACACTTGCACTTGAATCTTTGGAACAGCATTATTCAAACTAGCTAAAAGGAGAGAACCCAAAAGCCTGTCAACTGGCAAATGAATAAACAAAATGTGGTACAATCACCAAGAAAAAGGAATAAAATGTTGCGAAATACAACAGGGATGAACCTCAAAAACATACTAAGTGACTAAAAATACAAAAATTAGCCAGGCATGGTGGCGTGTGCCTGTAATCCCAGATACACAGGAGGCTGAGGCAGGAGAATTGCTTCAACCCGAGAGGTGGAGGTTGTGGTGAGCCGAGATCGTGCCACTGCACTCCAGCCTGGGTGACAGAGCAAGACCTTCTAAGGAAAAAAAAAAAAAAAAAAAAAAAAACTATAGTGATATGTAGATTAGTGGTTGTCTGAAGGTGGGAATTGCAATTAATGGATATTAACTAAATTAACACAAAGTGCCAGGCACAGTAGTTCATGCCTAAAATCTCAGTGTTTTGGGAGGCTGAGGTGGGAAGATTATTGGAACCCAGGTCTTCAAGACCAGCTTGGGCAACAAAGCAAGACCCCGCCTCTTTAAAAAAAAAAAAAGGCCGGGCGCGGTGGCTCAAGCCTGTAATCCCAGCACTTTGGGAGGCCAAGGCGGGTGGATCACCTGAGGTTGGGAGTTCAAGACCAGCCTGACCAACATGGCGAAACCCCGTCTCTA
>NW_012114888.1:4096763-4104072 GCF_000951035.1 Colobus angolensis palliatus | reverse complement strand
ATTCACCCGCCTCGACCTCCCAAAGTGCTGGGATTACAGGCATGAGCCACTGCACCTGGCCAATATTGAGTTTTCTGACTCATAAATCAGGATGCCTCTCCATTTCTTTCTTTCTTTCTTTTCTGTTCTTTGTTTTTTGTTTTTTTATTTTTGAGACAGAGTTTCACTGTCATTCAGGCTGGAGTACAGTGGCATGATCATAGCTCACTGCAGCATCCAACTCCTGGGCTCAAGCAATTCTCCTGCCTCAGCCTTGAGAGTAGCTGGGACTACAGGCATGTGCCACTACACCTGGCTAATTTTTTAAAAATTATTTTTTGTGGAGATGGGCATCTCGCTATATTGCCCAGGCTGGTCTCAAAATCCTGGCCTCAAGCAATCCTCCCACCTCAGCCTCCCAAAGCACTGGGCTTACAGGTAAGAGCCACCATGCCCAGCCCCCTCTCCATTTCTTTAATTTATCTCAGTAATATTTTGTATTTTTCAGTGTACAGATCTTTCACATATTTTGACAAATTATTCCCTACATATTTCATATTTTTATGCTGTTTCACTTGGTATTGTTCTATTTCCACTTTATTGTGTGGTATTCATTTTTAAGTTCAATTTCTTATTGTTAATTGCTAGTCTATGGACAATAAATGGATGTTTGTATGTTTACCTTGTGCAAAAGTTAGAGGGAATAATCACCATACAAGACTGTATCCACTTCTGACACCAATTGCAAATTCAAAGGTCTCCAAGACCTTCAAGTTCAACAATTCACTAGAGGCTAGGCCGGTGGCTCACGCCTGTAATCCCAGCACTTTGGGAGGCCGAGGCAGGTGAATTACCTGAGGTCAGGAGTTCGAGACCAGCCTGGCCAACATGGTGAAACTCCATCTCTACTAAAAATACAAAAATTAGCTGGCTTGGTGGCGGGTGCCTGTAATCCCAGCTACTCGGGAGGTTGGGGCACGATAATTGCTTGAGTCCGGGAGGCAGAGGAGCAATGAACTGATATTGTGCCACTGCACTCTTAAAAAAAAAAAAAAAAAAGATTCACTAGAAGGACTCACAGAACTCACTGAAAGCAATTATACCCATGGTTTCATTTTATTACAGTGAAAGGATACAGATACTGATTTTAATCAGCCAAGGGGTGAAACACATAGGGCAGAGTGCAGGAAGGTAATAAATGCAGAGCCTCCGGTTGTCCTCTTCCATGGAATCAGAAGAGCAATACTGTCCCAGCATTGATGTGTGACAATAGCATGGAGTGTTACCAACCAGGGAATCTCGCCCAAGCCTTGGTGTCCAGGGCTCCATCATGTAGGAACAGTTGACTGTCCACGTGGTTGATTTCAGTTTCCAGCCCTCAGGAGGTCAAGCCCTACCCTAAATCACATAGCTATTATCTGGCTGGGCTAAATCCCTACCCTAAATCACACTGCTTCAATCTAACTGACCCAAGACCCCCAAGCAAAGAGACGGATTCCTGGCAGACACAACAGTCCAAGGGCTTAGAGATTACCAACTGGAATCTGATGGCAAAGGCCAGACCTCTCTTCGGATAAACTTAAATTCATTAATACACAAGTGACCCCTGGCCTTTGGCCAAGACTCATTCACAGCAAAATGATCTGGCATCTACTTTTGTCTGGGCATCTACTTTTAGCATAGCATTTGTATAACATATAATTTGTCTGGGCATCTACTTTTAGCATAGCATTTGTATAACATATAATAATAGTAAAAAACTAATTCATCCTGTCAAGCCATTATATGCATCTTCATATTTTTGTACTAATTTTATTTTTTGTTTATTTGTTTTTGTTTTTTATTTTTTTATTTTGTTTTTGTTTTGAGACAGGGTCTCTCTCTGTCACCCAGGCTGGAGTGCAGTGGTGCAGCCACGGCTCACTGCAACCTCTGTCTCCCAGGCTCAAGTGATCCTCCCATTTCAGCCTCCAGAGTAGCTGGGACTACAGGTTCATGTTACCACACCCAGCTAATTCTTTGTCTTTATAGCAGAGACAGGGTTGTGCCATGTTGCCCAGGCTGGTCTCAAACTCTTGGACTCAAGCAATCCACCCGCCTCAGCCTCCCAAAGTGCTGGGATTACAGGCATGAGCCACCGAGCCCGGCTTTTTGTACTAATTTGATTATTCTTCCTCTTTGATCTCCTTCTATTTGTATCTTATATAAACTTGTATAAAACTGTTTAGCAGGCTGGGCGTGGGGGCTCACGCCTGTAATCCCAGCACTTTGGGAGGCCAAGGCGGGCAGATTACCCAAGATCAGGAGTTTGAGACCAGCCTGGCCAACATGGTGAAATTCTACTAAAACACAAAATTAGCCCGGCATGGTGGCATGCGCCTGTAATCCCAGCTACTTGGGAGCCTGAGGTTTGAGAATCGCTTGAACCCAGGAGGTGGAGATTGCAGTGAGCCGAGATCATGCGATTGCACTCCAGGGTTCCAGGGCGAGACTCCGTCTTTAAAATAAATAGCCGGACACGGTGGCTCACGCCTGTAATCCCAGCTCTCAGGGAGGCAGAGGCGGGAGGATAGCTTGAGCCCAGGAGTTCGAGACCCGCTGAGGAAGCTGCCGGGCGCGGTGGCTCACGCCTGTAATCCCAGCTCTCAGGGAGGCAGAGGCGGGAGGATAGCTTGAGCCCAGGAGTTCGAGACCTGCCTGGGTAATACAGCGAGACCCCGTTCTCCACAAAAAGGAAAAAAAAAAAAAAAAAAGACAATAAAAAAAATAAATAAAATTTAAAAAAAAAAAACAAAAAACTGGCCGGGCGCAGTGGCTCAAGCCTGTAATCCCAGCACTTTGGGAGGCCGAGACGGGTGGATCACGAGGTCAGGAGATAGAGACCATCCTGGCTAACATGGTGAAACCCCGTCTCTACTGAAAAATACAAAAAATTAGCAGGGAGTGGTGGCGGGCGCCTGTAGTCCCAGCTACTCGGGAGGCTGAGGCAGGAGAATGGCGTGAACCCGGGAGGAGGAGCTTGCAGTGAGCTGAGATCCGGCCACTGCACTCCAGCCTGGGCGACAGAGCAAGACTCCGTCTCAAAAAAAAAAAAAAACTGTTTAGCATAGAAATTAGCTGATGGTTAGCCAAAACCAGTTTTTCCACAAGGCAGTCATTTTCTATTAGTATTATATCTTGAAAAGGCTTTAACTCAACTTACCAATATGTTTGACCATCAATGTAGATATTATGATCTTAGCAACAATGCCAGTGTTACATTATATCATGCTATGGTAGTAAATGTAACCTGCAGAGTAAGAGTCAAAAGATACATTTAGTGGAGTTCCATTAACAGTTGGTCCAGTTAATCTCCCAGAGCAATGCCACTGAGGTTTACAGGCATCAACCTTGTTAGGTTATACATGTTGAGGTTAGTTTTCGCAACATAGGGTTTCAATCTTTTTTTTTTTTTTTTGAGATGGAGTTTTGCTCTGTTGCCCAGGCTGGAGTGCAGTGGACTCAATCTCAGCTCACTACAGCCTCGACCTCCTGGGCTCAAGCAATCCTCCCACCTCAGCCTCCTGAGTAACTGGGACTACAGGCATGCACCAACATGCCTGGCTAATTTTTGTAATTTCTGTAGCAATGGGATTTCACCAGGTTTCCCAGGCTGGTCTTGAACTCCTGACCTCAAACGACCCTCCCACCTCAGCCTCCCAAAGTGCTGGGAGTACAGGCTTGGGCCACCATGCCTGGTCACTTCATTCTTTCAGATATCTGGTATAACTGAGCCAATAAATAAAGTCACCTCTTATTCTCAGCCTCTTTCAGGGCATCAATGTAATGACTTTTCCTTATTGCACAACACACTTCTTCATTCTTTTACTCTCAGGTACCATTCCTCTTTCTCTCCATTTATGGTTGAATTTGACCCTACTTTTCCACCTTTGGAAGGGACATTAGGCTCAGTCTCTGTGCTAGTCTAGATTATCAGCAGCAATACCAGTCTAGCAAATGCTTCCGCCTCGGTCTACCCCCATACATGTAGGGTATAATTACATAGGTATGGAACCAGTGGGCTACCTCAGTCATTAGGTAACACAGCTGCATGCATTGTCAACCCTAATTTGCCAGATGAGGTGAAGGTGCAGTCTATCACATTAGGCCCTCTGTTAGGCTGTTCTTGCATTGCTATAAAGAAATACGTGAGACTGGGTAATTTATAAAGAAAGGAGGTTTAATTGGCTCACAATTCTGTGGGCTTTTGTTTTGTTTCGTTTTGTTTTGAGACAAGGTCTCACTCTGTCATCCAGGCTGGAGGGTAGTGGTGAAATCTTGGCTCACTGCAACCTCCAATCCCCGCATTCAAGCGATCCTCCCACCTCAGCCTCTCAAGTACCTGGGACCCAGACACACACCACCACACCTGGCTATTTTTTTGTATTTTTAATACAGATGGGGTCTCACCATGTTGTCCAGGCTGGTCGCGAAGTCCTGAGCTCAAGGAATCTGCCCAATCTTGGCCTCCCAAAGTACTAGGATTACAGGTGTGAGCCACCGTGCCCGGTCTAGTTCTACAAGCTTTACAGGAAGCGTGGTGTTGATGTCTGCTCAGCTTCTGGGGAGGCCTCAGGAAGCTTCCAGTCATGGCAGAAGGCAAAGCGGGAGCAGGCATCTCATCTGGTGGGAGCAGGAGAGCAAGAGACAGCATGGCACGGGGAGGTGCTACACACCTACCAACCAGATCTCAGGGGAACTCACTCACTATGGTGAGGACAGCACCAAGCCACAAAGGATCCACTTCCATGATCCAAACACCCCCCACCAGGCCCCACCTCCAATACTGGCAATTACATTTCAACATGAGATTTGAGGCCTGGTGTGGTGGCTCATGCCTATAATCCCAGCACTTTGGGAGGCCAAGGTGGCTGGATCACTTAAGTCCAGGAATTTCAGACTAGCCTGGTCAACACAGTGAAATCCCGTCTCTACTGAAAAAAAACAAAAACAAAAACAAACAAACAAAAAAAAACAGATTTGGGCAGGGACAAATATTCAAACTATATCAAGCCCTTAGGATTTCTGACATAAACATGTAAAAGTACAGTTAAAGTTTCTTGGTTAGGGTTCATCCCTGCTTCTGGAAGCTACAGTTGCAGTTCTGGTCCTGACACTACTGCGTCAGTCAGGGGAAAACAGAAAGATGGGGTGGTGTGGGAGGAAACTGTATATTGTACCAGCATCCCCTCTGACTTCCTCTTCCCCAGATCCTTCTATAAAGTGAATGAATCCATCTGGTGGAGACCCTGCCTTGGCCCTCCTCATTTTGATGGTGAGCACACAATTGTGAAGGCGTGTACATTAGCCCTTCATGCCTTTATTGCCCCCAGCTTTTTGTTTGTGTTTTTCTTTTGTTGTTGTTGTTGTTGTTTTTGGGACGGAGTTTGGCTTTGTCACCCAGGCTGGACTGCAACAGCGTGATATTGGCTTACTGCAACCTCTGCCTCCCAGGTTCAAGCGATTCTCCTTTCTCAGCCGCCAAAGTAGCTGGGGATACAGGCATGTGCCACTACAATCAGCTAATTTGTGTATTTTTAGTAGAGACGGGGTTTCACCCTGTTGGCCAGGCTGGTCTTGAACTCCTGACCTCAAGCGATCCACCTGCCTTGGCCTCCCAAAGTGCTGGGATTAAAGGCGTGAGCCACCACGCCTAGCCGAAGGTTGTTGATACAGACTGAATTGTGCCCTCCCAAATTCATATGTTGAAGCCCTAACCCTCGATGTGACTGAAAGAGATAGGGCCTTTAAGGAGATAATTTGGGTTAAATTAGGTTAAAAGGGTGGAGCCCTAATCCAATAGGACTGATGTCCTTATAAGAGGAAGATTGTGGCAAGCATTCAGTTAATTAAATATATATATAATTTTTTTTAAAGATAAAAAGAAGAGGAAGGCCAGGCACAGTGACTCACACCTGTAATCCCAACACTTTGGGAGACCAAGGTGGGTGGATCACTTGAGGTCAGGTGTTTGAGACCAGCCTGACAAACATGGTGAAACCATGGGGAAACCATGTCTACTAAAAATACAAAACTAGCGCAGGGTGCAGTGGCTCATGCCTGCAATCGCAGCACTTTGGGAGGCCAAGGGGTGGATCACAAGGTCAGGAGTTCAAGACCAGCCTGGCCAAGATGGTGAAACCCCATCTGTACTAAAACTACAAAAATTAGCTGGGCATGGTGGCAGGTGCCTGTAATCCCAGCTACTTGGGAGGCTGAGACAGAGAATTGCTTGAACCCGGGAGGCAGAGGTTGCAACGAACTGAGGTCATGCCACTGCACTCCAGCCTGGGTGACAGAGCAAGACCCTGTCTAAAAAAAAAAAAAAGAAAAGAAGTTAAATTGGCTCACAGTTCTGCAGGCTGTACAGGAAGCATGGTGCTGGCATCTGCTCAGCTTCTGGGGAGGCCTCAGGAAACTTACAATCATGCCAGAAGGTGAAGGGGGAGCAGGTGCAACACATAGCCAGAGCAGGAGCCAAGCAGGAGGAAGTGCCACACTTTTATTTTTATTTTACTTTATTCTTTTTGAGATGGAGTCTCACTCCATTGCCCAGGCTGGAGTGCAGTGGTGTGATCTTGGCTCACTGAAACCTCCACCTCCCGGGTTCAAGCGATTCTCCCTGCCTCAGCCTCCTAAGTATCTGGGATTACAGGCACCTGCCACCACGCCCAGCTACTTTTTGTCTATTTAGTAGAGACGGGGTTTCGCCATGTTGGCCAGGCTGGTCTTGAACTCCTGACCCCAGGTGATCCACCTGCCTCAGCCTCCCAAAGTGCAAGGATTACAGGTGTGAGCCACTGCGCTCAGCCCAGAATCTTCTTATGTTTGTTTTAGAAACATCAATCTAGGATTTTTAGTTGTACTTAGTGGAAGGAACAGGAAAAAATGCATCTACCTCATTTTCCCAGGAGTAGAAGTCTTATAAAGTTGATTTGGGTCTTTTACAAACATTTCCCATGTCTCTACTAACTTTGTGAGCACAGGCAATAGTTACAATAACTTTTAATATCCTTGTCTACTAATTTTAACATTTGTGTCAGCTCTGGGTCAGTTTATTGATTGATAGACTATTCTCAATTGTGTCCTGTTTTCTACTTGGGAGGCTGAGGCGGGAGGATCACTTGAGTTCGAGAGGTGAAGACTGCAGTGAGCTGTGATTATGCCACTGCACTCCAGCCTGGGTGACAGACTGAGACTGCATCTCAAAAGGAAGGAAGGAAGGAAGGAAGGAAGGAAGGAAGGAAGGGAGGAAGGAAGGAAGGAAGGATGGATGGAAGGAAGGAGGGAG
>NW_012114888.1:4095321-4096553 GCF_000951035.1 Colobus angolensis palliatus | reverse complement strand
AAAGAAAAGAAAAGGAAAGGAAATTGCAAATAAGAAATATGCCAATGGGCATTTATTAACAAGAGTTTTCAGTGAAAGTCATCTATAGGCGATATGTCAATGTGCTTATTTCTAAATGGGGAGATTTGTTAAGAGAGGTCATGAATGGGATATTTTGATAGATGTTTTTGAATGGGGTGATTTTTTTTTCCGCAACAGGTTCATGAATGAAAGATTTGTCAATGGGTAGATATCTCTGAAAGGGGAGATTTGCCAGTAAGGGGGTCATCAGTGGGGATATGTCGGTGGGATATTCATGAAAAGGAAAGGCTCAGAAGTGACCACAGTAGGCAGAATTCTAGGAATGTGCCCCCATATCCCTCACCCCTGTATAAACTCCTTGATTGTAGGTAGAATCTATGAATACGATGAGATCTCACTTATGGTTATATTACATTATATAAAAAAGGGATCTTGCAGATATAACTAAGGTTGCTCATCAGTTGACCTTAAAAGAGGGAGATTATTCAGATGAGCCTAATATAAGCACATGAGTCCATCATAAAAGCAGGATTTTCTCCTGCTAGCAGCAGAAGAGGAAGTCAGAGAGATTGGAAGCATGAGAAGCATTTGACACGTCCTAGCTGGCTTCGAAGATGAAGAGGCCCACATGGTGAGGAACTCAGTCAGCCTCTAGGAGCAGAAAACAGCCACTGGCTGACAGCCAGCAAGGAAATGGGGACATCAGTCCTACTTACTGCAAGGAGCTGAAGTCTGCCAATAACCTGAACAAGGTTAAAAGTGGGTCCTTTCTGAGAACCTCCAGATAAGAGTCCACGGTAGCAAATACTTTGACCTTGGCCTTGTGAGACCATTAAGGAGAGAACCCAATACAACCTGCCTGGACTTCTGACCTACAGAATTGTGAGATAATAAATGGGTATTGTTTTAAGCTGCTAAGTTTGTGGTAATTTGTTATATATCAATAGAAAACTAATACAGTTGGTCAGGCGAGGTGGCTTATGCCTGTAATCCTAGCACTTTGGGAGAGCGGATCACTTGAGGCCAGGAGTTTGAGACTTGCCTGGCCAACATGGCAAAACCCCGTATCTCTAAAAATACAAAAATTAGCCAGGTGTGGTGGTGTGCACCTGTAATCCCAGCTACTTGGGAGGTTGAGACATGAGAATCGCTTGAACCTGGGAGGCAGAGGTGGCAGTAAGCTGAGATTGTGCCACTACACTCCAGCCTGG
>NW_012114888.1:4094176-4094951 GCF_000951035.1 Colobus angolensis palliatus | reverse complement strand
ACTTTTTGAAGAGATGGGGATCTCCTTATTGCCCAGGCTGGTTTCCAACTCCTTGCCTCAAGCAATCCTCCCACCTTGGCCTCCCAAAGTGGTGGGATTAGACTGTGCCCAGCCCAGTAGAGATTTTTAAACCTGGAGACTTATCATGTGAGGACTGCATACTGAGGAACTGTTATGGGTTCAACTGCGTCTCCCCAAAAGATGCATTGAAGTCCTAACCCCCAATACTTTAGAATGTGAAAACAGGCACATTATCACCGGGAGAATAACTGTCCTCAGAAGTCTTTGAAATGTTGCTACTTGTCAGTGGGGAGATGTTCACACTAAAAATTAGTGTACAAGCATCATAATAAGAATGAAAACATTACAGGCTGGGCCCAGTGGCTCACTCCTGTAATCCCAGAACTTTGGGAGGCCAAGGTGGGCAGATCACTTGAGGCCAGGAGTCCGACACCAACCTGGACAACATGGCAAAACCCCATCTCTACTAAAAATACAAAAATTAGGCCAGACGAGGTGGCTCATGCCTGTATCCACAACACTTTGGGAGGTTGAGGTGGGCAGATCACCTGAGGTCAGGTGTTCGAGACCAGCCTGACCAACATGGAGAAACCCCATCTCTACTAAAAATACAAAATTAGCCAGGCGTGATGGTGCATGCCTGTAATCCCAGCTATTCAGGAGGCTGAGGCAGGAGAATCACTTGAACCCAGGAGGCGGAGGTTGCAGTGAGCCAAGATTGTGCCATTGCACTCCAGCTTAGGCAACAAGAGTG
>NW_012114888.1:4083109-4090161 GCF_000951035.1 Colobus angolensis palliatus | reverse complement strand
GAGCAAGACTTCATCTCAAAAATTAAAAATAAAAGTAAATAAATACATAAATAAATTTTTTCTTAAAAATAATATTACAAAGACTCAACTTTTAAAAATACTGACCTAGTTCAAATCTTTATTTTTATAATTTCCTATTTTTAAAATTTTATTGAGATGTAATTCACACACACACAATACAATTCATCCACTTAACATGACAATTAAATTAGCTTTAGTACATTCAGAGTTGTGCAACCATCACAATAGAATTTTAGAATATTTTCATCACCCCCAAGAGAAAACCAGTACCTGTGAGCAATCACTCCATTTCTACCACCTACCCCCACCCCAGTCCTAGACAACCACTAATCTACTTTTTGTTTCCCCAGTTTTGCCTATTCTGGACATTTCATATAAATGGAATTATACAATATGTGGTCTTTCCCGACTGGCTTCTTTCATTTAACATGTTTTCAAAATTCATCCACATTGGCAGAATGTATCAGCACCTCATTTCTTTTTATTACTGATTAATATTTCATTTTATGAACATACCACATTTTGTGTATCATTTGATGGACATTTGGGTTGTTTCCACTTTTTGGCAAGCAGGAATAGCACTGCTATGACTGTGTTCAGGTTTTTGTGTGGACATATGTTGTCATTTCTCCCAGGTAGATACCCAAGAATGCAATTGCTGGATCACATGATACATTTATTTTTGACATTTTCAGAAATTGTCAAGCTGTTTTACAAAACAGCTGCACTATTTTACATCCTACCAGCAATGTAGAAGGTTCCAATTTGTCCACATCTTCTCCAACATTTGCTGTTATCTGTCTTTTGGATTCTAGCCATCCTGTGGGTATGTAGTGTTATTGTGGTTTCAATTTCCATTTCCCTGATGGCTAGTTATGTTGAGCAGTTTTTCATGTGCTTACTGGGCATTTGTATATCATCCATGGAGAAATGTCTATTTGAGTCCTTTGTCCATTTTTATTTACAGTTATTTATTTATTTGAGATGGAGTCTCGCTCTGTCAGCCAGGCTGGAGTGCAGTGGCATGATCTCAGCTCACTGCAGCCTCTGTCTCCTGGGTTCAATCGATTCTCCTGCCTCAGCCTCCCGAGTAGCTGGGATTACAGGTCCATGCCACCACATCTGTCTAATTTTTGTATTTTTAGTAGAGATGGGGGTTCACCATGTTGGCCAGTCTGGTCTCGAATTCCTGACCTCAAGCGATCCACCCACCTTGGTCTCCCAAAGTGCTGGGATTACAGGCATGAGCCACTCCGCCCAGCATTTGCCCATTTTTTAGTTGGGTTATTTATGTTTGTTTTTGTTTTTGTTTTTTTTAGCAAAGTTTAAGTGTTCTTTGCATGTGCTTTTTGTCCCATATCTAAGAAACCATTAAGGCACAGGATTTGAATGCATATCTGGCTCCAGCATTCATATTCTTAACTATTACACTACACTGCCTGTCCAGAAACTAAATGGCTGTTAGTAACATTGCACATTAAGTTATTACAAGGGTTTCATGTTTTGAGCTAAAAAACACCCATGGGGCAGACACCCTATATTCATCCTCCAACATCAGCACGGACTTCTGAAGGATTCTGGGCTAGAACTGTGATGCCATGTATTAGGGAGAAGGAATGAGTCTCGGGTGGAAGCAGGACTGGTCCCCATGCTGCACACCGCACACCACTGTGATCTCCATGTGCTTCCTCTCGGCCGTCACAGTCTCTCCCAAACAGAGATTCACACACAGACACCCCTAATGCTGGGAGGTGTTCACTTTAACAAATTTTCTAGCAGGGTGATGGAAGCAAATCTAGTGGCTCTAGGGCCATAGATATCCTGCCAGGAGGCCACACCAGGGCTCTGAAGCAGGCAGCCTCTCTGCAGGGACTGTTTCCCCAGGGCAGCCACAGCTAAAGAGGTCTACCTGCAAGGAAGGTGCTCCCCTGCAGCCTGCCATTCCCACTTGCTGTTTAATGCCCCCCAGCTGCATCCAGGGTGTGCAACAGTCCTTGGGATGGAGAAACAGTAGGAGACCAGAAAAGAGGCAAGAGGAAGCCTGAACATACCCAGAATTGAGGTAGCAAGAGGGAGGGTAAGGTAGCCTATTCCAGGCTTTGGGGAATCACTAGAAGCAGCTTGAACAGTCTGGTTCCAGAAAATAGCTCAGGGCTGAGCAAACATGCCAGGACACTAGAAAACAGCCACAGGGACTGAGGAAGAGTCTTGCAGTAACATGAACAGCCAGAGTACAGTCCTTGTAGTTGTGACAGGTAAAGACTCTACAATAGTCAAACAGAAGAGGAAATTGTCACCACATGTCATGCAACAGTGAGAACTACCTTGGAAACAGCCAGAGAAACAAACAAACAGCTGGAGGCTTAAAGGAAAAGTGCCTGGCCTTGAAGAACAGCAGGATTGTTGAACATCTGGAGACCACAAACAGTCCTTGCATTTGGAAGACAGAGGAAAAGGGGATAAGACTCCACAGCCAAAAAAGACCAAGGGACAATCCCTGACGCTCAATAAACAGTCAGAAAAATAAGAAAATAGCCTGAAAGCCTGGGGAACTGCCAGAGTTGAAGGAAGCATTGCTGAGATTGAAAGAACAGTCAACAAACCAGTGTAAAGAGATCAGGGAACAATAACTGCACCTCATAGAGGGTCATCAGAAACTATAGTGTCATCACAGAGATCAAAGCCACTATATTGATGACCAATGGGGATTCAACAGACAGTGTTGGCAGCTACTGTAGCATCAGCAGACATGGCTGTGGGAACACATGACGGTCAAAGACACTGTACCGGTAGCTAATACAGGATCATCTGAAACCATGACATGCTTTCATGAAGGGTAGGCTCTAATGAACCCCAGGCATTATGCCGGGGCTCATGAGGTCAGCACACTGTACTAAGGAACAATGACGCATCAGTGTGGCAGGGATGGGGCTGATACTGTGATGGAGACAAAACCACTTTAGTGGTGGCTAATCAGCAGAGTGACTAAGGGCTAATGTGGGGAGAGCAGACAATAGGCTGATTTTTTATGAAGATTGAAGACGCTGTACTTGTGACCAAGATTAGCAGACACATAGCCAGGCATGGTGGCGGGTGCCTGTAATCCCAGCTACTGGGGAGGCTGAGGCAGGAAAATTGCTTGAATCTGGGAGGTGGAGGTTGGAGTGAGCCGAGAGTGCGCCATTGCACTCTAGCCTGGGCAACAAGAGCGAAAGTCTGTCTCAAAAAAAAAAAAAAAAAAGATTAGCAGACACAGTGATGACACTAAGATAGGATTGACAGATACTGTGATTGAAAAACATGAGGCAGACTCCATAGTGGTGTCTAGTAGATGGCAGACACAGTGCTGAGGCTCATATAATCAGATTACCGGACATAGTGATGGGCTCCAATGCAGGGCAGCATGTGCTGTGATGGGGCATCATTGCATTCAAAGACATTCTATGCATGGTTGATAAGAGGATCACCAGGCAGTGATGGCAGTCAATATAGGGTCAGCAAACACTGTGATTGGGTCTTATGAGAGCCAAAGTCACTGTATTCATGGCCAATGGGTGACCAGAAAGCCAAAGCTAATGTGGAATCGGCAGATACTGTACTGGAAGTTCATGGAGGTTAAAGTCTCTGTTCCTGTGACTAAGTGGGGATCAGCAGAGTGATAGTTGCTAAAGTTGGGTCAGCAAAGACATTGCTGGGGTCTCATGGGTGCTGAGGAAACTGTACTGTGGGTTAATGGGGGAGCAACGAACAGTGATAAGGGCTAATCTGGGGTCAGCAGACTCCACTGAGGCCTCAGTGGGCCAATGACACAATACTAGTGGCTAACGGGGGGATTCAGCAGACAAAATGATTGAACTATGGTAAGGACAAAAATATGGTGATGGGCCCAAAAGCAGGGCATCTGTGCTGGTGGCAAGTAAACCAGAAGACATTCACGTATAGTCAGCAGATATACTCATGGGCTGTAATATATGGGCAGTTGACACACCATTAGCAGCTATTTTAGGGGAAGCAGACACCACTGGGTCCTCAAGCTTAAAAATCTTGCAACCCAGTAAGGGGAGATCAAAAGACAGTGACATGGTCATGTGAGTTCTGGAGATACTGTGCTGAGGCCCAAGAGGACCAAAGTCATCATATTGGTAGCCAATTGGGGAACAGCCATTGGGTGCCATTGTGCTGTGCTGAGCCCACTGTGCTGTGGGCTCATGTGGCAAAGACACTGCACCCACAGCTAATAAAAAATCAGCAGAGAGGCCCAGCACAGTGGTTCACACTTGTAATCCCAACACTTTGGGTGGCTGAGGCAGGAGGATCTCTTGAGTCTAGGAGTTTGAGACCAGCCCAGGCAACATAGCAAGATCCTGTCTCCACAAAGAAATTTAAAAATTAGCCAGGCATGGGGGTGCATGCCTGTAGTCCCAGCAACTTGGGAGGCTGTAGCCAATGGGGAATTAGCAAACAAAATGGTGAAGCTAACATGGAGTCAACAGACACTACATTAGGTCAACAGGAAGACAAAACACAGGGCTGTGAGCTAATGGGAGTCAGCTGTCACCATGCTAAGTCTAAAGGAGGGAAATAAGACATGATACTGACTTAATGGAAGATCATCAGACACTAAGCTGGGGGTGAAGGTTGGTGATAAGACATGATGTGAGCTAATGGTGGGTGATCAGACATTGTGCTCTGGCTTAAAGGGGTGGTAAGAACTGCTGTGAATTAATGGAGGGGTTAGTAGACACTGGACTGCTGACTCATGGGGGTAAAAACTACTATGATGGTGGCTACTGGAGGATTGGCACAGACTATCCTTAGGCTCTTGGGAGTCAAATCTACAGTGCAGTGTTGGCAAGTGAGGGAGCACCACAGATGGTGACAGTAGCTAATGAAAGTCAGTATACCCCAGAATGGGGCCTCAGAACATGTCATTTTCATGGGGCAAAACAATTTCTAAAGCCTTAGGAGGACCAAGTCGCCCACTGCCAAGAGTCTTTTATTTGCTCTAGCAATCAGTATTTCTGTTTTCCTCCCAGGCAGCCCAGACATGACTCCTGAAATGGGAACAGGGGATGTTTTATTGCTTTGTTTTCACATTTCAATTGAGATATAATTTATATACAATAAAATAAATAAACCTTAAGTTTACTCACTTGATGACTATTGTATTCACACTCCAATGAAGATATGGAGTATCTCCATCGCCCCAGTAAGTTCCCTCCTATCCCTTACAAGTCAATTTTCACTCCAGAGGCAACAACTGTTCTGTTTTGTGTCACTATAAATTATCTTTATTTATGTTTGGCATATTCCATAATAAAAATTTAAAAACATCAACCAGGTGCAGTGGCTCACACCTGTAATCCCAGCACTTTGGGAGGCCGATGTGGGCAGATCATCTGAGGTCAGGAGTTCAAGATCAGCCTGACCAACATGGTGAAACTCTGTCTCTACTTAAAAGACAAAAAATTAGCTGAGTGTGGTGGTGCACGCCTGTAATTCCAGCTACTCAGGAGGCTGAGACAGGAAAATCACTTGAACCCGGGAGGCAGAGGTTGCAGTGAGTAGAGATCATGCCATTGCACTCCAACCCAGGCAAGAGCAAAACTCCATCTCAAAAAGAAAAAAAAAGGACCGGGGGGAAGCAGTGAGCTAAAGATTGGAAGTATTGATGAAATGGCATTTTGATATAGTTAATTAATACTTAATAGAGTGAGGGCATACTGCACAGAAAACACAAAAAAATGTATTTTATATATATTCAAATATATGCTGTATTGTGGGGTAGCTGATGAGTAATTCAAATACCTTGGGTCGCGATAATCATTAAAGGATACTCAGGAAAAAAGCAAAAAAAGTACTTAATTTTTAAATTTTTTTTTTTTTTGAGATGGAGTCTTGCTCTGTCGCCCAGGTTGGAGTGCAATGGAACCATCCCAGCTCACTGCAACCTCCACCTCCTGGGTTCAAGTGATTCTCCTGCCTCAGCCTCCCGAGTAGCTGGGATTACAGGCATGCACCACCAAACTCAGCTAATTTTTACTAGAGACGGGGTTTTGCCATGTTGGCCAGGCTGGTCTCGAACTCCTGACCTCAAGTGATCCACCTGCCTCGGCCTCCCAAAGTGCTGGGATTACAGGTGTGAGCCACTGTGCCCAGTCAAGTACTTAATTTTTTATCAACTTACTGTGACATAGTGCAGTGCTACCAAATAGTTAAGGTAAAGGATTCACTTTTACTTATCAAAAAAGGTATAGAGTCCCAATAAGATAAATAAGCAAGAAGGTGGGGAAGAACCATTGTTCTGAGAGATGACTAATCTAATCACAAACAACCTGCTGGCACAACAACCTGTTCCCAAATACCTTGTTCTGTGCAAAGCCCCAGCAGCACAAACTCATTCTTCACATAGCCCCTCCAGCACAACCCTATACAACTTCCCTCCAGCTCTTGCCTCTTTGCAGACAGCCCCTTTCTCTGCTGTGCTGCCCATTGCCTCCTTGCAACCTACTTTCGCTCTAATAGACTTGGTTTCTTTAATTCATGACTGTCTTGGTAAATCTTTTACCACCCGCGATGCTGGCCCCAGCCACTGACAAAAGGTACAATGAAAAACATTTTAAGACAAAACTGAGAGGCTCACCACTAACAGACTCTTACTAAAGGAAACTCTTTGGAGTATTTTTCAGGCACAGAAGAAAATGATCCTGGATGAAACGCAGAAAGTAATGAAGTGCAATCAAGGTGGTAAATATTTGGGTAAAATGAAATGAAAACTGCCCACATCAAACAAAAATGTTGTGCGGGGAGATGTGTGTGTGTGTGAGAGAGAGATACAAATATTATATATAAGTATATATATATAAACCCCACAACATCATTATAATTAGAAATATATATGTGTATACCTGTATAAATGCAAAGCTGCTATTAAAAAATTAACTTTCATAGACAATTTCTTGGAGAAAACCATAAAATACTACTGAAGGGTAGGAAAGATGACTTTAAAAATAAACAAAGACAGGCCAGGT
>NW_012114888.1:4073060-4082404 GCF_000951035.1 Colobus angolensis palliatus | reverse complement strand
AAAAAAGAAAGAAAGAAAGAAAGAAAAGGGAAGAGAAGAGAGAAGAGAAGGAAAGAACAAAAGAAAGAAAGACAAACCACATTCATGGGAGCCAAGGCTCAAAGCCATTTCATACCTTTCAGATTGGCAATAATTTAAAGGACTGATAATAAGTGCTGCTGAATGGCAAAATGAAAACTTTCTCAAACTGCTCATGGGAGTATAAATTAATACAATTTGGAAGGGAAATGCCAATACTTAATAAAGTTTAAAAAAAAAAACCTTCTGTATCAATCAGAGCCAACAAGGAGACAAAAACCACACTAGTTATTTTAACAGAGAGAACTTATAAATAATTTTAACTAGTTATGAGGTTGTAAACCAAGTAAGTGAAGAGACAAAAAGAGAACATTAAAGTTATCAGGGAGGTAGCAACTGCAGAAAACAGCTGGGCTGGCATAACAAAGGGAAGAAGTTGACAATTTTTTTGGAGACAGGGTCTTGCTCTGTTGCCCAAGCTGGAGTGCAGTGGCGCAATCATGGCTTACTGCAGCTTCAACCTCCAGTCTCAGACTCCCAAGTACCTGGGACCACAGGTGTGGTCCTATGCCTAGCTGATTTTTGAATTTTTTTTTGTAGAGATAGGGTGTCACCATATTTCCCAGGCTGGTCTTGACTCCTGGGCTCAAGCAATCCACCCACCTCGGCCTCCCAAAGTGCTGGGATTACAGGCGTGATCCACTACTCCCAACTATAAGTTGAAATTACTAAAACTTAGAAGGATGGAGGAGGGGTCCCACGTGGCTAGAATTCACATCTCTAAGGAGGTGACACCAGCCAGCTGATACTTGTGTCTCAGAGGGGATGGGCTACCATCTGTGAGTGCTGGAAAGCTGCAAACTAGATTAAACCGCTGCTATGACAAGGAACTGCTGGTGTCTGAGTGAAGCAATTCTGAGCAGACACTCCAATGACCAAGAGCTAATAAGAATAGAAAAAAAGGATCAAATCCCTTCTTCCCTCTCCAGCCCCAAAGTGTATATCTAGTATCTCTTATTGGCAAGGCCCAACAGGGAGCAGTTGGCAAGGCCAAAATGTAGTTTGTAGAGTCACAAAGCACAGTCAAGAAGGGTGGGTTTGGAGCTGGGACACAATAGCTTAATAACCAGCACATTGCCTAAATCCTATGACCCATCAGTTCCACTTCTAGATTTAGACACTAAACTTGAAAAAGATACAAATGTCTTTTGCTACGGGAATGGAGAGATGAATGACTAGTCAGACCTATACCTATCAACAAGGAAAGATCTTGGAAAGCTAACATTACATGAAAAAAGCAAGCTGCAGAACTTTAAATATAGTGTGATCCCATTTATATAAAATTATATAAAGACAATATAGTAGTATGTATTGCACACTTCATGCTATACCAAAAAAACTCACAGGAGATTGAAATTCTAAATGTTGAAAGGAAAACCTTTAGAAGAAAGTATAGGAGAATGTTATCATCTTGAAACTGATAATATTAAAACATAAAACTTTAGCCAGGCACGGTGGCTCACACCTGTAATCCCAACACTTTCAGAGGCCAAGGTGGGTGGATCACCTGAGGTCAGGAGTTAGAGACCAGCCTGACCAACATGGTGAAACCCCATCTCTACCAAAAATACAAAAATCAGCCAGGCATGGTGATGCACACCTGTAATCCCAGCTACTCAAGAGACTGAGGCAGGAGAATCGCTTGAACCCAGGACGCAAAGGTTGAAACGAGCTGAGGTCATGCCATTGCACTCCAGCCTGGGCCACAGAGCGAGACTCCATCTCAAAACAAATAAAAAATAAATAAATAAATAAATAAATAAAACTTCAGCAGAAGAAAACAGATGACAAAATTTTAAAAACCAATGACAGCCTGGGAGAAGATATTTGCAACACACATGACTGGAAAAAAAAAAGGATTTTTATATTCTAATATGTTAAAAAACAACAACATTTAAACCAAAAAGCAACAGATGAACAGCCCATTTGAAAACAATGAGCAGAGGACATGAACAGTCAATGCACAGAAAAAAAAACCCAAATAGCCAATCAACGGATAAGATGTTCACACACCACTAATTAGGGAAATCCGAATAAAAGCTATGAGCTATCCCCCCAAGGGGATCAGGACATATTTTGATACAAATGTGGGTGCCAAATTTTCACAGGCTCACTGTGTGCCCTAGTGATCATATGCCCCAAGGAGCTTGATCCAATAGTGAGGGAAGTCTTCAGACAGAGGCTTTCTTCATTGTACAACGCCAGGACTGGCCTATGTGAGTTCTCTGATGTTCTGTGAGATGTGCTTTCCGGCAGAAAGCTTTCCCACATTCTTGACACTCAAAGGGTCTCTCTCCTGTGTGAATTCGCTGATGCTCAATGAGGCGTACTTTCACATAGAAGGCATTTCCACATTCACTACATTCATAAGGTTTCTCTCCTGTGTGAGTTCTCCGGTGTTGACAGAGGGATTTCTTCATACTGAAGATTTTCCCACATTCACTACATTCATAGGGTTTCTCTCCTGAATGCATCCTCTGATGTTCAATTAGGCGTGCTTTCACATAGAAAGCATTACCACACTCGTTACATTCATAAGGTTTCTCTCCTGTGTGAATTCTCTGATGGATCCCAAGAGATGAGTGTACCCTGAAAGATTTCCCACATTCATTACACTGGTAGGGCTTTTCACCTGTGTGAGTTCTCTGATGATTATTGAGAGTCATCTTCATTCGGAAGAATTTCCCACATTCACCACACTCATAGGGTTTCTCACCTGTGTGAATTCTTTGATGCTGATTTAGGGATTTCTTTGCACGGAAGTTTTTCCCACACTCCCCACATTCATAAGGTTTCTCCCCTGTGTGAGTTCTGTGGTGTTGGGTAAGGGATATCTTTACACGAAATGTTTTCCCACATTCGCTACATTCATAGGGTTTCTCCCCTGTGTGAGTTCTCTGATGAATTGTGAGGGTTGCCTTCTCAGAAAAGGTTTTCCCACATTCAGTACATTCAAAGGGTCTCTCTCCAGTGTGTGTTCTTGTATGTAGGATGAGTTGTGACTTCCTGCCAAAAGATTTCCCACATTCATTACATTCAAAGGGTCTCTCCCCTGTGTGAGTTTTCTGATGAGCAATGAGGTATGATCTTGCACTGAAGGTTTTTGCACATTCACCACATTCATAGGGTCTCTCTCCTGTGTGTATTCTCAGATGTTCAACAAGGTTTGATTTCCTGCAATAAGCTTTCCCACATTCATGACATTCAAAGTTTTTATCTCCTGTGGGTGTTCTTTTACGTCTAACAAAGCCTGTTTTCTCATGGAAGCCTTTCCCGCATCCATTATATTCAACATTTTGATCCAATGTTTGAATCTGCTGATGGTGAAGAAGGTCATTATCATGCCTGAGGGCATTATCCCCAACAGAACCATTGCCACACAGCAGTGAGAGAGATCCTTTAAAAACAAATCACAGCATGTCACTCGTTTATGTAAAATCCCAAACTGGCTTCTCTTGTCACAGTATAAAATTAAACTCCTTAACACAACCTTTAAAACTCTATTCCAGCCGGGCACAGTGGCTCATGCCTGTAATCCCAGCATTTTGGGAGGCCAAGGTGGGCGGATCACTTGAGGTCAGGAGTTTGAGATCAGCATGCCCAACATGGCAAAACTCCATCTCTACTAAAAATATAAAAATTAGCTGGCTATAATGGTGCCCGCCTGTAATCCCAGCTACTTGGGAGGCTGAGGCAAGAGAATCACTTGAATCCAGGAGGTGGAGGTTACAGTGAGCCAAGATCGTGCCACTGCACTCCAGCCTGGGTGACAGAGTGAGACTCCATCTGAAAAATACAAACAAACAAACAAACAAAAACCTCTATTTCCTAAAAGCACATATCAATATCTATCCTTCTTACCTTGCACTGATTTTCTTTTCACCATCAAACATATGATGTTTTGTTTGTTTCTGGTCACTTTCCCCTACTATATTGTAATCTCCAAGAGAACAGAGATATTATTTTATTCACTATCGGTTTCCCACACCTAGAACATACCCGGCATATAACTGAGACTCATTTAAAGTTTCATGGATGACTAAATGAAGATATGAACGAATGCCTGATAACAGAAAGCATCCAAGGCAATGGAGGGAAGGAAGAATAAATGTTGCCAGGCGTGGTGGCTCATACCTCTGACCCTAGCACTTCCGGAGGCCATGGCAGGTGGATCACTTGAGCCCAGGAGTTCAAGACCAGCCTGGGCAACATAGTGAGATTCTGTCTCTACAAAAAAAATAATAATAATAATACAAAAATCAGCCAGGCATGGTGGTGTGTGCCTGTAGTCCCAGCTACTAGGGAGGCTGCCCTGGAAAAGTCACTTAAAACGGGGCAGTTGAGGTTTTAAGTTGAGGTTGAACCATGATTGCACTGTTGCACTCCAGCCTGGGCAACAGAGAGATACTCTGTCTCAAAAAAATAAAAGAATAAATGCTTAAGATGAGGCAGAGATAAATAACAGTGGTAAATAACTTAAAAATCAAGATAAAGGCCAGGTGTGGTGGCTCATGCCTATAATCCCAGCGCTTTGAGAGGCCAAGGTAGGTGGATCACTTGAGGTCAGGAGTTCGTGACCAACCTGGCCAACATGGTGAAACCCTATCTCTACTAAAAGTACAAAAATTAGCCAGGCATGGTGGCACGCACCTGTAATCCCAGCTGCTTGGGAGGCTGAGGCAGGAGAATTGCTTGAGCCCAGGAGGCGGAGGTTGTGGTGAGCTGAGATCACACCACTGCACTCCAGTCTGGGTGACAGAGTGAGACTCCATCAAAAAAAAAAAAAAAAATCAAGATAAAACAGGAGAAAGCACTGAAGTTTGAGTGTGATATTAAGATGTGTGACTTTAGTATCTGAAGCATGTAGACCTTCCGTCCTTATTTTCAAAGAGCTAGGACCTCTAAAAAGAGATTCCTAGAAAGTGTTGCACCCTTTGACCTGAATTTCCGGGCTCTTATTTCCCCTGTTTTCCATATGTCCAGTTTTTGCCCACTTACCTGAGTAACCATGGCCTGAGGATTCCTCCTCTAATATCCACAGCTCTTCTCCTCGCTCCAACTTGAAGATCATCTCTGGCTTGGCCACGCAGAGGCCTGTTAATGGGAAATGGCACAGGACGTGGGCCAAGTTGTCTGAGCTCTAGGGCCTCTGATGGAGGAGGAAGGTGCATCTTCATGAGCTGCACAAGGAAGGGGGCCCATTTAAAGCTTTCATTGGGGAAGTAAGAACACACACATTTTTCCTGGTGCCCTAAACTGATTACTCATCTGTGATTCTCAATATCATTAAACCCTCACAAGGCTGCACATGTTACAGCAACCAAGAAAGGAAACACATGCTCCTAGGAGTTACATGGACAATCATCCTCACCCACAGATGCCAGGTTGCTGTAGGTCTCCAGCATCACATCCTTGTGCATGGTCCTCTGAGCAGGGTCCAGTCTGTGCCACTCCTGTCGGGTGAAATCCACAGCCACGTCCTCGAATGATACGGACCCCTGTAATAACAATCTCCAGTGATCAGAATGGGACGCATGAAAAAGATGTGCAGGAACTAATCTTCTCAATGGAGCCCTGTTGAAAGTTGACTAAAAAGAGCTACACTGGATACCTGATTTCGTGTCTTGCTTGATATACTTTTGGGGTGGGGGGTACCCAGAACAGCTCTGTTACTGTGTTAATTTATTAATGCATGAAGAAAAGATCGCTGCACTCCTGAGTTAACACTATGTGCCTCAGTAAGCATATTTCTGGAAAACCAATAAAAAAACAAACAAACACTATGTGTCCAGACATGCGCAAGTTGCTGGGTTAAAAAATGAAGAAGCAGGCTGGGCGCAGTGGCTCACACCTGTAATCCCAGCACTTTGGGAGGCCAAGCTGGGCAGATTGCCTGAGGTCAGAAGTTCAAGACCAGACTGACCAACATGGTGAAACCCCATCTCTACTAAAAATACAAAAATTAGCTGGGCTTGCTGGTGCACATCTGTAGTCCCAGTTACTCAGCAGGCTGAGGCAGGAGAATCGCTTGAACCCAGGAGGCGGAGGTTGCAGTGAGCCAAGATCACACCACTGCACTCCAGCTTGGGTGACAGAGCAAGACTCCGTCTTAAAAAAAAAAAAAAAAGAAGAAGAAGCAGCAGCTGGCTGGGCATGGTGGCTCACGCCTGTGATCATAGCACTTTGGGAGGCCAAGGCAGGCAGATCACTTGAGGTCAGGAGTTCAAGACTAGCCTGGCCAACATGGTGAAACCCCATCTCTACTAAAAATAAAAAATAAAAATTAGCCAGGCATGGTGGAGGGTGTCTGCAATCCCAGCTACTCAGGAGCCTGAGGCAAGAGAATCACTTGAACTCAGGAGGTAGAGGCTGCAGTGAGCTGAGATTGTGCCACTGCACTCCAGCCTGGGTGACAGAGAGACCCTATCTCAAAACAAACAAACAAAATATATTTACACTTATAAACAATACAGAAGTGCTGTTCTGTGGGAGAAAGGGAGACAGTATTGCTCCCAGGATAACTGCATGAACAGCTGGGATGAGGCTGGAGCCATATATAGACATTAGCAAAACAGGATAGACAATGAGTTGATGGAAGAAAAATTGAGATTGATTTTAGAGTGTTTATGGAACATACTGACGGAGATGTCCAGCTGGAGCTCAGGAGAGAAGGCTAGCAGAGGCCAAGGTTTGGGGAGGGTAAGATCATTTCAGTACCAGCTGAAACCACCAGAATAAATTGGATAGCTAAGAAAGAGCACAGTTTGAGAGAAGCGCCAAGTACAGAGTTTGAGGGAGCACCAATATGCTATGAAGGTTGCAGAGTAAATTCTTGATATGGTTTGGATCTGCGTCTTCACCCAAATCTCATGTTGAATTGTAATCCCCAATGTTGGAGGTGGGGCCTGGTGGGAGGGGATTGGATCATGGGGGTAGTTTCTCATGGTTTAACACCATCCTCCCTTGGTGCTGTCATCACCATAGTGAGTTCTCATGAGATCTGGTTGTTTAAAAGTGTATGGCACCTGTGCCCCAATTCCTCCCGCTCTGGCCATGTAAGATGTGCCTGCTCTCTGGGCACAGTGGCTCACACCTGTAATCCCAGCACTTTGGGAGGCTGAAGCAGGCGGATAGCTTGAGCCCAGGAATTTGAGCAGACTGGGCAACATGGCGAAATCCTGTCTCTACAAACAAACAAAAATTAGCTAGGCATTGTGGTGCATGTCTATAATCCCAGCTACTTGGGGGACTGAGGCAGGAGGATCACTTGAGCCCAGGAGGTTGAGACTGCAGTGAGCCAAGATGACACCACTGCACTCCAGCCTGTGTGGCAGAGTGAGATCCTATCTTACACACACACACACACACACACACACACACACACACACACACACACACACACAAAGATATGCTGCCGGGCATGGTGGCTCATGCCTGTAATCCCAGCACTTTGGAAGACCGAGGTGGGTGGATCACCTGAGGTCAGGAGTTTGAGACCAGCCTGGCCAACATGGTGAAACCCCATTTCTACTATAAATACAAAAATTAGTGGGGCGTGGTGGTGCACACCTGTAATCCCAGCTACTCGGGAGGCTGAGGCAGGAGAATTGCTTGAACTCAGGAGGTGGAGGTTGCAGTGAGCCAAGTTCCATCTCAAAAAAAAAAAAAAAAAGAAAGAAAAGAAATGGAAGATATATTACTATATACCCCCAACGACATTAAAATGAGAATAAGAGAATGCCACAAACATCTTTATTCACATAAATTCACCAACTTAGATGAAATGGACCAATTCCATGAAATATATAAAACACCAAAACTTACCCAAAGAGAAACTGACAACTGAATGGAATATCAATTAAAGATACTGAATTTGTGGTTTAAAACCTTCCAAAAAAGAAATTCCCAGGCCTTGATAGTTTCACTAGTAAATTCTACCAAATATTTAAGGAATACATCAGTTCTATACAATCCTTCCTCTTCCATTTTCTAGACAAGGACACTTCTCATTTTATGAGGCCATCATTATCCTGATTACAACATCAGACAAAGACATGACAAGAAAAGAAAATTGCAGTCCAATATCCCTTATAAACATAGAAGTAAAAACCCTCAACAAATATTAGCAAATCAAATCCAGCAACATATGTAAACACATAGCATGATTAGTTGGTGTTTATCCAGAGAACGCAAGGTTGGCTGAACATTTTTAAATCAATCAATACAATCCACCATGTTAAGGAACTAAAACAGAAAAACCACACAATCATCAATTGATACAGAAAAGTTATTTGACAAAATTCAACATTCATTCCTGACAAAAACTCTCATCAAAGTAGGAATAGAAGGAAACTTCTTTAACCTGCTAAAGATCATCTACCAAAAACCTACAGCTAACATCATACGTAATGAAAAAGACTGAATGCTTTCCCTAGAAGATCAGGAAAAAGGCAAGAGATGTCCACTTTTACTAATCCTATTTGAAATCAAAATCCTACTCAAAGTCCTACTTTAGTGAAATCAGGCAAGAAAAAGGAAATAAAAGGCATATAACCGGTTGGAAAGAATAAATAAAACTGTCTCTGTTCTCACACAATATGATTGTCTATGTAGAAAATCCCAAGGAATCTACAAAGAAGCTCTTAGCAAGACTGCAGGACACAAAGTCAACTCATCTAAGTCAATCATGTTTCGGCTGGGCATAGTGGCTCACACTTGTAATCCCAGCACTTTGGGGAGCCCAGGCAGGCATATCACCTGAGATCAGGAGTTCAAGACCAGCCTAGCCAACATGGCGAAACCCTGTCTCTACTAAAAATTTTAAAACTTAGCCAGGTGTAGTGGTGCGTGCCTGTAATCCCAGCTACTCAGGAGGCTGAGGCAGGAGAATCGCTTCAACTGGGGAGGCCAAATTTGCATTGAGCCAAGATCGTGCCACTATACTCCAGCCTGAGTGACAGAGTGAGACTCTGTCTCAAAAAAAAAAAAAAAGAGAGAGAGAGAGAGAAAGAAATACAGTAAATGTAATATATACACACAGTAATTACAACATAAAATAAAATGAGAGAATTGAGACCAAGCTTAACAGTAATGCAAATAAATACAAATGGGCTTAATTCACTTATTACAAGAAAAGGGGGGACAAATGTGGTGGCTCACACCTATAATTCTAGCACTTTGGGAGGCTGAGGTGGGAGGATTGCTTGAGGCCAGGAGTTCAAGACCAGCCTGGCCAACACAGGAAGACACCATCTCTATTTATTTAA
>NW_012114888.1:4067474-4070392 GCF_000951035.1 Colobus angolensis palliatus | reverse complement strand
GACCTCAAGTGACCCTCCCACCTCGGCCTCCCAAAGTGCTAGGATTATAGGCGTGAGCCACCGCTCCTGGACCACAATATTTATGTAAGTTACAGGACATGAGGGGAAAGTGTGAGCATCGCCCACTGACTTTGTCTCCTCTTCTGAGGAAAAGAAGGTGTTTTTAGTTGTATATTTGACAATTACATCATGTTAGACAGAAGTATGAGCTTGTTATATTTATTTAGAGATTAAGTATGATTTAAAGAGATGTGTATAGGTGCCAAGATAATGAGGGGTGGACTGCAATAATCAATTTGATGTGTCGATTGGACTGGATATATGCCCCAGTTATTCAATCAAATGCTAATCTAAGTGTTGCTGTGAAGATATTTTGTAGATGTCATTAACATCTACAATTAAGCCAGGCATGGTGACACACACCTGTAGCCCCAGCTATTCAGGATGCTGAGGCAGGAGGACAGCTTGAGCTCAGGAGTTCAAAACCAGCCTGGGCAACATAGCAAGATGCCCATCTCTTGAATAAAAAAATCTAGCCAGGAGCAGTGGCTCATGCCTATATTCCCAACACTTTGAGAGGCTGAGACAGGAGGATTTCTTGAGCCCAGGAGTTTGAGCAATGCCTGGGAAACATGCCGATGCCTCCACCCCTGTAACCCCAGTATTTTGGGAGGCCAAGGTGGACGGATAGGTTGAGCCCAGGAGTTCAAGACCAACCTGGGCAACATGGTGAGACCCCGTCTCTACAAACAAAAATACAAAAAGTTAGCTGGACATGGTGGTGTGCGTCTGTAGTCCCAGCTACTTAGGAGGCTGAGGTAGGAGGATCACTTGAGCTTGGGAAGCCAAGGCTGCATTGAGCTGAGATCACACCACTGTACTCCATTCAGCCTGAGCAATAGAATGAGATCTCACCAAAAAAAAAAGAAAACAAAAGAAAACAAAACAAAACAAAAACACTGCTGAGGAGGGCTCCGAAGGAAGGAAGGAACACAACTAAGAAAGCTTCTATCATCTTACAAAATACAAACGTCATCCTGCACAAAATGTTGGAAATATGAATGTTAAAAGTGCTTCTAGTTTGACTCAGAAGGAAATGAGGAACGTGATATTGGAAACTAGATGAAAACCCATCCTTGTTATATAATGGCAAAAAACTTAACAGAATTTTATTCTGGAAATACCCAGAGGTACTTTCCATACAAATACTTCGGTATTTATTTAGCTGAGAGATTTTTGAGCAATGTGTTTGAAGGGGCGGCCTGGTTTTTTCTTACAGCTTACAGAAAAAAGTGAGACATAAGAGATACATGGAGTAAGAAACTGCTAAGCAAAAAGGAACCAGCACTTGATGATTTGGGAGATTCTCAGCCTATCCAGATTGTAATAGATGCTAAAATTAGAAAATTGATTGTTGGCCAGGTAGAGTGGCTCATGCCTATAATTCCAGCACTGTAGGAGGCCAAGGTGGGAGGATCACTTGAGCTCAAGAGTTCGAGACCAGCCTTGGCAACAGAATGAGACCCCATCTCTACAAAAAATAACAGAATTAGCCAAGTGCCTGATTGGGGTTGGAACTTTGAGCCCCACACTCAACCTCCCGAGAGGGGAGAGTGGCTGAAGGTTGACTCGATCACCCGTGGTCAATGGTTTAATCAATCATGCCTAGGTAATGAAGCCTCCATAAAAAACAAAAGGGGCTCAGTGGCTCACGCCTGTAATCCCAGCACTTTGGAAGGCCAAGGCAGGCGGATCACGAGATCAGGAGATTGACACCATCCTGGCTAACATGGTGAAACCCTGTCTCTACTAAAAATACAAAAAATTAGCTGGGCATGGTGGCACACACTGTAGTCCCAGCTACTTGGGAGGCTGAGGCATGAGAATCACTGGAACTCGGGAGGCAGAGGTTGTGGTGAGCCAAAATTGCGCTACTGCATTCCAGCCTGGGTGACAGAGCAAGACCCTATCTCAAAAAAAAAAAAAAAAAAAGAGAGAGAATGATAACAGAAAGTGGGCAACGTGGCTCATGCCTTAATACCAACACTTTGGGAGGCTAAGGCGGGAGGATCACTTGAGTTCAAGAATCTGAGGCTAGCCTGGGCAACATAGGGAGACCACATCTCTACCGAAAAATACAAAAATTAACTAAGCATGATGGTCTACACCTGTAGTCCAAGCTACTCAGGAGGCTGAAGTGGGAGGATGGCTTCAGCCCTGGAGGTTGAGGCTGCAGTGAGCCAAGGTCACACCACTGCACTGCAGCCTGGGCAACAGATCCAGACCCTAACTCAAAAAAAAGAGAGAGAGAGAGGAGACATGGGCCTAAAGAGCTGGCTTACACACCTTCCCAAGTTTGTGCTCACAGTCAACATGAGCAGAATCAATGGAACATTCTTATTAGATAGATTCCGAGATTCCTCCACTTTTCTGAGAGATGAGGTGTAAAGGTGATGGGGGAGGATGCTAATATGACTATACAATTCTCCCCTATATTACCTAAACTTTCTTTCTTATTGCTTGTTGCAATGGTTCCAGGACCAGGGCTACAACTGTGGGTGCTGGAAGCAGATATGATCCTCAGCAAGAATCTGTAACTATACTTTAAAAAATATATATGCCAAAATTCCTATGGGCCTAATGAGATAGATCGTGCCTTCACCCCATCTGACAAAATTGGGGTTGACAGTGAATCCAGATGCACTGTCTAGTGGTTGAGATACCCCATGAGTTCAGTACCAATATAACCATATGCTATATGAAGGGGAAAAGACCAACGGGGAGGCATTTGCTAGATCAATATTGCTGCCAGCAACCTGGACCAGAACAGTGTGTGGGTAGAAATCAGTGACAAATAGAGAGAAACAGAAGGAATAGGCCAGACGTGGTGGCTCACACCTGTAATCCCAGCACTTTGG
>NW_012114888.1:4065642-4067424 GCF_000951035.1 Colobus angolensis palliatus | reverse complement strand
TTGTCTCAAAAAAAAAAAAAAAGGAGGGGGGTCGCTGGGGGTGGTAGCTCACACCCGTAGTCCCAGCTACTCAGGAGGCTGAGACAGGAGGATAGCTGGGCTGGAGCCCAGGAAGTTGAGGCTGCAGTGAACTGTGATCATGCCACTGCACTACAACCTGGATGACAGAGTGAGACCTTGTCTCAAAAAGAAAAAAAAGAAAATTCACTGTTGGGAAAGCATGCTCTTTTCCTGGAAAGATTAGATATGTGACTCAAGGATCTGATGACCCATTTCAGCAGAATCAGGAATAGAGATGGGATTATCCAAGAAAGCTCTGTGGATGGCCTTCTTGTCTAATAGGAACACACACAGGAGAGTGACAAGGCTTTTGAGAATGTTATAGCAGTACAAACACTGCCAGCTTAAACAGAAAGAAACAGAGAAAAGACAAAATGACAGAAGGCTGTCAGACTTCCAAAATTTTACAGGCAGGAAATGGGCTAATCGAACTATCTGGTTATAAACATGTGCTACCTTCAAGAAAAAGGAATGACTCCAAGGGCAGAATCACAGGTGCAGAGGCATGTCCAAGGGCAGAACCACAGGTGCAGAGGCATGGGTGAGGCAGAGGCCAAGAGAGCAAAGCAAGAGGAGTTTGTTTGTTTGTTTTTTTTTTTTTGGAGACAGAGTCTTGCTCTGTCCCCCAGGCTGGAGTGCAGTGGCAGGATCTCAGCTCACTGCATCCTCCGCCTCTCGGGTCCAAGCGATTCTCCTGCCTCAGCCTCCTGAGTAGCTGGGATTACAGGGGTGCGCCAGCCGTGCCTGGCTAATTTTTGTATTTTTAGTAGAGACAGGGTTTCACCATGTTGGCCAGGCTGGTCTCAAACCCCTGACCTCAGGTGATCCACCTGCCTCAGCCTCCCAAAGTACTAGGATTACAGGCGTGAGCCACCATGCCCGGCCTCAACAGGGGATTCTTTTCAGGCCTTAATCTAACGATATTTTCCCTACTGGGTTTCAAACTTGATTGGGATCAGTGAACCCTTTATGACTTCCAATTTCTGCGTTTTGGAATGGGAATATCTATCCTATGCCTATCCCACCATTGTAGTTTTGGAAACCGGTAACTTGTTTTCCAGTTTCACAGATCCACAGGCAGAAACTGATGCTGTAATGGGTTAAGACTTTGGGGCATGTTGGGATGGGATGAATGTATTTTGCATGTGGGATGGACATAAATTTGGAGGCTAGAGGACAAACTATAGTGTTGAATGGTGTGCTCCCCCAAAAGATATATCCACATCCTAACACCCAGGCAAGGTGAATGTTACCTGGGTGTTATTTGGAAAAAGGATCTCTGCAGATGTAGTTAAGGATCTGAGTTGAGATCATTCTGGATTAACTGGGTAGCCCCTAAATGAAATGACAAGTGTCTTTTTCCAGAAGAGGAGAGGGGAATGATGCTATACTTCCAGGGCACCATTCAGGTCGCCATCACAGTGGCCAAGAGTAGCATCACAGTTGTCATAGTGTCATGGCAGCTGATGATAAACAGCCTACACTGCTTTTTTCAATTCTGTGAAGTAGTTGTAAAAAGTAGTTGGAACCTTCCTAACCTGCAGATGGCTGCAGGTTAGGAAGATGACAAAGTGACAGAAGCATCCTCAAACAGTTCTGTTGCTATTAAAATCAATACAGGTTCAGGGCCGGGCGCGGTGGCTCATGCCTGTAATCCCAGCACTTTGGGAGGCCGAGGCGGGTGGATCACGAGGTCAGGAGATCGAGACCATCCTGGCTAAC
>NW_012114888.1:4062477-4064057 GCF_000951035.1 Colobus angolensis palliatus | reverse complement strand
CATGTTGGTGAGGCTGGTCTCGAACTCCCGACCTCAGGTGATCCGCCCGCCTTGGCCTCCCAAAGTGCTGGGATTACAGGCGTGAGCCACTGTGCCTGGCCCAAGAGGAAATCTTATGCAAGAGAAAGAAGCACTACTGCGGTCATTCAATTCTGTCTTTTTGGTGGTTCTCCCTTCACAAATCTGTTTCCCTTTGGAAGCTCCTTAAGAAGCAGCACAGCAGTTTGAGGCACAGATAGGAAGACTGACTATATCCAAGGTATGCTCTTCCCTTGGGGACACTGGGTCCCTGTTTGGAACAATACTTCATCCATTCCTAGCCATCTGGATATTGACTAGCACTTCCTTATTTAGTAATGCTCCTCCCACACAGACTTATTCAAGAACAAAATCATCAGAAAACTCAAATTGTGCATCATCTACCAACTCAGAAAAAAATAGAACCAGCCAGAAGAAGAGTGTTGGAAAAGCACGAAGACATTAAAAAGGAAGGCAGGATAGACTGAAGATTCAAGAGGATGGTAAAGATGAAAACACATGGAATGCAAATTCTACTCAGATGTATCGAGACAAGTATAGTACAGTATGCAATAACCACGGCTTCCTTTTATTTTTCTTTGAGACAGGGTCTCCCTCTGTCGCCCAGGCTGGTGTGCAGTGGCATGATCTTGTATCACTGCAGCCCCAAACTTCTGGACTCAAGCAATACTCCCACCTTAACCTCCCAAGTAGCTGGTACTACAGGCATGTGCCACTACACCCAACTAATTTTTGTATTTTTAGTAAAGATGGGGTTTCGCCAAGTTGACCAGGCTGGTCTCGAACTCCTGACCTCAAGTGATCTGCCCACCTCGGCCTCCCAAAGCGCTGGGATTACAGGCGTGAGCCACTGTGCCCACCCTTCATCCTGTAGTTTTTAAAATCTTACTTAAAAACTGAATGAGACCAAGGAGGGAGGATCACTTAAGCCCAGGAGTTCGAGACCAGCCTGGGGAACATAGAGAGACCTCCTATCTACAAGAAATTAAAAATTAGCCAGGCACGGTGACGTGCGCCTGTAGTCTCAGCTAGTCGAGAGGCTGAGGTGGGAAGATCTGCTTGAGCCTGGGAGATTGAGGCTGCAGTGAGCTGTGATCAGGCCACTGCACTTGAGCCTGGCCAGCAGAGCAAGACTGTCTTGAAAACAAAGTTAGTGGCTCCCAGTTACTTGGAAGGCAGAGGCAGGAGAATCGCTAGAACCCAGGAGTCAGAGGTTGCAGTGAACTGAGACCTGCCATTGCACTCTAGCCTGGGCGACAAAGCAAGACTCTGTCTCAAAAAAAAAGAAAAAAGAAAAAAATTGATGAAAAAATCTTTTCAAAAAGATAAACAGCCACAGAAGACCTGTAATATCACTTATGAAAAGGTTGTAATTGAAAATATTGTTTCCGGCTGGGTGTGGTGGTTCACACCTGTAGTCCCAGCACTTTGGGAGGCTGAGGGGGGATGGATCTCTTGAGGTCAGGAGTTCGAGACCAGCCTGGCCAACATGGTAAATCCCTGTCTCTACTAAAACTACAAAAATTAGCCAGGCATGGTGG
>NW_012114888.1:4056226-4060527 GCF_000951035.1 Colobus angolensis palliatus | reverse complement strand
CCAAGATCATGCCACTGCACTCCAGTCTGGGTGACAGAGTAAGACTCCATCTCAAAAAAAAAAAAAAGACTGCAAAGTTTTTTCTTGTTTGGTAAGTTCAGTAGGATTGCTGACACGCATGCCTACTTTCTAAAACTTGTATTGATATTTTCTTCTTTTTTTCTCCCTTTTATTCTAATATTTATTTATACCTAGAAGCATCCTAAAATACACAGGAAACAAAGGCAACAAGCAAATAAATAAAAAATAAATAAAGGGCAGATTGAGAGCCACGCGGGGTGGCTCATGCCTATAATCCCAGCACTCTGGGATTATGGGCGGATCACTTGAGGTCCGGAGTTCAAGACCAGCCTGGCCAACATGGTGAAACTCCATCTCTACTAAAAATACAAAAATTAGCCCGGTGTGATGGTGCACGCCTCTGGTCCCAGCTACTTGGGAGGCTGAGGCAGGAGAATTGCTTGAACCTGGGAGGCAAAGGTTGCAGCAAGCTGAGATCGCACCACTGCACTCCAACCTGGCAACAGAGCAAGACTCCATCTCAAAAAAGAAGTCACATACTGTATAATTTCATTTATATAACAGTCGTGAAATAATAACATTCTAGAGATAGAGAACAGATTAGTGTCGGGGTCAGGAACCTGGAGGGGATAGATGGCACGCACAAGGGTAGCAGCTCTGGTTGTGAAATGGCAGCAGGAGACATCCCGGGGTTGTGTCAATGGCTACATCTTTGTTGTGATGTTGTGATGTTGTTCTGGAAGGTGTCACCATTGGAGGAAACTGGATAAAGTGCACATAGGATCTCTCTGTATTATTCCTACAATTGCCTGGGAATCAATACTGATCTCAAAATCAAAGTTTAATTTTTAAAAATGCATAGCTCACCTAGGATAGTTGTGTAACTGCTTTAGACTGTGGCTACACAGTAGTAACCAGAGAGTGTCGAGAACAAGGTCGGGTAGGAGGGAATCTCCTGGACACAGAAGAGAACAAGTAAGAACATGGTGGTGGGAGCCACGCTGCCTAGGTTCAAATCTTGGCTCTGACTCATGCTTGTGCTGTTCCTCTGGCTAAGTTACTGCCTTCCTCTGAGCCTCAGTCTTGTCATCTGTGAAATTTGGGTGAATTCACATGTGGAATCAAGGCCAGGTGCACCTGTAATCCCAGCACTTTGGGAGACCGAAGCAGGTGGATCACCTGAGGTCAGGAGTTTGAAACCATCCTGGCCAACATGGTGAAATCCGTCTCTACTAAAAATACAAAAATTAGCTGGGCGTGGTGGCGTGCACCTGTAATCCCAGCTACTCAGGAGGCTGAAGCAGGAGAACGGCTTGAACCTGAGAAGCGGAGGCTGCAGTGAGCCAAGATCACGCCACCTTACTCCAGCCTAGACAACATGAGAAGACTCTATCTCAAACACACACACACACGGAATCGCTTAGGGCAGCACCTGATACAGAGCTAGCACTCAAGAGTTTGTTATGAGAAGAATATACATTTGTAAATACTTAAATACTATTATTTAATTAAATCTTCAAAGAGTTATGAAAGGCAAAGAAGGACACTTCTCAACTGAATAACACTAAAGTGATGACAAGTAAATGCTAAACATAATCCTAAATTGGATCCTTTTGCTATAATGGATGCTATTGGGACAGCCAAACACCACGCAGTCCATTCGCCTTGGAACTGCCATCCACAAACCAAGCATCTTTTTGTTGGTCAGTTGAGAGCTAGAGCATTGTTCAATCGATGATAGAACTGACCAACTCCTCCTTCATCAGTCCTGGCGGAAAAGAGTCTACCTGGTTGTGAAAACTGCTAACTCTGCACTCCCCTGGCAGCATATTCTTGTACGAACCATTTCCATGTAATTATGGAACTCCTCTGGGCACTGCACTCCCTATTGGAGCTTTACACTATCACCCAAGACATCATGGATATTTTAGGTTTCAAAATTATTTTATGTCCTTCAATCATAAGGGCACTTTCTTTTTTTATTTTATTTTATTTTATTTTATTTTATTTTTTTATTATACTTTAAGTTCTAGGGTACATGTGCATAACGTGCAGGTTTGTTACATATGTATACTTGTGCCATGTTGGTGTGCTGCACCCATCAACTCGTCAGCACCCATCAATTCATCATTTATATCAGGTATAACTCCCCAATGCAATCCCTCCCCCCTCCCACCTCCCAATAGGGCACTTTCAATTAATGTCTAATCCAAGCTCAACTGGAAATTCTCTAGTCCAAAGTCCCAGATTACCACTAGGAGGCGCTCTTAGGCTGTTGCCATAAGCGCCGGTCTCTGTTCCACAAAGGGCTATTGTACAGATAATCTGTCTGTGCCGGCACCCCAGGTTCTATTCTATACTTCGTAGGCTTGGGCAATCTTATTGGTTCCCATTTAGCATGTCCAAGTAATACTGCTTGAAGGGTGGATTTACAATACTAGAGAAGGGAAACATTCCACAGTCAGATACAATTTCAATCTCCATAATATATTGAGGTAAAAGAGATGCAACCATTTCAAATAAAGCCTGTTCAAATCTGCAAATTTTCCAAACTTTCACCTTACTCCCATCAACCCTTACATTCCTCCATTGGGATTTCATCAACAGGTTTGAGTGTCACAATACTAGTCAGAGGAAGTGTTCCCTGTCAGTCATAACATCCATTCCCATTAAACATTCAGGTAAAACCTGTTTGTTTTTATTTTTTTAAAAAAACTATTTATTTATTTATTTATTTATTTGAGACTGAGTCTCGCTCTGTCGCCTAGGCTGGAGTGCAGTGGCGCGATCTCGGCTCACTGCAGCCTCCCCCTCCCAGGCTCAAGCGATTCTCCTGCCTCAGCCTCCCAAGAAGCTAGGACTATGGGCACGTGTCACCACACCAAGCTAATTTTTTTTTTTTTTTAAATTTTCAGTAGAAACAGGGTTTCACCATGTTAGGCAGGCTGGTCTCAAACTCCTGACCTCAAGTGATCCACCTGCCTTGGCCTCCCAAAGTGGTGGGATTACAGGGGTGAGCCACCGCACCCAGCCACAAAGTCTGTTTAAACACATTCCAATTTTCACCCAAATGTATACCTTAATCCTATCAACTGTTACATTTCTATATTCTCCCAATCTAGTTGTAGCCCGTGTTACAGTTTCACTAGTGGATTTTGGTACCTCCATATATGAGGCTTCCATGTAAAGGAGTCCCAGAAAGTTCTCTTTTCCTCCCATCTTACCCAGAGACTTCTCTTTGCCACCCATTTTATGTGCATAAAGCTTTGGGTCCCCATCCCGGGGTGGAGCCAAAGAACCTTTGCCCTTGGTCTTTTTTATTTTATTTTGTTTTGTTTTATTTTATTTTATTTTATTTTTTCTGAGACAGAGTCTTGCTCTGCCCATAGGCCGGAGTGCAGTGGTGCGATCATGGCTTACTGCAGGCTTGACCTCCCCAGCTCAAGTGATCCTCCTACCTCAGCTTCACAAGCAGCTGGAATTACAGGTGTGCACCACCATGCTCAGCTAATTTTTTTTTTTTTTTTTTTTTGGTAGAGATGGGATTTTGCTATGTTGCCCAGGCTGGTTTTGAATTCCTGGGCTCAAGCGATCCACCTGTCTCAGCCTCCCAAAGTGCTGGGATTACAGGCCTGAACCACAGCTCCCAGACTGACCTTGGCCAATATTTTTGTTTTTGTTTTTGTTTTTTTTGAGACAGAGTCTGGCTCTGTCGCCCAGTCTGGAGTGCAGTGGCACGATCTCGGCTCACTGCAAGCTCCGCCTCCCGGGTTCATGCCATTCTCCTGCCTCAGCCTCCTGAGTAGCTGGGACTACAGGCACCAGCCACCACGCCCGGCTAGTTTTTCTATTTTCAGTAGAGACAGGGTTTCACCGTGTTAGCCAGGATGGTCTCCATCTCCTGACCTTGTGATCCACCCACCTTGGCCTCCCAAAGTGCTGGGATTACAGGTGTGAGCCACCGCGCCAGCCGGCCAATCTCGACTAATCTGCCTGGCTAATGTCCCAGGCAGTTGATGGCGGAGTTCCCATTGTAATCTTTGCCTTTCCAGCTTTTTAAATTCCTCCCACACTGTGATAAATGGAATCAACTTGTTAAGGACCCTTTAATGTTTGGGGACTAAGGAGGATCCCTTTGGCCCACCCAACCTTGATGGTGCTGTTTTAAGACTTCTGTTTCAACATCATCAGTTTCCATTTTATTCATCCCTTTTTTTTTTTTTTTTTTGAGACACAGAGTCTCGCTGTGTCACCCAGGCTGGAGTGCAGTGGTGTGATCT
>NW_012114888.1:4050223-4054706 GCF_000951035.1 Colobus angolensis palliatus | reverse complement strand
TCGCTTGAACCCGGGAGGCAGAGGTTGCAGTGAGCCGAGATCACGCCACTGCACAGCCTGGGCGTCTCAAAAAAAAAAAAAAAAAAAAAAGTTCTGTTGCATTTCACCCTGGCAACGTAAATTGATAGCTTATCTTCACAGGTGCAGGATAACAAAGGACACAGAGAACTCAATGTCCTCCCTCTGCTCACCTGAGACAAAAGGATATCTGATTGCTTCCTCTGCCCTGTTGTTTCATTAGGCAGATTATTCTATCCCCTCTCACATGTAAATTATGCATTCAGTGAAAAGCTGATCAAAGATCCAAGAGAATGCAACCTTTTGTCTCTTATCTACCTATGACCTGGAAGCCCCCACTTCAAGTTGTCCCGCCTTTCAGAACCGAATCAATGGACATCTAACACACACCTGGGGCACCAGTTCTTAGTATCCTCTGAGTGCTGTGTCACTTGCCATTGGTCACTCATATTTGGTTCAGAATAAATCTCTTCAAATATTTTACAGAGTTTGAGTCTTTTCGTCGACAGCGTAAACACACTTTACAGTGGCTCTGGGCGAATCTGGCATGCTAGGTCTTCCCTCATGAATAACTTCTTGTGTTTTTGTGTGTCTGGCTCAAGTATAGCCATCTGTGATTGGTCACTATGAGCTGTGGGTCCTGCATCAACCCAGACATGCTCTTTCACTCTACAGCATTCAAAATCAAACATGCTACCACTATAAATTAGCTACTCTCACAATCCATTTCAGTAAAGGATTTTCTGGCACGATTAAGTGATTATAGTAAAGTCACAGGATACAGGCTTAATAAAAGTCAATTGTTTTCCTATATACCCGAAATGAACAATTGATATTTGAACTTAAAAACACAATACCATTTACGTTAGCACCAAAAAGATAAAATATACATAAACCTAACAAAATATCTAGAAGACATACATGAGGAAAATCAAACAAAATTTGACATGAAATATATCAGAAAATATAAGTAAGCAGAGAGATATTGTATGTTTATTGACAGAAATGTTAGAGTAGTTAGGTAGTTATCTTAGGTAGTTAGACATGAGCAGAGCAGGAGAGCACCACCCCCCAAATCCCACCAGGAGGTGATGGTCAGGCAGTTAAAACTGTTTCTCTAAAATAATAATTGCTCCCTGCTCCTCCTCCTTCTCTTCCTCCTGCTCCTCCTCCTGCTCCTCTTCCTCCTCCTGCTTCTCCTCCTCCTCCTGCTGCTTCTCCTCCTCCTGCTCCTCTTCCTCCTGCTGCTCCTCCTCCTCCTGCTGCTTCTCCTCCTCCTGCTCCTCCTCCTTCTCTTTCTCCTCCTCCTGCTCCTCCTCTTTCTCCTCCTCCTCCTGCTCCTCCTCCTCCTGCCCCTCCTCTTTCTTCTCCTCCTCCTGCTCCTCCTCTTTCTTCTCCTCCTCCTGCTCCTCCTCCTTTTCTTTCTCCTCCTCCTCCTGTTCCTTCTCCTTCTCTTTCTCTTCCTTCTGCTCCTCCTCTTTCTCCTCCTCCTTTTTCTCCTGCTCATCCTCCTCCTCCTGCTCCTCCTGTTCCTCCTAAAAAAAAAAGAAAAAAAAAAAACAATAAAAAATAAAAATAATAATTGGTTGCAGCTGGCACCAGGGGAAGGCAGGCTCTCAATAGATACAATAAAACCTGAAACTGGTGATCAGCAGCTTCCCAATAAGATCTCAGGAGTTGGGCCAGTGGGCTCAAGACATGTGCACTACGATGCAAAATGGCCGAGTTTAACTGGTATGTAACCTTCCTTTAGGAACACTCCACTGGTAATGGAAAAACTCAAGTGAGCATGCGTACAACTTCAGTAACCACAATGTGCATGCAGCCCCTTCCCAAGCGCTGACAAGCCACTGCACATGTGGACAGCCCACCCCAAGGTAAGAATCAGAGGAGTAATATAGACCCAGGAAGCATAAAACCCCAAGTCAAAGGTCAAACCGCACATTTGATCTCTGAAGTCGCCTGCTTGACCCTCTTCCAAGTGTAGTTTGCTTCCTTTCATCCCTGCTTTAAAGCTTTTTAATAAACTTTCACTACAACTCTAAAACTTGTCCCGGTCTCTCACTCTGTCTTATGCCCCTCAAATTCTTTCTTCTGAGTAGGCAAGAACTGAGGTTGCTGCAGACCCGTATGGATTCTCTGCTGCTAAACGGAAGACTCAATACTATTAACATGTCAGTTGTCCCCACCTTGATCAGGAAATTCAACATAATCCCAATCAAATTCCCACCAAATTATTTTGTGACTATCAACAAACTGATTCTAAAGTTTATATGGAAAGGCAAAAATCCAAAATAGTCAACATAGTACTAACAAGGACAAAGTCAGAGGACTGAGACTACCCAACTTCATGACTTACTGTAAAACTAGAGTAATCAAGGCAGAGGTATTGGTGAAAGAAGAGGCAAATAGATCAATGGAACAGAATAGAGAGCCTAGAAATATGTATACACACAAAAACAGTCAACTGATAATTGACAAAGAAGCAAAAGAAATTCGGTGAAGAAATAAGTCTTTTCAACAAATGGTGCTGGAACAACTGGACCATATGCAAAAAAAATAATAATCTAGACACAGTCCTTATATGTTTCACAAAAATTAACTCAAAACTCTGAGGCCAATGTGGCGGATCACTTGAGGTCAAGAGTTCGAGATCAGCCTGGCCAACATGGTGAAACCCCATCTCTACTAAAAATACAAAAATTAGTTGGCTGTGGTGGCCCAGGAGGATCACTTGAGCCCAGGAGGCAGAGGTTGCAGTGAGCCGAGATCGCACCACTGCACTCCAGCCTGGGTGACAAAGGCTGGAATGCATACCCTGTCTCAAAAAAAAAAAAAAAAATTAACTTAAAATGGATTATAGACCTATTTGTAAAATGAAAACTATAAAATTTCTATAAGATAACAAAGAAGAAAATCCAAGAAACCTTGGGTTTGGTGATGAGTTTTTAAATACAACACCAGGCAAGTGCAGTGGCTCGTGTCTGTAATCACAGCACTTTGGGAGGCTGAGGTGGGTGCATCGCTTGAACCCAGGAGTTCAAGACCAGCCTGGGCAACCTAGTGAGACCCCATCTTTATAAATATATATATGTATATGAATACAACACCAAAAGTATGACCTGTGAAAGAAAAAAATAAAGTATGTTGTACATTATTAAAATTAGAAACTTCTCTTCTGTGAAAGACACTGCTGACAGAATAGACAAGCCACAGACTGGGAGAAAATATTTGCAAAACACTTATAAAGGACTTGTATTGAAACCACTGTTGTAAAATTATAATGAGAAAATTATTACAGTGAAAGAGATCCAACCTAAACCAACTCCATCTTGCTGCTAACCTTCAAACTGTCTTGGTTCATTCCTGGGCACAGACCAAACTAACTTTGAGAGGAACTTAGTTTTGTTTTTTGAGGTGGAATCTGGCACTGTCTCCCAGGCTGGAGGGCAGTGGCGCGATCTCGGCTCACTGCTACCTCTGCTTCCTGGGTTCAGGCAATTCTCCTTCCTCAGCCTCCTGAGTAGCTGGGATTACAGGTGCAGGCCACCACACCTGGCTAATTTTTGTATTTTTGTAGAGATGAGGTTTCACCATGTTGGCCAGGCTGGTCTCAAACTTCTGACCTCAGGTGATCCGCCTGTGTGAGCCTAAGTGCTGGGATTATAGGCATGAGCCACTGAGCCCAGCATGAGAGGAACTTGGCGATAACAGCCCTTTCCCAAAACAAACGCCCTTCCTGTCTGGGGACTAGCCTGCCTTTGTAGGACTAAGAAATTAGTCACAAGATTAGAAATAATGGTTTAGGAGTCATGCAACTAGAGGCTATAAGATTCTGACTCTACCCAAATTGTTCCTGGGAATAACATCACAATTGTAAAACTTACGATTAGTGCTTGAGATATTTTGCAGACGCTGAACTTAATTGATCAGTTGGCACCACCCAGATCCATAAACTGGCTCATCTGGTCTTGTGGCCCCCACCCAGGAACTGACTCAGCACAAGAGGACAGCTTCAACTCCTATGATTTGATCCGTGACCTGACCAATCAGCACTTCCAACTCACTAGCCCCTACCCACCAAATTATCCTTAAAAACTCCAATCCCCAACTTTTCAGGGAGACTGATTTGAGTAATAATAAAAATTCCAGTCTCCCCTATAGCTGGCTCTGCGTGAATTACTCTTTCTCTATTGTAGTTCCCCTGTCTTGATAAATCAGCTCTGTCTAGGCAGCTGGCAAGGTGAACCCATTGGGAGGTTACAGTATCCAAAACATACAAAGAACTCTTAAACTCAACAATAAGAAAACAAACTACTCAATTAAAGGGCAAAAGAGCCAGGCGCGGTGGCTCATGCCTGTAATCCCAGCTCTCAGGGAGGCAGAGGCGGGAGGATAGCTTGAGCCCAGGAGTTCGAGACCTGCCTGGGTAATACAGCGAGACCCCATTCTCCACAAAAAGGAA
>NW_012114888.1:4043887-4049398 GCF_000951035.1 Colobus angolensis palliatus | reverse complement strand
TAGCTGGGCGAGGTGGCGGGCGCCTGTAGTCCCAGCTACTCGGGAGGCTGAGGCAGGAGAATGGCCGTGAACCCGGGAGGCGGAGCTTGCAGTGAGCTGAGATCCGGCCACTGCACTCCAGCCTGGGCCACAGAGCGAGACTCTGTCTCAATAAATAAATAAATAAATAAATAAATAAATAAATAAAGGATAATTTGGGGGTTGGGGGGCGGAGAGGTAGTGTAAGCCGGAAGTGCTGATTGGTCAGGTCAAAGATGAATTCGTAGGGAATCAAAGCTGTTTTCTTGTGCTGAGTCAGTTCCTGGGTGGGGGCCACAAGATCAGATGAGCCAGTTTATCGATCTGGATGGTGCCAGCTGATCCATCAAGTGCAGGGTCTGCAAAATATCTCAAGCACTGATCTTAGGAGCAGTTTAGGGCGGGTCAGAATCTTGTAGTCTCCGGCTGCACGACTCCTAAACCATCATTTCTAGTCCGGTGGCTAATTTGTTAGTCCTACAAAGGCAATCTAGTCCCCAGGCAAGCAGGGGATTTGCCTTGGGAAAGGCCTGTTACCATCTTTGTTTTAAACTATAAACTAAGTTCCTCCCTAAATTAGTTCAGCCTACGCCCAGGAATGAACAAGGACAGCTCGGAGGCATGAAGCAAGACGCAGCTGATTAGATCAGATCTCTTTCACTGTCTCAGTTACAATTTTGCAATAGTGGTTTCATTGGTGAAGATGTGGAGCAACAGTAATACTCATTCATTGCTGGTGGAAATGCAAAATGGTGAAAAACTTGGGAAGACAGTTGGGCAGTTTCTTTCTCTCTCTTTTTTCTTTTTTTTTTTTCTTTTTTTTTTTTTTTTTGAGACGGAGTTTCACTCTTGTTGCCCAAGCTGGAGTACAATGGCATGATCTCGCCTCACTGCAACCTCTGTCTCCCAGGTTCAAGCCATTCTCCTGCCTCAGCCTCTCAAGCAGCTGGGATTACAGATACCTGCCACCACACCCAGCTAATTTTTTGTATCTGTAGTAGAGACGGGGTTTCACCATGTTGACCAGGCTGGTCTCGAACTCCTGATCTCAGGTGATCCACCCACCTCAGCCTCCCAAAGTGCTGGGATTATAGGCATGAGCCATCGTGCCCCACCTGGGCAGTTGCTTATAAAGCTTATATGACATAGCAATTATGCTCCTAGTTATTTAGCCAATTGAGTTCAAAACATATTCACACAAAAATCCGCACATGAAATGTTCATAGTAGCTTTTTTCATCATTGCTAAAACCTAAAAACAATGAAAGTGCCCTTCGGTAGGTGAAGGAATAAGCAATCTGGCACTGCAATCCATGGAACTATCAAACCACAAAAAAACATGGAGGAACCTTAAATACAAATTGCTAAGTGAAAGAAGCCAGTTTGAAAAGACTACATACTCCATGATTCCAACTGTATGACATTTTAGAAAAGGCAAAACTAGACCTGGCATGATAGCTCACACCTGTAAATCCCAGCACTTTGGGAGGCTGAAGTGGGCAAATTGCTTGAACCCAGGAGTTCAAGACCAAACTGGGCAACATGGCAAAATTGTGTCTCTATAAAAAATACTAAAAATTAGTCAGATATGGTGGCATGTGCCTGTGGTCCTAACTACAGGAGGCTGAGATGGAAGGATCACCTGAGCCTGGGAGGTAGAGGCTGCAGTGAGCAGTGATCACACCATGGCACTCCAGCCTGGGCCACAGAGTGAGGCACTGTGTCCAAAAAACAAAAAAAAGGCAAAACTACAAAGACAGTAAAAAATGAGTGGTTGATAGAGGTTCAGGCAGAGGGAAAGGCAGGATGAATCACTGAAGCACAGGTGAAACAGAATGAAACTGTATGAAGCTGCATTGGTGGATATATATCATAATCTATTTGCCAAAACCCCTATGTACAACACAAAGCAGTGAGCCTTACTGTAAACCGTAGGCTATAATTAATAGCAATATATCACTATTGGTTCATTAATTTTTACAAATGTACCACACTAATGCAAGATGTGAATAATGGGGAAAACTGCGGGGTTGAGGAGGTGACAGTACATGGAATTATAGGTAGTATCTTAACTTTTCTGTACCTCTAAAACTGTATTAAAAATGATTGTCGGCCAGGCGTGGTGGCTCACGCCTATAATCCCAGCACATTGGGAGGCCGAGGTGGGTGGATCACGAGGTCAAGAGTTAAAGGCCAGTCAGGCCAACATGGTTAAACCCCATCTCTACTAAAAACACAAAAATTAGCCAGGTGTGGTGGCGCACACCTGTAGTCCCAGCTACTCGGGAGGCTGAGGCAGGAGAATTACTTGAACCCGGGAGGCGGGGGTGGCAGTGAGCCGAGATTGTGCCACTGCACTCCAGCCTGGGTGACAGAGATTCCGCCTCACCGAAAAAAAAAAAAAAAAAAAGGTGGGTGTGGTGGCTTATGCCTGTAATCCTAGCATTTTGGGAGGCCAAAGCAGGTGGATCATCTGAGGTCAGGAGTTAGAGACTAGCCTGGCCAACGTGGTGAAACCCTGTCTCTACTAAAAATATAAAAAATTAGCAGGGTGTGGTGGTGGGCACTTGTAATCCCAGCTACTCGGGAGGCTGAGGCAGGAGAATCACTTGGGCCCAAGAGGCAGAGGTTGCAGTGAGCCAAGATCGCGTCACTGCACTCCAGCCTGAGTGACAGAGTGAGTCTCAAAAAAAAAAAAAAAAGATTGTCTATTAATTCTGTTCTATATGCACTTGGCATATAATCCCGCAATTGTCCTCGCATGCATTTACCCCACTGTGTAGGAGTAGAAATACAAACACAGTTTCTCCTACTAGACTCTCATAACATGCTGTGACAACAGATGAGTGAGGAATTTTCTTCACACATCAAGCAAGAGGTCAATTCTGCAGTAGACAACAGCTGGGTGTCCTCCAATTCAATTCCATTCTGACACTATCTGCCAGGACATAGCATCAGGTCCCACAGGTTGAGGGCTCAGTTCTGAAGACTACCCCCACTTCAGACTCCAGAGCTTCTTACTGACCAGCTACAAGTCAAGCTTCCCACAATTCCCTCCTAGGATTCAATTTATTTGCTAGAGTGGCTCATAGAACTCAAGGAAAGGCTGGGAGTAGTGGCTCATGCCTGTAATGCCAGCACTTTGGGATGCTAAGGAGGGATGATTGATTGAGGCCAGGAGTTCAAGATCAACCTGGGAAACAAAGTGGCACCTCATCTGTACAAAAAAAAAAAAAATTTTTTTTAATTAGCTGGGCGTGGTGGCACACACCTGTGGTCCTAGCTACTTGGAAGGCTCACTTGAACCCAGGAGGCTGAGGCTGCAGTAAGCTGTCACTGCACTCCAGCCTGGGCGACAGAGAGACTTTGCCTTTAAAAAAAAAAAAAAAAAGTTCAGGGAAATGTGCAGTCCTAATTAGGGAAAAGGAGTTGGTCCAGGACATATAAACAAAAAGAAGACGCAGGTAAGTTTAAGTTATGGCTCTGTCTTTCTTTATGGCCCAGGACATATAGTCCTCTTGAGCAAATAACGTACATAACTCACAAACTTCCTGCTTATCATCAAACACTCCAATTCATCATCAAACACCTCGGCTGATAGAAGAATGCAAGTTAGCTCCCTGCTACCTTGGTGTTATCAAACAGATCAAGAACCATCCTATAAAATCTCCAGCAAGCCTTCATTTCCTCGAAGTCAGTTCCTCTTTTGCTGATTCTACCCGTTGCTCTCTTGCAATGTATTTTCCTACTTTCTCTAATAAATCTGCCTTTCCTTACCTACAACTATTGTGGTAAATTCTTTTACCTGTGAGCCACCGGCCCAGACAGTGGCTGCTTACCCTCAACAGGAAACACAAAACTGACTATGTTTACTGATTTATTATAAAGGATTTTTTTTTTTTTTTTAAGATAGAGTCTCACTCTTTTGCCCAGCCTGCAGTGCAGTGGTGTGACCTCGGCTCACTGCAACCTCCGCCTCACTGGTTCAAGTGATTCTCCTGCCTCAGCCTTCCGAGTAGCTGGGATTACAGGTGCCCGCCACCACACCCAGTTAAATTTTGTATTTTTAGTAGAGAGGACGTTTTATCGTGTTGGTCAGGCTGGTCTCGAACTCCTGACCTCAAGCAATCCTCCCACCTCAGCCTTCCAAAGTGCTGGGATTACAGGCATGAGCCATCGTGCCTCACCTGTTTTATTTTTTGTAGTGATGAGGTCTCACTTTGTTGCCCAGGCTGGTCTTGAATTCCTGGACTCAAGCAATTCTCCAGCCTTGGCCTCCCAAAGTTCTGGGATTACAGGCATAAGCCACCTCTCCCCCCAATAAAGGATATTTTAAAGAATACAAATTCAGGCCAGGCGTGGTGGCTCACACCTGTAATCCCAGCACTTTTGGAGGCCGAGGCAGGCGGATCACGAGGTCAGGAGATCGAGACCATCCTGGCTAACACGGTGAAACCCCGTCTCTACTAAAAATACAAAAAATTAGCCGGGCGAGGTGGCCGGCGCCTGTGGTCCCAGCTACTCGGGAGGCTGAGGCAGGAGAATGGCGTGAACCCGGGAGGCGGAGGTTGCGGTGAGCTGAGATCCAGCCACTGCACTCCAGCCTGGGCGACAGAGCAAGACTCCGTCTCAAAAAAAAAAAAAAAATACAAAATTAGCTGGGCGTGGTGGCATATGCCTGTGATCCCAGCTACTCGGGAGGCTGAGGCAGGAGAATCGCTTGAATCCGGGAGGTAGAGGTTGCAGTGAGCCGAGATCACACCATTGCACTCCAGCCTGTGCAACAAGAGCGAAACTCCATCTCAAAAAAAAAAAATACAAATACAAATAAATCACAGTCAAATAAAGAGATACATAGGGCAAGGCATGGGGGAAGGGGCCTGGAGTCTTCATGCCCTCTCTGGGTGCACCACCCTCCAGGAATCCCCATGCGTTCGGCTACCCAGAAGCTCTCCAAACTTTATTTTTTGGGGGTTGTAGGGGGGCTTCATTATGTAGGCATGATTGATTAAATCATTTGCCCTTGTGGATCCACTTGACTGTCAGCACCCTCTCCCCTCCCAGGTGGTTGGAGGGTCCCAACCCTCTAAACCTACCTTAGTCTTTCTTGTGACCAGCCCCATTCAGAAGCTGCCTAGGGACTGCCAGGCATCAGTCAACTCATTAGCATACAAAAAGACGCTTTAGTACTTTAGAGATTCTGAGGATATTAGGAGTTGTTTGCCAGGAAAGACCAATTATATATTTCACAATATCACATCCCTACAAAAACCTTACACAAACTATCATAGGATCTGTATTCATAATATCCAACAACTAGAAACAACCAGGATGTCTTTCAACCAGTGAATGGTTACATTGTGTGGTACATCCACGCCATGGAAAAGTATCAGCAGAAAAAGGAATGGGCAGGGCACAGTGGCTCATGCCTGTAATCCCAGCACTTTGGGAGACTGAGGCAGGTGGATCACGAGGTCAGGAGTTAGAGACCAGG
>NW_012114888.1:4036863-4040042 GCF_000951035.1 Colobus angolensis palliatus | reverse complement strand
TTTTTGGTGACACAGGGTCTCACTCTGTCACCCAGGCAGAGTGCAGTGATGTGATCTCAGCTTACTGCAACCTCCGCCTCCGGGTTCAAGCAATTCTCCGGCCTCAACCTCCTGAGCAGCTGGGAGTACAGGTGCGCACCACAACACCCAGTTAATTTTTGTATTTTTAGTACAGACAGGATTTCACTATGTTGGCCAGGCTGGTCTCAAACTCCTGGCCGCAAGTGATCCACCCACCTTGGCCTCCCAAAGTGCTGGGATTACAGGTGACAGGCGTGAGCCACCGCGTCCAGCCACAACATTCTTGAAATGAAAAAATTATACTATTGGAGAACAGATTAGTGGTGCCCCGGAGTTAAGAGGGGAGTGATGGAGGAAGTGAAGTGGTTGTGTCTGTTTAATGACAACATGGGGGATCCTTGTGAGGATGGAAATGCTCTGCATGTCAATATCCTGGGTATTACAAGATGTTACTACTGGGAACAAAAACTAGGTAATGGTACATTGCATTTGAATCTACAATTATCTCAAAATATAAATTTGACTAAAAATAGATAAACTAAAACAACATATAGAAAAAAAAAAATAGGATCCTCCTCCTTACCTCAAAAGATCTGCCAGGTTCTCCTGGAATCAGGGCAGGGAATCCCTGGGGTGATGTCCCATTAGCTGGCATGTTCACCCTGGGCCTCAGGCCACCTTCCGTGCTGGACAGCTGTCTGTGTGTAGAGGGTCCTGCAGCCTCCAGTAAGGGGTAAGGCTCAATGGCTCCACAGGGACGCCAAGAAATCCTAAAAGGACAGTATCCGTATCATCAGTGTCATCCCACATTCATGCCACAATGTTCAGCATCCCCAGAGCATTAGCTAAGGTGGATTATGAAATGATCAAATTTGGAGCCAAATTAATGAGCTTAGGGTCTCTTCTTGAGTGGCTCTACCAGGTGCTTCACTTGCTACTCAGCCAGCCTACACCTCAGTTCAAGTTCAAGGCAGATCTGGGTTTAGGAGAAGTAGAACCGGGGCAGTGCTTAAGGGTGCTTAAGGCCCATGGGGTGGGCAGGTGATGGGCATGTTCAAGGGGACCTGGTGGGTGACTGTGAGGGCAGGAAACCTGGAAAGCTGATAATCTAAATGAAAGGAAATTGGCCGGTCCTTTCTTCTGCCTTCTTTTTTTTTTCCACTCTTAGATGAAATATCCCCCTTAAATTCTTCTGTTGGGAAACTTTTAGCCTCTTCTTTCCAGAAAAAAAATGGTTCAATCTTAATAATGTTATGTATTTTATTTTCTTTTTTTTTTTTTTTTTTTTTTTTTTTTTTTTTTTTTTTTTTTTTTTTTTTTTTTTTTTTTTTTTTTTTTTTTTTTTTTTTTTTTTTTGAGATGGAGTTTCGCTCTCGTCACCCAGGCTGCGGTGGAATGGTGCAATCTCTGCTCACAGCAACCTCCGCCTCCCAGGTTCAAGCAATTCTCCTGCGTCAGCCTCCCTAGTGGCTGGGATTACAGGCGCCCGCCACCACGCCCAGCTAATGCTGGTATTTTTAGTAGAAACGGGTTTTCACTATGCTGGTCAGGCTGGTCTTAAACTCCTGACCTCAAGTGATCCTCCCACCTCTGCCTCCTAAAGTGCTGGGATTACAGGCGTGAGCCACTGCGCCTGGCCTAATGCTATGTATTACATCAACAAATTACAGGGGGAAACACTCCGCTATTAACTTACACCAAAAAAGCATCTAACGCAATTCAGCAGCCATTACTAATGTAAGCTCAGACTGAAATCAGGGAAGAAGGAAATCACTTAAATGCCACAAAAATCAATTATGAAATATAACCCTGAAACACCATGCTAAAAAGTAAAACGATGAAGCTATTGTCATAAAATTAGTACTGTCTGCTGTAACCCAAAATTGTTTTGTGGGCTTTAGCTCACACAAGAGAAGATGAAATAATTAGAGTAGGCTGGGCACAGTGACTCATGCCTGTAATCTCAGAACTTTGGGAGGCCAAGACAGGAAGGTTGCTTGAGTCCAGGAGTTCGAAGCCAGCCTTGGCAACAAAGTGAGATCCGTCTTTACAAGAAATGAAATAATCCAAGTGTGGTGGTCCACACCTGTAGTGCCAGCTACTAAGGAAGCTGAAGCAGAAAGATAACTTGAGCCTGAGAGGTGGAGGCTACAGTGACCTCTGATGGCGCCACTACACTCTAGCCTGGGTGACAGAGCAAGAATTTGTCTCTAAAAGAAAAAAGAAAGAAAGAAAGAAAAGAAAAGAAATAAATAATCAGGCTAGGTGCAGCGGCTCGTGGCTTTAATCCCAACACTTTGGGAGGCTGAGGCAAGAGGATCCCTTGAGCCCAGGTGTTCAAAACTAACCTGGACAATATGACAAAACCCAGTATCCTTAAAAAACAAACAAACAAACAAAAAACACACACAGAGTTGCAGTGAGTTGAGATCACTCCACTACACTCCAGCCTAGGCAACAGAGTGACACCTTGTCCCTATTAAAGAAAAAAAAAAGAGGCCGGACAAGGTGGCTCACGCCTGTAATCCCAGCACTTTGGTAGGCCGAGGCAGGCTGATCACCTGAGGTCAGCAGGTCAGAAGTTCGAGACCATGGTGAAACCCCGTGTCTACTAAAATCACAAAAATTAGCTAGACATGGTGGCAACACACCTGTAATCCCAGCTACTCAGGAGGCTGAGGCAGGAAAATTGCTTGAACTTGGGAGGCAGAGATTGCAGTGAGCCGAGACTGTGTCACTGCACTTCAGCCTGGGCGACAGAGCAAGACTCTGCCTCAAAACAAAAAAAAAAAAAAAAAGAAAGAAAGGAAAAAAAAGGCAGAAAGAAAAAAGAAAAAAATAATTAGGGTGAACATGAACATTGGGAATAAATGAAAATGAAAATGTAGCTTTCTTGCCAATAAGATGATTTTATACATAGAAAACCTACCAGACTGCTAAAAGACTACTAAAATTCATAGGGTATAATATAATGTAAGGGGCTGGATACAAGGTAAAATTATAAAAGCAGATAGCTTCTTTTTTTTTTTTTTTTTTTTTGATGGAGTCTCACTCTGCCACCCAAGCTACCTATCTATCTACCTAACCTACCCACCTACCTTCCTACCCAGCTAATTAATTAGCTAACCAAATTTATAAGGTGTTAAAAAAAAAAAAAA
>NW_012114888.1:4030586-4036141 GCF_000951035.1 Colobus angolensis palliatus | reverse complement strand
GTCTCACTCTGCCACCCAGGCTGGGGTGCAGTGGTGCAATCTTGGCTCACTGCGACCTCCGCCTCCCTGCGACCTCCACCTCCCAGGTTCAAGCGATTCTGAGATTCTGCTGCCTCAGCCTCCTGAGTAGTCGGGATTACAGGCAAGCGCCACCACGCCCGGCTAATATTTGTATTTTCAGTAGAGACGGAGTTTCACGATGTTGATCAGGCTGATCTCGAACTCCAGACCTCGTGATCTGCCCGCCTCGGCCTCCCAAAGTGCGTGGATTACAGGCATGAACCACCGCGCCTGGTCAAAAGCAGACAGTTTCTCTCTACAATAACAATGAGCCAATGGAAACAAAATTGCATAAATAATGATAGCAAAAACTATGTAAAATACGTAAGTGTAACTTTGTTGTTTTTTTTTGAAACAAGGTCTCCCTCTGTCATCCAGGCTGGAGTGCAGTGGTGCAATCAAGGCTTTCACAATCAGGCGATCTTTCCACCTCAGCCTTTTTTTTTTTTTTTTTTTTTTGTACAGACGGCAGTCTCCCTGTGTTGCCCAGGCTGTTCTCGACTGCTGGACTCAAGCAATCGCCCTCCTGGGCCTTCCAAAGTGCTGGGATTACAGGGGTAAATCACCGCGCCCGGCCCGGCCAGAATAAACATTTTAAGGAGGTGGGCCTATATGATTACAAAAAGAAAAAAATTTTGACTAATATAAAATAGTTGGCCTGGCGCGGTGGCTCACGCCTGTAATCCCAGCACTTTGGGAGGCCGAGACGAGTGGATCGTTTGAATCCAGGAGTTCTAGACCAGCCTGGGCAACATGGCGAAACCCCATCTCCACTAAAAATATAAAAATTAACCGGGCTTGGTGGCGTGCGCCAGTAATCCCAGCGACTCGGGAAACCGAGGCACGAGAATCGCTGGAAACCGGGGAGGCAGAGGTTGCAGTGAGCCGAGATCGCGCCACTGCCCTCCAGCCTGAGCGACAGAGTGAGACTCCGTAAAAAAAAAAAAAAAGACGGGGTATACAACATATTCTTGATTGCAGCTAAAGAGATTCTTTTTTTTTTTTGAGACAGAGTCTTGCTCTGTCCCCCAGGCTGGAGTGCAGTGGCCGGATCTCAGCTCACTGCAAGCTCCACCTCCCGGGTTTACGCCATTCTCCTGCCTCAGCCTCCCGAGTAGCTGGGACCACAGGCGCCGGCCACCTCGCCCGGCTAATTTTTTGTATTTTTAGTAGAGACGGGGTTTCACCGTGTTAGCCAGGATGGTCTCGATCTCCTGACCTAGTGATCCGCCCGTCTCGGCCTCCCAAAGTGCTGGGATTACAGGCTTGAGCCACCGTGCCCGGCCAGAGATGCTTAAGGAAAAAGGCATGCTCTTAAATTTTTTTTTAACAAAGAAAGGCTGAGCATTAATGAATTAACATTCAATTTAAGAAGTTAGATAAAGAGAAAACAGTACAGATAAGAGCAGAAATTAAAGAAATAGAAAACAAAGGTACATCAGAATAGATATGTGATCAGAGGAGCAACAAGGTCAAAAGTTGTTTTTTTGGAAAGCCTAATAAAATTAGCAAACCTCTGGGAATACTGATAAAGGAAAAACCCAAAGTGCACACTATTAAGGCTGGACATCAAGACGCAGCAGGGAATCTAAAACCTGACTACTCCAGAGGCCCTCATCCCTGACACTCATAGATTCCCATTCATTAGGTTCTTTATTTCCCCACCAGTTGACACCACAACTGCCAATGCATCATCCCCCGAAGCCAACAAAGCTTCAAAATCACCTGAGCGACTATCACGCCATAAAACCTCGTGCACTGCATTTAGCGTCGCGCGCCAAGAAGACTTAAACGGCCTCTGAGGGGGATTTCCGTTTCCTGTCCTCACCCCGACACTGCACCTTCTAGGGCTGATGATTTTGCACACGATCAGTAGAACTGAGAGGTTGTAGTCTACTCACTGAATACAGCCCTGTTACGGATCGGCGGAGACTTGGTCCATGAGTGGCGTTGTCAGGCGAGGAATATGGCTGCGCTATGTCCTGTCTCATGGGGGCGGCCATCTTAGCACCCATTCCGTACAGTGAGCTGTTCCACGGAAGGCGGGGGCGAGAGGGCGTTCACGGGTAGAATCCTTCTAGGGGCAAGATTCTGGGAGAAGCTGGTCTTTGGAACTCGGTTCTATAAGTTTGGGCAAAGTTTAAAGAAGCAGAGGTGCGCCTCCTACCCAGGGAGGATGGGGCGTGTTCTGATGTTCAAGGGATCCACCACTGGGCAAGAGGGGGACGAAGTCAGGGTGGTACAATCCCCCCCTTGGCGATACCACTGGGAAGAGGGGGAGAAATCAGGTTAACACAGGTGCCCGTCGTGGGCGATACCACTGGAGAAGAGGGGAAAGGAGTCAGGGTGTACAATCTCCCGATATACTGCGGTTATCATGGAGAAGACTTGAACTCCCCCATCTCCGTTACCCTCCTTGCCCCACTACAATGATAGTAGTCAGGAATAATAACAATAATAATAATAATAATAATAATAGCCTTTGATATGGACAACCAATGGTTTTTCTTTCCTTTTTTTTTTTTTTTTGAGATGGAGTTTCACTCTTGTTGCCCAGGCTGGAGTGCAATGGCACGATCTCGGCTCTCCGCAACCTCCGCCTCCCGGGTTCAAGCGATTCTCCTGCCTCAACCTCCGGAGTAGCTGGAATTGTAGACATCGGCTAATTTTGTATTTTTAGTAGAGACGGGGTTTCTCCATGTTGGTCAGGCTGGTCTCGAACTCCCGACCTTAGGTAATCCACCCGCCTCTGCCTCCCAAAGTGCTGGGATTATAGGCGTGAACCACCGCGCCGGGCTATGGACAACCAATGTTTTTTCAGCAAACTATCAATAGAAAAATGCTTAAAGCCCAGGCGCAGTGGTTCACAGCTCTAATCCCAGCACTTTGGGAGGCTGAGATGGGCAGATCACTTGAGATCCAGAGTTCGAGACTAGCCTGGGCAACATGATGAAATTCGTCTCTACTAAAAATACAAAAATTAGCCGGGTGTGGTGGCACACACCTGTAGTCCTAGCTACTCAAGAGGCTGAGGTGGGAGGATCGCTTCAGCCCAGGAGTTAGAGGCTGCAGGGAGTTATGATTGCACCACTGCACTCCAGCCTGGGTGACAGAGTGAGACCCCATTTCAATTTTTTTTTTTTTAAAGAAAAATGCTTAGAAAATGGCCAGGCGCGGCCAGGTACGGCGGTTCATGCCTGTAATCCCAATACTTTGGGAAGGGGACGCAGGAGGATCACTTGAGGTCAAGAGTTCAGGACCAGCCTCAGCAAAATGGCAAAACTCGTCTCTACCAAAAATACAAAACTTAACGGGTGTGGTGGTGTGCATCTGTAGTCTCAGCTCCTCAGGAGGCTGAGGTGGGAGGATGGCTTGAACCTGGGAGGCGGTGGTTGCAAGTGAGCAGAGATCGCGACACAGCACTCCACCCTGGTCAACAGAGTGATACCCTGTCTAAAAAAGAAAGGAAAGAGAAGAGAAGAGAAGAGGAGCCTGGCGCCATGGCTCAGGCCTGTAATCCCAATACTTTGGGAGGCCAAAGTGGGTGGATCCCCTGAGGTCAGGAGTTTGAGACCAACCTGGCTAACATGGTTGTGGGGAAAAGAAAGAGAGATCAGCCTGTTACTGTGTCTATATAGAAAGAAGTAGACATAAGAGACTCCATTTGGTTCTGTATTTGAGATGCTGTTAATCTGTGACCCTACCCCCAACCTTGTCCTTGCAAGAGACATGTGCTGTGGTGACTCAAGGCTTAATAGATTTTGGGCTGTGCAGGATGTGCTCTGTTGAACAAGTGCCTAAAGGCTGCTTGCTGGTTAAAGGTCATCACCATTCTCTTAATCTCAAGTAAGAGAAAAGCATTTGTCTACTGCCCGTCCCTGGGCAATGGAACATCTCCGTGTAAAACCCGATTGCATGCTTTGTTTACTGAGCAAGGAGAAAACCGCCTTTAGGAATAAGGTGGGACTTGCTGGAGCAATGCTGCTAAAAGATTTATGGAGATGTTTGCATATGCATCTAAGGCACAGCATTTTCCTTTAAACTTATTCATGTCACAGGAATTTTTGTTCATATGTCTTATTGCTGATTTCCTCCCTACAATGATCCTATTGTCCAGCCACTCCCTTATCTTTTTGATGGTAAAGATAATTATCAATAAATACTAAGGGAACTCAGAGACCGGTGCCGGCATGGGTCCTCTGTATGCTGAGCGCCGGTTCCCTGGGCCCCACTTTTCTTTCTCTATACTTTGTCTCTGTGTCTTATTTCTTTTCTCAAGTCTCTCATTCCACCTAACGAGAAACACCCACAGGTGTGGAGGGGCAGGCCACCCCTTCACATGGTGAAACTCCGTCTCTTGTATTAGTAAAATATCAAAATTAACCGGCCGTAGTGGTGCGTGCCTGTAATCCCAGCGACTCAGGAGTCTGAGACACGAGAATAGCTTGAACCCGGGAGGTGGAGGTTGCAGTTAGCCAAGATCACATCACTGCACACCAGCCTGGGTGAAAGAACGAGACTCCATCTCAAACAAACAAAAAATGTTATTGATCTTGGCTGCTCGTGATAGTCCACGCCTGTAACCCCAGAATTTTGGGGAAGGCCGAGGTGGGCAGATCACTTGAGATGAGCCTGAGCAACATAGTGAGACCTCATCTCCGCAAAAAAATAAACAAAATTAGTTGTGCATGGTGACGTGTACCTATAGTCCCAGCTACTCAGGAGGTGAGGAGGTGGGAGGATCTCTTGAGCCTGGGAGGTCCAGACTGCAGTGAGCCATGATCGCACCACTGCACTGCAGCCTGAGGGACAGAGTGAGACATTGTCTCAATCAATCAATCAATCAAATGGTATTGATCTTGATTACTGAGGTTTTTTTTTGTTTTTTTTTTTTTTTTTTTTTTTTTTTTTTTTTTTTTTTTTTTTTTTTTTTGAGATGGAGTCTCACTCTGTCGCCCGGGCTGGAGTGCAGTGGCCGGATCTCAGCTCACTGCAAGCTCCGCCTCCCGGGTTCACGCCATTCTCCTGTCTCAGCCTCCCGAGTAGCTGGGACTACAGGCGCCTGCCACCTCGCTTTTTGTTTTTTTTAGTAGAGACGGGGTTTCACAGTGTTAGCCAGGATGGTCTCGATCTCCTGACCTCGTGATCCGCCCGTCTCGGCCTCCCAAAGTGCTGGGATTACAGGCTTGAGCCACCGCGCCCGGCCGATTACTGAGTTTTTTTAATACCCCCTTACATTTTACACTTAAGGCGAATGCCTCCCTCACCTTACCCTAGTCCTAGCCCTGCAGAGAAACCTTGTTCTCTAAAATCATAGACTATCGGAAAGTTTCCTGTTTGAAACAATATCAATAAGAATAAAACCTCCTACTCTTCCCTGGAGGATCTAAGCTACTGTGACACAGAGAAATAGCCTTGATTTCTGACCCAGGTGCAGAGCTTCAGATAATGGGTATCTGAAGTCAAAACTTCACATCTATGTTTAGCATTTTTTT
>NW_012114888.1:4025209-4030496 GCF_000951035.1 Colobus angolensis palliatus | reverse complement strand
AGCTCACTGCAACCTCAACCTCCTGGACTCAAGTGATCGTCCCACCTCAGCCTTCCAAGTAGCTGACAGACTACAGGCACACACCACATCACCCAGCTACCTTTGTTCGTTTTTTGTAAAGACAAGATATTACTATGTTGCCCTGGCTGATCTTGAACTCTTGGGCTCAAGGGATTCGCCCACCTCAAGTGCTAGGATTACAGGCCTGAGCCACTGCACACAGCCTGTCTTTAGTGTTTCTTTTTTGTTGTTGTTTCGTTTTTTCATTTTTCTTTTTTTTTTTTGTTTCTTTGTTTTTTGAGACAGAGTCTTGCTCTGTTGCCCAGACTGGAGTGCAGTGTGTGATCTCGGCTCACTGCAGCCTCTGCCTCCCGGGTTCATGTGATTCTCCTGCCTCAGCCTCCCGAGTAGCTGGGATTACAGGTGTGTGCCACCACACTCAGCTAATTTTTGTATTTTTAGTAGAGACAGGGTGTCATCATGTTGGCCAGGCTGGTCTCGAACTGCTAACCTCAAGTGATCCACCCGCCTCAGCCTCCCAAAGTGCTGGGATTACAGGCGTGAGCTACCACGCCCAGCTTCTTTTGTGTTTCTGAACAAAAAGGACCTTAGGTCCGCTTCACAGTCTGAACCTAATGTTGATCCTTTTCCATACCAACCTCCTTTGCTTTGGGCTTGTCAAAACATTGCTTCATTTAAATTTTACCTAAACTCCACTCCTATATCTTATAGTAATCCCATTTCTTCCCTTGTTCATTGACACTAAGGTGATCAGCCATCCCTGTTTGCCTAGGAATGGGGTTTACTGGGACAAGGGCGTTCAGTACTAAAAGCAGGAAAGTCCTGAGCAAACTGGAACAAGTTAAGTTACCTTAGGTGAGACATCCCCACAGTTCCTGTGGGGTGTGATCTTCCTTGCTGCAGCAGGTTAATAAACCCATTTCTTTCGGGACTAGGGATGTGACCTTGGTAGTCTTTATCAAGGTCATTAATGTTGGAAGAGTTCACAGAGGTGAAGTTTGAGATCATTCCTAGTATGCATTGACGGTGTAAAAATGAATAGGCCTGATTCAGGCTCCAGGTCATCGGGGCATTGCTGGGGGAATAGTTAGTCAAAGGCTGAATGCTAAGCTATACCAGAAAGGCATTGATGGTGGAAGAGTTATCAGAGCACTAGATTGAGGTCAGACTAAATTAATACTGCTGGGAAGCCGGGCGTGGTGGCTCACGCCTGTAATCCCAGCACTTTGGGAGGCTGAGGTGGGCAGATCACCTGAGATTGGGAGTTCAAGACCAGCCTGGCCAACATGGTGAAACCCCGTCTCTACCAAAAATACAAAAATCAGCTGGATGTGGTGGCTCACACCTGTAATCCCAGCTACTTGGGAGGCTGAGGCAGGAGAATCGCTTGAACCCAGGAGGCAGAGGTTGCAGTGAGCCGAGATAGCGCCACTCACTGCACACCAGCCTGGGCGATAGAAAGAGCAAGACTGTCTCAAAAAAAAAAAGGGTTTGAAGTTGGTCCAGAAGTGGTGAAAATGTTAACAGGGGCCCAGATTTTAGATTTTTACAAGGGAATTATTGACGGTGGATTAGGTAACAGATGACCAAGTTCGAGGTCCAGCCAGATGAGCAGTGGTGGCAGCAGAGTCCATAGAAATCAGCAGTTTGAGATTTCTTGTCTAGAACAAATCGGGGGGATTGTAGATAGATGGTGCAGCTGACCAATGGCTGCATCGGGGAGGTGGAATCTGGTTTCTGGTGGCCAATGGGATGAAGCAGCCGGTTCTAGGGAGAAGCCCCTGTTGCTATGTGCAGGTTGGAAAGGACCTGAGTTGCTGCAAATAGTTAGCCAATGAATGCACAAGAAGTTGGGCGTTTGTCTCTTCAGCCTATGGCAGTAATGGTAAACTGTTACTAGGTAGTAACTAACCCCGTTGCCATGTGAAGTGAGGCAGCCAAAGCCTAGCTTGAGAAGCTGTGGACTGAAGATGCAGTTAGCTAGTGGCTGAATGTAAGAAACAGGCTCTGGTCTCCCAGGTCAATATGAGGCTGTCTGATCTGTAAATCAGCAGAAGTCTCCATTGTCCAGTGCAAGGAAGGGGCCGGTCGGACATAGCCTGACGGGAATGCAGGTAAATGGCACAGCTGGAGGTAGTTGAAGTGGGTGGGAGCACAGCCCGAGGTTGCTTTGGAGAGATGGCGCAGCTAGCCAATGGCTCTGTGTGGGAGGCAGGCTTTAGTCTCCATGGCCAATGAACTGCGAACATCCTTGTCGCTAGGCGAAATAATTTTGCAGTTCAAATTACATCATTAAGAATGAAGCATCTTAATGCCTGAGAGACTAAATCACTTTGACACAGAACAGCAGCCTCAATTTCCAACCCAAGTGGAAGACAGGGAGGAGATGTAACATGAGACGTTGCAGACAGATGACACAAAAAGGAAAAGAAATAAGTTACATTAACTTTAATAACATACTTTGTTTGAACTACATAACCAAACATTCTTATTTCAACATGTAATTAATTTTTTAAATTACCTAGATATTTGGCATTGTTTTTGTGGTAATAAGACTGTGAAATCAGATGTGTATTTTTTTTTTTTTTGCCAGATGTGTATTTTAAACTGACAGCAAATCTCAATTTTGAAAGCTAAATTTTCATCAGAAGTACTTTATTTGTACTCAGATATCTTTCACAAAATTTAGTTGAAAACATCGGTTAACATTCCTGGCATGGTGGCACACGCCTGGAATCCCAGCACTTTGGCAGGCCAAGGTGGGTGGATCACCTGAGGTCAGGAGTTTTAGACCAGCCTGGCCAACATGGAGAAACCCCGTGCCTACTAAAAATACAAAAAGTTAGCCGGGTGTGGTGGCGTGTGCCTGGGAAGTTAAGGCAGGAGAATCACTTAAACCCAGGAGGTGGAGGTTGCAGTGAGCCAAGAACACACCATTGCACTCTGGCCTGGGCAACAAGAGCGAAACTCTGTCTCAAAAAACAAAACAAAAATATTCACAAGTGACCAGGCACAGTGGCTTATGCCTGTAATCCCAGTACTTTGGGAGGCCAAGGAGGGAGGATCACTCAAGGCCAGGAGTTCCAGACTAGCCTGGTCAACGTAGTGAGACCCTGTCTCTACAAAAACTAAACAAAATTAGCTAGTCATCATGGTGCTCCCCTGTGGTCCCAGCTACTCAGGAGGCTGAGGAGGGGAGACATGGCTTATGGCCAGAGGTTCCAGGCTGCAGTGAGCTATGATTGTGCCACCATACTCCAGCCTGGGCAGCAAAGAAAGATTCTGTCTCTATAAATAAATAAACAAACAAACAACAACAAATTCGTAAGTCATTCCAAATATACTTTTAAAGTTTTCCAATAATTGAATTATCTATTTTATTGTGTGTGTGTTAAATTTTTATTTTTTATTTTTGTGGGTACACAGTGGGTGTGTATCTAATTTAAATGTTAAATTAACTAAAATGAATAAATTTTAAAATTCAGTTCCTCAGTCTTATTAGCCCCATAGTTTTTGTTGTTGTTGTTTTGAAACAGGGTATTGCTCTGTCGGTGAGGCTGGAAGGCAGTGGTACAATCATAGCTCACTGCAGCCTCCATCTCCTGGGCTCAAAAAATCCTTCTGCTTCAGCCTCCCAAAATGCTGAGATTACAGGCATGACCACTGCACCTGGCCTCATTAACCTCAAGTGCTCAATAACCATGTGACTATTTCGGCCTTATCTGATGGCACAATTCTAGACAAAATTACTTTTTTTTTTTTTTTGAGACAGGGTTTTACTCTTTCGCCCAGTCTTGGGTGCAGTGGCATGACCACAGCTCACTGCAGCCTTGACCTCCCAGGCTCAGTTGATCCTCCCATCTCAGCCTCCTGAGTAGCTGCTGCTACAGGTGCAAGTCATCACACCCCAGCTAATTTTTGTAGAGACAGAGTTTTGCCAAGTTGCCCAGGCTTGTCTCAAACTCCTGGGATCAAGCGATTCTCCCATCTCAGCCTCCCAAAGTGCCAGGATTACAGGGGTGAGGCACTGCGCCCAGCCTCAACAACATGCTGTTGACGGTGATGGAGCTGAGTGATATTGTGGAATATATATTTGGTTTTGTCCTAGTTTCCGGACAAGTGGCTCCAAAAACCCTTGGAATATCCAGAATGATAAGAGTGTATTTTGCTTGTTAATCAGACGACTGGTGGTTGGGGGCCTCCAGATAGCTTCAGGTTGGGGGCTGAGCAACTAAATAGGGAACTGGAACTTTGAGACCCACCCCCAACCTCCTGGAAGGGGAGAGTGGCTGAAGATTGACTTGATCACCAATGGCCAATGGTTTAACCAATCATGTCTAGGTAATGAAGCCTCCATAAAAAAACAAAAGCACTGTGGGCAGTGGCTCATGCCTGTAATCCAAACACTTTGTGAGGTCGAGGTGGGAGGATTGCTTGAACCCAGGAGTTCAAGACTAACCTGGGGCCGGGTGTGGTGGCTCATCCCTGTAATCCCAGCACTTTGGGAGGCTAAGGTAGGTGGATCACTTGAGGTCAGGAGTTTGAAACCAGCCTGGGCAACATAGTGAGACCCCCATCTGATATGGTTTGGATCTGTGTCTCCTCCCAAATCTCATGTTGAATTGTAATCCCCAAAGTTGGAGGTGGAACCTGGTGGGAGGTGATCGGATCATAGGGGTGTTCCTTCATGAGTGGTTTAACATCATCCTCTTGGTGCTGTTCTCACTATAGTGAGTGAGTGAGTTATCAAAAGATCTGGTTATTTAAAAGTGTGTAGCACCTCACCCTCTCTCTTCCTGCTCCAGCCATGTAAATTGTGCCTGCTTCCTCTTCACATTGTCATGATTGTAAGTTTCCTGAGGCCTCCTCAGAAGCTGAGCAGATGCCAGAACCATGCTTCCTGTACAACCTGTGGAACCATGAGCCAATTAAACCTGTTTTCTTTACCAGTCTCAGGTATTTCTTTCTTTTTTTTTTTCTTTTTTTTTTTTTAAATGGAGTCTCGCTCTGTCTCCCAGGCTGGAGTGCAGTGGCATGATCTCAGCTTACTGCAAGCTCTGCCTCCCAGGTTCAAGCCATTCTCCTGCCTCAGCGTCCCAAGTAGCTGGGAGTACAGGTGCCTGCCACGGCACCTGCCTAATTTCTTTGTATTTTTCTTAGTAGAGACGGGATTTCACTGTGTTGGCCAATATGGTCTTGATCTCCTGACCTCGTGATCCGCCCGCCTCAGCTTTCCCAAAGTGCTGGGATTACAGGCGTGAGCCAC
>NW_012114888.1:4023628-4024199 GCF_000951035.1 Colobus angolensis palliatus | reverse complement strand
GTGGCACGTGCCTGTAATCCCAGCTACTCGGGAGGCTGAGGCAGGAGAATTGTAAATCACATCATGCTGAGAGAGACATGATTTTTTATTGTAGACCAGAGGACCATGAATGATAAGAGTTAATAGAGGCCAAAGTTAAAGATGTATAAAAGATGGGCATTGAGGGTGAACTATTGACAGAAGCCCATATTCAAGGACAGACAACAGTAGCATCGTAGGCTAGGTATGGTGGCTGACACCTGTAATCCCAGCACTTTCGGAGGCCAAGGCAGGAGGATTGCTTGAGGCCAAGAGGTTGAGATTACCCTGGCCAACATAGCAAGACCCTGTCTCTAAAAAAAAAAAAGGGGGGGGCAGGCACGGTGACTCATGCCTGTAATCCCAGCACTTCAGGAGGCTGAGGTGGGCAGATCATGATGTCAGGAGATCGAGACCATCCTGGCTAACACGGTGAAACCCTGTCTCTACTAAAAATATTACAAAAAAAATTAGCCAGGCATGGTGGTGGGCGCCTGTAGTCCCAGCTACTCGGGAGGCTGAGGCAGGAGAATGGCGTGAACCTGGGAGGTGG
>NW_012114888.1:4020636-4022978 GCF_000951035.1 Colobus angolensis palliatus | reverse complement strand
AAAAAAAAAAAAAAAAAGAGTAGGCATTGTTGATGGAATAGTTAACAGAGGCTTGGGTTTAAGGTCAGACCTGAGAGGCATTGGTGGCTAAAAAATAGAGATTTCCAGTCTGGATGAGGTAACATAGACCTATTTCTCCCTGCTCCTTCCTGCTGAGCACAACTATCAACCCTGGAAATAGTACAAGAGACAACCAAAGGGAAACTATGAATGGCAGTAAGAAGAAACTGAACTCCTTGGCCAGGTACAGTGGCTCACACCTGTAATCCCAGCATTTTGGGAGGCCAAGGCAGGCAGATCACCTAAGGTCAGGAGTTTGAGATCAGTCTAACCAACATGGAGAAACCCCATCTCTACTAAAAATACAAAATTAGCTGGGCATGGTGGCGCATGCCTGTAATCCCAGCTACTTGGGAGGCTGAGGCAGGAGAATCACTTGAACCCGGGAGGTGGAGGTTGCGGTGAGCCAAGGTCACGCCATTGCACTCCAGCCTGGGCAACAAGAGTGAAACTCCATCTCAAAAAAAAAAAAGAAAGAAAGAAAGAAAGAAAAAGAAAGTTAGCTCATTTAGGATTCCAAGACTGGAAAAACAGCACTACTACAGGGCATGTTATGTCCCCCCACTCACCAGAAGAAGGCAACTCAAGCCCAGCATTTCCTAACCCTGATCCAAGCCATGGAAGGCAGCCCTAATAGGCTAGTTCCTCCCCTGGATGAAAGGGAAGTCCCTCTGATAACGTGAGGCAAACCCAACACCAACAGTGAGATGGTGGATTGGGAATCCACTAACAGTAAGTGGTCATGAGAAGTGCTGTCCTTCTCCACAGGGCCAGGGATACCCCTCCCCAATAAGGGACCTCCCCCCAACCCCACCCTTCCCAGGCTGACAGAGAGAACCTGTATTGCATCAAAAAGACACAGCCATAGCAAGAGGCCAGGCCTGGACAATCCCTTACCTTAGGTGCCTTGAAGACTCCAGACTCCCTTCTCCCAACAGGAGGCTTGGGACTAGTAGGTGAAACTGGCAAAAATGATATAACCATAGCAGGTGACCAGACTCAGAAAACCCCTCTCCTGCTCAGAGGCACTAGGGCAAACAGGCAGAACCAGCAGAAGGGACCCAGCTACAACAAGCATCCTGGCCCAGGAAGCCCCACTGGCCTTGCAGGCCTGGGATTCCACTTCCCTGCAGAGACACCTGGGCAGCCAGAAGGCACTGGTAGGGGGATCTCATCACATCACCCCACCATCAAGAAACACCCAGAGGCTGGGTGCGGTGGCTCCTTCCTGTACTCCTAGCACTTTGGGAGGCTGAGGCGGGAGTATTGTTTGAGCCCAGGAGTTTGAGACCAGTCTGGGCAACATGAGGAGACCTTGTCTTTACCAAAAATTAAAAATTAGCCAGGCGTGACGTCACGCGCCTGTGATCCCAGCTACTCGAGAGGCTAAGGTAGGGGGATCACTTGAGCCCAGGAGGTCGAGGCTGCATTGAGCCATGATCACGCCACTCTCCTTCATCGTAGGTGACAGAGTGAGACTCTGTCAAAAAAAGAAAGAAAGAAAGAAAGACGTGGAGACCTGGCCTGTAGAACTCTCTCCTGTTCCCTCAGGCCGCACCAAGCAGAGACAAGTGGGTGCCTCAGAGGTACCAGATAGACCAAACAGACAAAAATAACACCACAAAGGCTCTGAAGACTAAACCGTCATTAGAAACACAGCAGAAAAACTAGGCCAAAACCTACATGATAAACCTAAATAGAGTGACTGCCTGCTAAAATAAAAGACTTAAATAGGACTCCAAGTCTCCTAACATAATAGACCAGGATGCACCTCAAAAAATTAAAAATAGGCCAGGCACAGTAGCTCACACCTGTAATCCCAGGACTTTGGGAGGGTAAGAAGGGAGTATCACTTGAGCCCAGGAGGTAAAGACCAGCCTGGGCAACATAGCAAGACCCTGTCTCTACAAAAAATACAAATATTAGCTGGGCATGGTGGCACACGCCTGTAATTCCAGTTACTTGGGAGGCTGAGGCAAGAGGATCACTTGACCCCAGGAGATGGAGGCTGTAGTGAGGTGTGATTGATCACGCCACTGCACTCCAGCCTGGGGGAGAGGGCAAGATCCTATCTCACACACACACACACACAAATTTAATAGAATTACCATATGATCCAGCAATCTCACTACTAGATACATAACCAAAGGAAACTATATCATGAACCTGGAGGACAGTATATAAGGAAATAAGCCGGGCACAGAAAGACAAATACCACATGGTCTCACATATGGAATCTAAAAAAGTTGAAGTCATAAAAGCAGAGAGTAGAATGGTGGTTA
>NW_012114888.1:4013202-4015338 GCF_000951035.1 Colobus angolensis palliatus | reverse complement strand
ACTCAGATGATGGAATTATCTGACAAGGGTTTTAAAGCAGCCATCATAAAAAGTTTCAACAATCAACTACAAATTCTACAAATTCTCTTGGAACAAATAAGAAAACAGAAAAATCTCAGCAAAGAAATAGAAAGTATTAATACAAAAAAAGGCAAATATAGAACTGAAAGGTGCAATAACAGAAATAAAAACCAGGGCTGGGGGCAGTAGCTCACACCTGTAATCCCAGAATTGGGAGGCCGAGGTGGGGCGCCCAGGTGTTAGAGGCTAGCCTGAGAAAAATGGTGAGACCCCATTTCTATTAACAACAACAAAATAACAAAAAAAAAAAAATTTTTTTTTTAAATCTCACTGGGGCCTGGTGTGGTGGCTCACACCTGTAATCCCAGCACTTTGGGAGGCCGAGGCGGGCAGATTACTTGAGGTCAGGAGTTCAAGACCAGCCTGGCCAACATGGTGAAACCCTGTCTCTACTAAAAATACAAAAACTAGCCAGGTGTGGCAGAGCATGCCTGTAATTCCAGCTACTTGGGAGGCTGAGGCAGGAGAATCACTTGAACCTGGGAGGCAGAGGTTGCAGTGAGCCAAGACTGTACCATTGCACTCCAGCTTGGGCAATAAGAATGAAACACCGTCTCAAAAAAAAACCTCTCACTGGATGGGCTCAATAGTAGAATGGAGATGACAGAAGATAGAATCAGTTAACTTTTGAAGACAGATCAGTAAAATTCACCCAATATGAATAAAGGAGTGAAAACTGGCAGAAAATATTGAACAGAGCTTCGAAAACCTGTGAGACAACAACAAAAGACCCAGTGTATTCGTTCGTTTTCTTTTTCTTTTTGTCGTTCTTTTTTTTCTTTTTTTTTTTTGAGACGGCGTTTCATTCTGTTGCCTAGGCTGGAGTGCAATGGTGTGGCTCTTGGCTCACCACAACCTCCACCTCCCAGGTTCAAGCAATTCTCCTGCCTCAGCCTCCCAAGTAGCTGGGATTACAGGCATGAGTCATGATGCCTGGCTAATTTTGTTTACTTATTTATTTATTTATTTTTTCAGATGGAGTCTTGCTATGTTGCCCAGCCTGGAGTGCAGTGGTGTGATCTCAGCTCACTGCAAGCTCTGCCTCCCAGCTTCATGCTATTCTCCTGCCTCAGCCTCCTGAGTAGCTGGGACTACAGGCGCCTGCTACCACGCCTGGCTAATTTTTTTGTATTTTTAATTTTGTATTTTTAGTAGAGACGGGGTTTCTTCACGTTGGTCAGGCTGGTGTCAAAATCCTGACCTCAGGTGATCCACCAGCCTCGGCCTCCCAAAGTGCTGAGATTACAGGCATGAGCCACCACGCCCAGCCTTATTCATTTGTTTTCACACTGCTATAAAGAACTACCTGAGACTAAGTAATTTATAAAAAAAAGAGATTTAATTGACTCAGTTCCACATGACTGGGGAAGCCTCAGGAAACTTACAATTCAATCATGGTGGAAGGGGAAGGAGAAGCAAGGCACGTCTTACATGGTGGCAGGAGAGAGAGAGAGAGCGCACAAAGAGGGGAAATGCTACACTTTTTAACCATCAGATCTTGTGAGAACTCACTAGATATCAAGAAAACAGCATGAGGAAAATCTGCCCCCATGATCCAATCACCTCCCACTAGGTCTTTCCCCTGAAATGTGAGGATTACAATTCTACATGAAAATTGGATGAGGACACAGAGCCAAACCGTATCACTCAGTATTCATACCATGGAAGTCCCACGACAAGAGAAAGGCAACGAGGCCAAAAGAGTATTTGAAGAAATAATGAATGAAATGTCCCAAATTTGGCAAAGGTCACCAACCTACAAATCCAAGAAGCAGAGGGAACCTCAAAGAGGATAAATTCAAAGAAGTCCATGTCTATTATAATAAAACTTTTGCCGGGCACGGTGGCTCACACCTGTAATCCCAGCACTTTTGGGAGGCTAAGGTAGGTGGATCACCTGAGTTTGGGAGTTCAAGGCCAGCCTGACCAACATGGTGAAACCCTGTCTCTACTAAAAATGCAAAATTAGTCAGGCGTGGTGGTGCATGCCTGTAATCCCAGCTACTTGGGAGGCTGAGGCAGGAGAATCTCTTGAACCTGGGAGGCGGAGGTTGC
>NW_012114888.1:4012413-4013152 GCF_000951035.1 Colobus angolensis palliatus | reverse complement strand
TGGTGGTGCATGCCTGTAATCCCAGCTACTTGGGAGGCTGAGGCAGGAGAATCTCTTGAACCTGGGAGGCGGAGGTTGCGGTGAGCCGAGATGACGCCATTGCACTCCAGCCTAGGCAACAAGAGCGAAACTCCATCTTAAAACAAACAAACAAATAAAAAACACTTTTAAAAGCTAAAGAAAATGAAAATAACATGAAAGCAGCCAGAGAGAAACAAGCGTTACTCATAGCAGAACACCACTTTAGATGCCAGCATTCTTCCTTTCCTGAGCGGGAAAAAAATAAGTAAATAAAGATAAATGACAGGAGATTTCTCATCTGGAGGTCAGGAGGAAGTAGCATAACATTTTTCAAAGTGCTAGAAAGAAAAGAGCTGTCAACTACCAATTCTATATCTGGTGAAACTGTCAGGTAAAAAGGGAAATAAAGACATAGACAGGAAAACTAAATAATCTGTTGCTAGCAGGCCTACCCTTAACAATTGGCTAAGGAAGTTCATCAAAAAAAAAAAAAAAAGAAAGAAAGAAAGAAAAAGAAAATGAGAAAAGACAGATTCAGCCAGGTGCAGTGGCTCACACCTGTAATCCCAGCACTTTGGGAGGCTGAGGCAGAAGGATTGCTTGAGGATAGGAGTTCAAGACTAACCTGAGGCCGGGCGCGGTGGCTCAAGCCTGTAATCCCAGAACTTTGGGAGGCCGAGACGGGCGGATCACGAGGTCAGGAGATCGAGACCATCCT
>NW_012114888.1:4005719-4007198 GCF_000951035.1 Colobus angolensis palliatus | reverse complement strand
TGGATTGCCTGAGGTCAGGAGTTCAAGACCAGCCCGGCCAACATAGTGAAAGCCCGTCTCTACTAAAAATACAAAAAATTAGCTGGGCGTGGTGGGAGGCGCCTGTAATCCCAACTACTATGGAGGCTGAGGCAGGAGAATCGCTTGAACCTGGGGAGGCGGAGGTTGCAGTGAGCCGAGATCGCTCCATTGCACTCCAGCCTGGGCGACAAGAGAAGAGTAAAACTCCTTCTAAAAAAAAAAATAAAAACACACAGTAGACTGTGACGAGACTAAGAGACACAGGCATATTTTAATACCCAGAACAATCACTATGAAAACTATACAAGGAAGGAGATACACTCAAAAACATTGAATAAATCAAAATAGAATTTTAAAGAGTATTCAAGTAACCCACAGTAAGACAAGAAAAACAAAGGACCAAGAACCAAAGAAAACAAACAGAAAACAAATAATAAAATGAAAGACGCAAGTGTTAACATAACAATAACTGCCTCACATGTAAATGGTCTAAACACCCAATTCAAAGACATACATTTAGCCGGGCCGGATGGCTCATACCTGTAATCCCAGCACTTTGGGAGGCTGAGGCAAGAGGATTACTTATGTCCAGCAGTTCAAGACCAGCCCAGATAACACAGCCAGACTTCATCTCCACAAAAAAATCGAAAAATTAGCCGGATGTGGTGGTGCACACCTGTGGTCCCAGCTACTCAGGTGGCTGAGGTGGGGGGATCATTTGAGCCCAGGAGGTCGAGGCAGCAGTGAGCCATAATCACATCACGACACTCCAGACTGGGCAACAGAGCAAGACTTTGTCTCAAGAAAAACAAAACAAAACAAAACACAAAAAAAGCTATACCATGCAAATATTAATGAAAAATAATGAAGTGGCTTTATTAAAACTTGATAAAGTAGACTTCAGAGAAAAGAAAATTACTAGAGAAAAAGAGAAATATTGCATAATGGGCCAGGCGCGCTGGCTCAAGCCTGTAATCCCAGCACTTTGGGAGGCTGAGACGGGCGGATCACGAGGTCAGGAGATCAAGACCATCCTGGCTAACCCGGTGAAACCCCATCTCTAAATATACAAAAAATTAGCCGGGCATGGTGGCACGCACCTTTAATCCTAGCTACTCAGGAGGCTGAGGCAGGAGAATTGCTTGAACCCGGGAGGTGGTGGTTGCAGCAAGCCAAGATCGCACCACTGCACTCCAGCTGGGGTGACAGTGCGAGACTCTGTTTCAAAAAAAAAAAAAAAAAAGACACCATAACATGCATCTCCATCTCTCTGTCTCTGACAATGCAGGGTAAGAAGGTTTAGCATTAGCTTGTTTGAATAATTTCAGCATACGGGGCATAGGGGTAGTTTCTAGTTGCCTGCCCCTGGCAAGGTTAGGACAGGGGCATAGTGGCCAAGAATGTGGCAGCCCCACAGAAGAGATGGTTGGAGTTACGGACTCTGGATTGGCCGGTTTG
>NW_012114888.1:4002857-4004322 GCF_000951035.1 Colobus angolensis palliatus | reverse complement strand
ACCCGGGAGGCGGAGCTTGCAGTGAGCTGAGATCCGGCCACTGCACTCCAGCCTGGGCGACAGAGCGAGACTCCGTCTCAAAGAAAAAAAAAATAGATAATGATAGAAGTATCAATCAATCCACCAGCAAATCATAAATATCCCGATTATTTATGCACTAAACAACAGAGCTTCAAAATACATTAAGCAAAAAATGATAGAGCTAAAAGGAGAAATTCTTAAATCCACAATTATAGTTGGAAACATCAATACCCACTGCTCCCCATTTTATACAACTACTAGACATAAATCAGCAAGGTTATAGAAGATGTTCAAAACACAATCAGGTTGAGCTCATGCCTGTAATCCCAGCACTCTTGGAGGCCAAGGTGGGAGGATCACTTGAGGCCAGGAGTTTGACCATCCTGGTCAACATAGTAAGATCCTATCTCTACAGAAAAATTAAAAAATTAGCTAGGTGTGGTGGTGCACACCTGTAGTCCCTGTTACTCAGGAGGCTGAGGTAGGAGGATCACTTGAGTCTGGGAGGTCAAGGCTGCAGCAAGCCAGATTTCGACACTGTACTCCAGCCTGGGCGACAAAGTGAGACCCTGACTCAAATAAAAAAAATACATAAATAAACTGATAATTCAAAAAGTTCACTCACGCCTGTAATCTCAGCACTTTGGGAGGCCGACATGCGCAGATAACCTGAGGTCAGGAGTTCAAGAACAGCCTGACCAACATGGTGAAACCCCATCTCTACTAAAAGTACAAAAATTAGTTGGGCATGGTCGTGGGCGCCTGTAATCTCAGCTACTTGGGAGGCCGAGGCAGAAGAACCATTTGAACCTGGGAGGCAGATGTTGCACTGAGCCCAGATCATGCCACTGTACTCCAACCTGGGCAACAGACTCTGTTTCAAAAAAAAAAAAAATTATTGATTTTGTGACTTTGATACTTTTGAAAATTACAAGCCTGTTATTTTGTAGAATGTCCCTCAGTCTGGGTGTGTCTGAGCTTTCCTTGTGGTTAGGTTCAGGTTCTCATCTTGGATAGGAAGATCACAGAAGTGATGCTGTATCCTTCTCATTTCAGCCTATGAGGTGGCACATGATTTTCCTACTGGTGGTATTCATTTTGATTCCTTTATTAAGATGGTATTTGCCAAGTTTCTCTACATTGAAGTTATTATTTTCCTATTTCAATATGGAGTGGGGAGGTACTTTGAGGCTATATCAGTACCCCATTCCTCATCAAACTTTCCATTTATTCATTAATTTATTTATGGCAGTATGGACTTGCAGTTTTCTATTTTTTTCAATACGTTATAATTCATTCCTTTTATTATTTATTTTGATTTTTAATTTTTTTGTTTTAAAATAATTGTGGCGGCCGGGCGCGGTGGCTCAAGCCTGTAATCCCAGCACTTTGGGAGGCCGAGACGGGCGGATCACGAGGTCAGGAGATCGAGACCATCCTGGCT
>NW_012114888.1:3995607-3996588 GCF_000951035.1 Colobus angolensis palliatus | reverse complement strand
CACGCTGGCCTCGAACTCCTAGGAGGATCAAGTGATCCTCCCACCTTGGCCCCCCAAAGTGCTGAGATTATAAGGGTGAGCCAGCACACACAGCCCTTAAAATATATTTTCATGTGAATATTTTTCATCTATATATCCTTTTAGGAAATGTCTGTTCATCTCTTGTGGAGACTTTTTCATTGGATTTTTTGTTTACTATTGAATTTTGAAAGTTTTTTATATATTCAAAATCCTAGTCTTTCATAGGGTATGTAGCTTGCAGATGTCTTTCATCCTCTTAATGGGGTCCTCAGCAGAGCAAAAGTTTTTTTGTTTATTTTTTTTTCTTTGTTTTGTAGAAACAGGGTATCACTATGTTGCTTAGGCTGCTCTCAAACTCCTGGTCTCAAGCAGTTCTTCCTGGGCCTCCCAATGTGCTATAATTACAGACATGAGCCACACCACACCTGGCCAAAAGTTTTAAATTTTGATGATGTCCAGTTAATCCAATTTTTTTATGGATCATGCTTTTGGTGTCAAGTCTAAGAAGTCTGCCTAGCTTGTGACCCCAAAGATTTTCTGCTACATTTTTTTCTAAAAGTTTGCAGGTTGACATTTTGCATTTAACTCTGGTTCACTTTGAGATAGTTTTTCTATAAAGTGTGTCCAAGGCTTTTTTTTTTTTTCTTTGTCCGTGGATGTCCAATAGCTCCAGCTCCATTTGTTGAAAAGCCTGTATTTCCTCCACTGAATTGCTCTTACACCTTTGGTCAAAAATCTGGGTGTGGTGGCTCATGCCTGTAATCCCAGCATTTTGGGAGCCTGAGGCAAGCAGATCACTGAGGTCAAGAGTTCAAGACCAGCCTGGCCAACATGGTGAAACCCCTTCTCTACTAAAAGTACAAAAATTAGGGTCGGGCGCGGTGGCTCAAGCCTGTAATCCCAGCACTTTGGGAGGCCGAGACGGGCAGATCACGAGGTCAGGAGATCGAGACCATCCTG
>NW_012114888.1:3993008-3994624 GCF_000951035.1 Colobus angolensis palliatus | reverse complement strand
CCTGTAGATCCTTTTAGGAGGACTGACATCTTTATTGTATTGACTTTACTAAGTCTTGGACATGGTATATCTCTACATTGATTTTGTCCTTTGATTTCTTGCATTGGCATTTTGTAATTATTATCATAAAAATTCTGTACATACAAAAATAATAATAAATAATACATTTTTAAAAAATTCTGTACATGGGCTGGGCACAGTGGCTCATGCCAGTAATCTCAGCACTTTGGGAGACCGAGGTGGGAGCATCACTTAAGTTCAAGACCATCCTGGGCAATATAGCAAGACCCCATCTCTACAAAAAAGTAAAAAAAAAAAAATGTTAGCCACACCACACCTGTAATCCCAGCACTTTAGGAGGCCAAGGATGGGCGGATCACTTGAGCCCAGGAGTTCGAGACCAACCTGGGCATCATGGCAAAACCCAGTTTCTACTCAAAACAAAACAAAACAAAACATGAATTAGCAGAGTGTGATGATCCACACCTGTAGTTTCACATACTTGGGAGGCTGAGGTAGGGAGAATTACTTAAGGCTAGGAGGTCAAGGCTGCAATGAGCCATGATTGCACCATTCAACAACCTGGGTGACAGAGTGATACCCTGTCTCAAGAAAAAAAAAATCTGTACACATTTTGTTAAAAATCTGTACATACTTTGTGTATACCAAAATATATATATTTTTTTATTTTGTTTTTCTTTGAGACAGAGTCTCGCTCTGTCACTCAGGCTGGAGTGCACCCAGGCTGGAGTAAGTGCAGTGACATAATCTACAGATTATGTACAGATTATTATTATTATTATTATTGTTATTTTGAGACAGGGTCTCCCTCTGTCACCCAGCCTGAATGCAGTGGCATGATCATGGCCCATTGCAGCCTCAACACCCCAGCCTCAAGTAAGTCTCCTCACTTCATGGCTCACTGCAGCCCAGGCTAATTACTATTATTAGTATTATTATTTAATTTATTGTAGAGATGGGGTCTTGCTATGTTGCCCAGGCTGGTCTTGAACAGGGGATACTTACACCTTGACCTCCCAAACTGCTAGGATTACAGGCATGAGCCACTGTACCCTGCCACCTTCTGTATTTAAGTAAGTCTGGGGGAAATTTTTTGGTGAGACACTGGGTTGTCTTATGCTTGTTGGGGACAACTCTTTGGGGGCCTCAATTGCTAACGTCTCATCATGGGAATTTAAGAACTGCTAAGAAGCATCATCATCAGCCCTATTAAACCAGATGGCCACACAGACTCTGACATGACAAATATGAGGCTTCCTGGGGTCATAACTGGGACAGTGAGCTATGGATTCAGACCATGACTGGGTATTGTGGCTCACAAGTGTAATCCTAATGATTTGGGAGGCCTAGGTGGGAGTATCCCTTGAGGCAGGGAGTTCAAGACCAGCCTGGGTAACATAGTGAGACCCTGTCTCTACAAAAAATTAAAAAATTAGCCAGCCATGGTGACATGTGCCTGTAGTCCCAGCTACTCTGGAGGTTGAGGTGGGAGAATTACTGCCTGACCACAGGAGGTCAAGGCTGCAGTGAGCCAAGGTCACACCACTGTGTCCCAGCCTGGGCGACATAGCCAGACCATGTCTCTTAAAAAAAAA
>NW_012114888.1:3986613-3987968 GCF_000951035.1 Colobus angolensis palliatus | reverse complement strand
TGCAGTGAGCTGAGATCCGGCCACTGCACTCCAGCCTGGGTGACAGAGCGAGACTCCGCCTCAAAAAAAAAAAAAAAAAAGTAATAGTGTTATAATCGAGAGGTGGTCTTGCTATGTTGCCCAGGCTGGTCTGGAACTCCTGGTTTCAAGTGATCTGCCAGCCTCGGCCTCCCAAAGTGCTGGGATTACAGGCGTGAGCCACCATGCCTGATGGTGGCATTTTGTCTTCTTCAAGGAAAAAGTTAAAAGATGAGTCGGATGACATTGTGAACAACATAGTGTGACCCTGTCATTTCAAAAAAAATACCAAAAATTAGCCACACGTGGTGGTGTACCCTTGTAGTCCCAGCTATTCGGGAGGCTGAGATGGGAGGATCATCTGAGTCTGGGAGGCCAAGGCTACAGTGAGCTGAGATTGCACTGCTGCACTCAAGCCTGGGTGACAGGCTGAAACCCTGTCTCAAAAACAAAACAAAACAGAATACTGCCACCATGCCTGCCTAATTTTTTTATTTTTATTTTTGTAGAGATTGAGGGGTCTCACTATGCTGTCCAGGCTGATCTCAAACTCTTGAACTCAAGTGATTCGCCTGCCTTAGCCTCCCAAAATGCTGGGATTACAGGGGTCTTTAAATGCTGGGGGTCGGCATCTTTAAAATGAACACACTGCCGGGCACAGTGGCTCACGCCTATAATCCCAGCACTTTGGGAGGCCGAGGCAGGTGGATCACCTGAGGTCAGGAGTTCAAGACCAGCCTCGCCAACATGGCAAAACCCCATCTCTATTAAAAATACAAAAATTAGCTGGGCATTGTGGTGGGTGCCTATAGTCCCAGCTATTTGGGAAGCTGAGGCTAAGAGAATCTATTGAGCCCAGGAGGCAGAGGTTGCAGTGAGTGCGACTGCACTCCAGCCTGGGTGACAAGAGAGAGGCTCCATCTCAAAAAATAAATAAATAAAAATAAAATGAACACATCGTTTTAGTTTAAGAGACTAAAGAGGTGCAACCGTATGGAATAAATGAGCCTCGACTGAGTCTTGTGTTTTAAAAAAAGTTATAAAAGATGTACGGGAGCCAGGCGCAGTGGCTCGTGCCTATAATCCCAGCACTTTGGGAGACCAAGGCGGGCAGATCACGTCGTCAGGAGTTCAAGACCATCCTGGTCAACATAGTGAAACCCTGTCTCTGCTAAAAATACAAAAATTAGCCAGGCATAGTGGCACATGCCTGTAGTCCCAGTTACTCAGGAGGCTGAGGCAGGAGAATTGCTTGAACCCGAGAGGTGGAGGTTACAGTCAGTCAAGATCTCACCACTGCACTCCAGCTTGGTCAACAAAGTGAGACTTCGTCTCAA
>NW_012114888.1:3986182-3986563 GCF_000951035.1 Colobus angolensis palliatus | reverse complement strand
AAAAAAAAAAAAAAGGGACAACTGGGGAAAATTAAATATGGACTGGATATCAAGCGATATTAGGGAGTTATTTAGAATATTAAGGAATTATTTACAATTATTTAGACTTGAAGGGTATTACTGTGTGCAACTAACTTTCAAATGGTTTGGGGCTGGGTGCAGTGTCTCATGCCTGTGATTCCAGCACTTTGGAAGGCCAAGGTAGGCAGATCACCTGAGGTCAGGACTCTGAGACCAGCCTGGCCATCATGGCATAACCCCATCCCTACTAAAAATACAAAAAATTAGCCGGGCATGGTGACGGGCACCTGTAATCCTGGCTTCTTGGGAGGCTGAGGCAGGAGAATCACTTGAACCCAGGAGGTGGAGGTTATAGTGAGC
>NW_012114888.1:3969965-3977362 GCF_000951035.1 Colobus angolensis palliatus | reverse complement strand
TTTTTTTTTTTTTTACAAAGATAAGATCACATTATAAAACCCTAGTTGCTTTCTCACTCACATCTTGAAATTTTCTTCAACTCATCTGGTATACAGGAAGTCCTCACTTAACATTCTCCATAGGTTCTTGGAAACTTTGACTTTAGGAGAAACGACATATAACAAAAACCAATCTTTCCATAGACTAATTGACATAACAAGAGATAAGCTCCTATGGCATATTTCTGATCACCAAAATATCACCAAACTTCTAAATAAAGACCCCAAACACTTCTCATATCAAATACTGAAATAAATGTGAGCTGGCCAGCTGTGGTGGCTCACGCCTGTAATCCCAACACTTTGGGAGGCTGAGGCGGGTGGATCACCTGAGGTCTCACTCTGTTGCCCAGGCTAGAGAGCCGTGGGGTGATCTCGGCTCACTGCATCCTTCACCTCCCCCGCCTCCCGGGTTCAAGCAATTCTCCCGCCTCAGCCTCCTGAGTAGCTGGGACTACAGGTGCCCACCACCACACCTGGCTGGTTTTTGTACTTTTGTAGAGAAGGGATTCCACCATGTTGCCCAGGCTGGTCTTGAACTCCTTGCCTCAACTGATTCCCTCCCCCTCGCCTCAGCTTCCCAAAGTGCTAGGATTACAGGCATGAGCCACTGCGTTCCAAATGAGTCATTACCCTAGAAGTAACTTCTTGCTGCTGATGACAATTGCAAGTCCTCCCCCACTGTGCCCCCAGTGGGCATTAACAGTCTCATGGATGACAAATATCAGTGGGCAGGTCTCAGGGACTCTACAATCATGATCATCACCTCCCAAGACGCCAGTTCCTGCCTCTGAAGGTCCTGGGTGGCGGTGGTGAATGTTGGTCATTCAAGCAGAGGCTCACCCATTCGTTCCTGGATGGACATGAGAGGTGTGTGCTCCTGTATAAGAGCTAAAGCTGTTTCCCCGGGCCGACCCGTGAACCGCAGCCAAAACAGGTTGGCACTTGTGCGTGGGCCTGAAGGGCCAAAAATGATGTCAGGGACCTGCTTGTCCCCAGGAGCAGGGAGGGATGCCTGGGAGGCAGTGTGGGAGGGAGGAGGAGGGAAAGACAGTGTCCTAAGGTGAAGGGGACAGTCTGAGGAGAGAGTGTAGGGATGTTTGTGTCCTGGCCCTCATCCTCCCTTGTATTGTTCCCTTTCTCCTCAGCGGCCCCCAGCTGCTCTCCCCGCAGGTACCATGTCTCTCCTCTCAGTGTGCATAATCCGCCCAGGCAGACTGCAGAAGCCGACCATTGCTCGCGGCTCACTATTCGAGGACAGAGAAAGCCTCGAGACAAAGCTACTGAGCGGTGTGCGAGGGGCCAACGCAAGGAGCTCAGAATAAACTCTTGTGCGTCTCACCACTTGCTCTCCACCTCTGAATGGGACCAGGTGGCCACACGGAGGCTCAGACAGAGTCAAGAGTGCCACGCTAGCGGGGGTGGGGTGACGTTGGGAGTGCTGAGAGTGGACTCAGGCAAGGCATTCCCCTTAGTGTGTGGGTGTCTAATAGGTTGAGGGGCGCAAGCTTGGGCTTGGTGATAAGTCCAGGGACTGACATTAACACTACGCTTAGGCCTGGGATTTAGGGTCTTGTCCTGCAATCAAGCAGCTTAAGTTCCTAAACTGGAATTTAGCTACAGGGAAACTCCTAGCAACAAGCCAGCCCCTTAGTTACAGTGGGGGCACTAGCAGTGCAGGCCTCGGACCTCCCCTGGGAACGTTTGGCAGGTCACGCTGAGGCCTGGAGGTCAGGATCAGAGACAGAATGCTCCGCAGAGTACATCTGTCGTGGAGACTGGATCGTACCCAGGCCTGGCCAGGTGTGGTGAGGAGGATGGGATTGAGGCCCAGAACATCCGGGGGAGGGGGAATCACGCAAGCCCAGGGGTGGGCGTGGCTAAAAACGAGCTGACTCTCGGGGGAGGGAGAAGCTAAAAGTCATCCAACATGGCGGCTCCCGAGGAAGGCTACAGTGTGGGCGCCGCCATTTTGTTTGAGGTTTAGGCAAAGGATGCCGAAGGATGAATAGCACCGCTGTCCGGAGGGCTCTGTTGGTTGAAATCGCCCCCTACTCCCCTCGTCTACAACCGCAAATCCCCAGTGAGCTTTCCCGAAGGAGACTGTCAGCTTCCTAGATGGAGCCTATGGGGATTGTGCCAGGTTTGAGAACATGGTTAACTTAATAAAATCTCAGTGGCAGACCATACTTTTAAAGTGAAGAAGGCTGGGCGCGGTGGCTCACGCCTGTAATCCCAACACTTTGGGAGGCCGAGGCGGGTGGATCACCTGAGGTGGGGAGTTCGAGACCAGCCTAAATCTCATCTCTACAAAAAACACAAAATTAGCTGGGTGTTTTGGCGCCTGCCTGTAGTCCCAGCTACTCGGGAGGCTGAGGCAGGAGAATCGCTTGAACTCGGGAGGCGAAGGTTGCAGTGAGCTGAGATCACGCCATTGCTCTCAAGTCTGGGCAACAAGAGCAAAACTCCATCTCAAATAAATAAATTAATTAAAGAAAGAAAATAGCTCTTATATCAACATGGGAAACCGAGAAATTATAAATTTAGAGATATACATATATAATTACATAGAAAGTAATTATTTTACATTTTTATGTAATGTAAAGTGAACAATTACATTAAGAATCTCCTCAAGGCCGGGTGCAGTGGCTCATGCCTGTAATCCCAGCACTTTGGGGGGCCGAAGGGGCGGATCACTTGAGTTCAGGAGTTCGAGATCAGCCTGGGCAACATGGCAAAACTCCGTCTCTACTACAAATACACAAATTAGCCGGGCGTGGTGGTGCATGCCTGTAATCCCACCTACACAGGGGGCTGAAGTGGGAGGATCGCCTGAGCACAGAAGGTGGAGGCTGCAGTGAGCTGAAATCATGCCACTGCACTCCAGACAGGTCAGGCCAAAAGAAAGTTAAAGAGGGCACTATATCTATCAATAGGTAAATCAATAGATCCATCGGTATAGATATACCAACGAAAAGCTATCATTTTCAAATTCTGGATGATGGCTTTCTGACTTGGGGAAAGAAGGTCAAGGCAGGCCTCCATGCAGAGGTGATATTGGAACAAAGACAGGAGGGAGCAGGAAGCCACCGAGGCACCTGGGAAAGAGCAAACACAAAGGCTTGAAGTGAGAAGTTACTGGGTGTAATAGAGGCATGGGGCTTGAGGGAAGTTGGAGGGGGGCGACCAGAAAGAGAGAAGAAAGAGAGGATGTCGGAGATGACAGGGAATCAGATCTCAGGGTGAAGGGGCATGCAGGCTCACACCATACCTTCTCTTCTGCATTGTAAGCAGAGGCCCATGTGCAGCTTGGGTCTCCTTGTAAAGCTTGAAGCTGGGTGGGGTTAAGGTGGTTGATTCTCTCTAGCAGTGTTCTGGGTGAACCTGGCTTGAGATGTGTAACTTTTGGTTAAATATTAGATTCAGAGTTAGAATAAAGACTGCATACAAAACACTGAGTCTTAAAATTGTTGTTGTTGTTGTTGTTATTGTTGTTTTGAAACAGGGTCTCACTCTATGGCCCAGGCTGGAGTGCAGTGGTGCGATCACAGCTTACTGCAGCCTCCAACTCCCCGGACTCAGGTGATCCTCCCACCTCAGCCTCCCGAATAGGTGGGACTACAGGCACACTCCACCACACCCGGCTAACTTTTGTATTTTTTATAGAGACAGGGTCTTGCTATGTTGCCCAGGCTGGTCTTGAAGTCCTGGGCTCAAGCAATCCTCTCGCCTCAGCCTCCTAAAGTGCTAGGATTGTAGGAGTCATCCACTGTGCCCGGCCACAGCTTTATTTGTATTTATTTCTTTATTTTTTTAAGATGGAGTCTTGCTTTTGTTGCCCAGGCTGGAGTCCAACATCACGATCTCGGTTCACTGCAACTTCTACCTCCCGGGTACAAGTGATTCTCCTGCTTCAGCCTCCTAAGTACCTGGGATTACAGACGCATGCCACCATGCCCAGCCAAATTTTGTATTTTTAGTAGAGACAAGGTTTTGCCATGTTGGCCAGGCTGGTCTCAAACTCCTGACCTAATGTGATCCACCCACCTTGGCCTCCCAAACTGCTGGGATTACAGGCATGAGCCACTGCACCTGGCCTGTTTGCTTGTTTTTGCTAAGCACCGGGTCTATGATGATTCCCAATTCAGAGATGAGGAAAATTAGGTCTGTAGTGCTGAAATACTTTGCATGAGGTCACATAGCTAGCAAGATGTAAAGCAGGGATTTGAACCCAGGTCTGACTCTACTAATCTATAAAGATGATAAAGAAATTCTAGGCAGAGTGAGTAGAGGGTGGGAATACATTTGCTACCTTCTGTGATCTGTACACGGGGCAGGGGAAGAGAAGGTGGGGCGTGAGAAGCTTCAGAGCTAATGGAATTCAAGCTTTTCATTGAAACCAATGGGAGGTTTGTTTCTTTTCAAATTTATTATTATTATTATTATTATTTGAGACAGAGTCTTGTTCTGTTGCCCAGGCTGGAGTGCAGTGGCGTGATCTCGGCTCACTACAACCTCTGCCTCCCGGGTTCAAGCAATTCTCCTGCCTCAGCCTCCCAAGTAGCTGAGATTACAGTTGCCTGCCACCACGCCCGGCTAATTTTTTGTATTTTTAGTGGAGACAGGGTTTCACCATGTTGGCCAGGCTGGTATCAAACTCCTGATTTTGTGATCCACCCACCTCGGCCTCCCAAAGTGCTAGGATTACAGGCGTAAGCCACCACACCCGACCTTGTTTCTTTTCTTTTTCTTTCTTTCGCTTTTTTTTTTTGGAGACAGAGTCTTGCTGTGTCACCCAGGCTGGAATGCAGTGGTGCAATCTCGGCTTACTACATCCCCCTCCTCCTCCTGGGTTCAAGTGATTCTCCTGCCTCAGCCTCCCGAGTAGCTGGGATTACAGGCACGCACCACCACACCTGGCTAATTTTTGTATATTTTGTAGAGATGGGATTTTGCCATGTTGGCTGGGCTGGTATCTAACTCCTAAACTCAAGTGATCCGCCCGTTTCAGCCTCCCTGTGTTGGGATTATAGGTGTGAGCCACGGTGCCTGGCCCAATGAGAAGTTTTAACTAGTGGGAAGAGCATAATCACGGTGTATTTCCAGCAGTCATGTTGCAGTGCGAAGTGTACATTTAAGGAGGGGGAGAGAAGTGGGGATCTGAGAGATATTTAGGATACTATTGTAGTAGTTCAGGTGCAAAATGTAATCAAGGCCTGAAGTAAAAATAGGGAGCACTCTTAGCCAGTTTCCCTGTTAGCTCACTGCATGCGCACCTCCTGGCCCATACACCCCGACCCCAGGGAAACCTTTTCTTGACAACTGGAACCAAGATCTTCGTGTTCTTTTGCAAAGTCAGAGCTTGTTAAATTGGAGTATTAGGTCAGGCGTGGTGGCTGACACCTGTAATCCCACCACTCTGGCAGGCTGAGGTGGGTGGATAACTTGAGCCCAGGAGTTCAAGACCAGGCTGGGCAATGTGGTGAAACCCTGTCTCTACTAAAAATACAAAAATTAGCCGGGCATGGTAGTGCCTGGCTGTAATCCCAGCACTTTGGGAGGCTGAGGCAGGAGGATTGCTTGAAGCCAGGAGTTCAAGACCTGTTTAGGCAACATAATGGAGAACCCCGTCTCTATAAAAATAAAAATCAATAAATTAATTTTTTAAAAAAGCAGTGAGCAGCCGGGCATGGTGGCTCACACCTGCAATCCCAGCACTTTGGGAGGCCGAGGCGGCAGATTACCTGAGGCCGGAGGTTCGAGACCAGCCTGGCCAGCATGGTGAAACCCCATCTCTACTAAAAATACAAAAATTAGCTGGGCGTGGTGGTAGGCACCTGTAATCCCAGCTACTTGGGAAGCTGAAGCAGGAGAATTGCTTGAACCCAGGAGGCAGAGGTTGCAGTGAGCCAAGATCGTGCCATTGCACTCCAGTCTGGGCAACAGGGGGAGATCCCATTGGGGGAAAAAAAAAAAAGCAGTAAGCATGAGGTGTGTCAGGGGGTTGAGAGACACTGAAGAAAGTAAATCCTAGGGTTGGAGGACTGATTAGATGTAGGAACTGAAGATTATAGAGACAGTATCAGATCTGTTTTGAACAAGATGAGTTTGATGTATCTTTGTGACATCCAGATAGAGCTATCCATCAAATAGTTACATAAAAGGGTTAAGGGCAGTGTTTCCCAAAAAGGTTGCCACAAAAGATAGTCCCCCAGGACACCAGCAAATGTTAAAGGGAAAGCGGTGGGAGGGCTCTCCAGGGTCAAAGAAGTTAGGGAAAATTTTGGTTAAACAGGTGCAGAGCCTTTAAGATGCTAATATCTACTGGGAAATTCCAAGAGTAAGGGCATTCATTATTTATTTTCAGAGATTGTATGTGTGTGGCGGCCGGGGGGGCGGGGAGGGGGTGGTCTCTCACTTTGCTGCGCAGGCTAGTGTTGAACTGCTAGCTTTAAGCGATCTTCCCACCTCGACTTCCCAAAGTGTTGGGATTATAGGCGTGAGCCACCATATTTGCCCCTCGAAAATTATTTTGACCACGAACTGGTTTCTCTTTCCATAGAGTATCTAGGGGGACTCACGTTCCAAAGAACCGTTTCTGCAATGCTTGTTTTGAGCCTAGGAGAGAAAAGTGCATAACAGCATGGGGCAGCCCCTGCGTTACCATGGGAACAGAAGGCATGGCAGCAAGGAGATCAATAAAGAGCCCCTGGAGTGAAAGGAAAGGAGGACTGCAGACAAAGGCGGAAGCCGAGAGAAAGCCTGAGGAAGGCTGCCTAGATGGCTGGTCACCGCACTTGGACGGGAGCCAGGAAACAAGAGGGTCTGGGAAGCTTATCTGTATGAAATCATTTTTTTTCCCAGGCCATTTTCCTCTTCATAGTTTATTCTTTCGGTTGATTCGTAAAACCTTTCACTCAAGTTTTTATCAGAAAAATGTACAAAGCAGCGGGATGGTAGCCATGGAAGCCAAAATCCACTAAGGAGTGGAGTGTGTAACCACTCAGCTGCCAGGAAAAAATATATACACAACCCATGGGTCCAACTGACCAAATTATTCCAAAGTGAATACACACTCCCCACAGTGACAATGCCTAGGTCAAGGAACAGAACATCACCAGCACCCCCGGAACCTCCCTTTGTGTCCTTCCCAAGCATTTGCCTCCTACCTCCTGAAAGTAACCACTTTCCTCACCTGTTGCACCGTAGATTCATTTTGTCTGTTCTTTTTTTTTTTTTTTTTTTTGTCAAATGTTAAACTTGCTATTTTTGTCTTCCATTTTATGCAGGTTTTTTTTTTTTTTTTCAGACGGTCTCCTCTGTGTCTCATCTGACAAACAAATCAGAACCTAACTCTC
>NW_012114888.1:3964687-3969356 GCF_000951035.1 Colobus angolensis palliatus | reverse complement strand
GGAGGCTGAGGCAGGAGAATCGCTTGAACCCGAGAGGCAGAGATTGCGGTGAGCCAAGATGGCACCACTGCACTCCAGGTTGGGCAACAAGAGCAAAACTGTCTCAAAAAATAAATAAATAAATAAACAAAATAAAGTCACTATGCTATGAATACACAGCAACTGTACAAAGGATAAATGTCAGAATGCAAAGGACTTTCAGTTTTTAGTTTTCTTTTTTTTCTTTTCTTTTTTTTTTTGAGAGAAGGCCTCTCTCTGTCATCCAGGCTGGATTGCAGTGGTGCGATCATAGCTCACTGCAACCTTGAACTCCTGGACTCAAGCGATCCTTCCGCCTCAGCCTCCCAAGGTGCTTGAGATTGCAGGCGTGGCCACTGCACCTGTTCTCACTTTTTTTTTTCTTTTAAGCAGCTAAATTTAAGATTTGTCCATTTAAGCCGGGCGCGGTGGCTCACTCCTGTAATCCCAGCACTGAGACAGGAGGAATGCTTAAGTCCAGGAATTCAAGACCAGCTGAAGCAGCATAGCAAGACCCCATCTCTACAAAAAATAAAAATAGAATTGTCAAGCATGGTGGCACATACCAGTAGTCCCAGCTACTTGGGAGGCTGAGGTGGGAGGATTGCTTGAGCCTGGAAGGTTGAGGCTGCAGTGAGCCATGATTGTGCTACCGAACTCATGCCTGGGTGACAGAGCAAGACCGTGTCTGAAAAAAAAAATAAATAAATAAAAATAAAAATGAGTTTGTTGTCTCCTTACCAGCTGAATCTATAGAAATGTGACAAGCCAACTTTACTGTGCTGCTGCTTAACAACTGCTTGGCCGCTTGACAAATTGGCATCCAATGTGAAGCCAAGTAAGGTCACAATGTCTTTTTGAAGAGAAGACAGAGGAGTTCTGCAAGCCAAGTTAAGGGCAATGAGGAGACACCGTCCATCCCCCACCACGCCCCTCACCGCCGCCCAGGTCTGATCACACATGCTTTTTTTCTCTTTTCAGGGCACTGCCACCTGTAAAAAGCACTCACAGGGAAAACTCTACTACCATTTGTCACCAGTGGGTGAGTTCTCAGTGCAAGTGTCTCTACCCTCTGATGTCCGGAGCTTTCACTACATAGCTGATGTTCTGTTGGGTGGCAATTCAAAAGCATTAGTCGTGGCTGGGCGTAGTGGCTCACGCCTGTAATCCTAGCACTTTGGGAGGATGAGGCAGGTGGATCACTTGAGGTCAGGAGTTCGAGAACAGCCTGGCCATCATGGCAAAACCCCGTTTCTACTAAACGTACCAAAAAACTAGCCAGGCATGGTGATGGGTGCCTGTAATCACAGCTATTCAGGAGGCTGAGACAGGAGAATCACTTGAACCCAAGAGGTGGAGGTTGCAATGAGCCGAGATTGCGCCACTGCGCTCCAGCCTAGGTGACAGAATGAGACTCCATCTCAAAAAAACAAAAACAAAACAAAAAAAAACCCTTAGTCTCAACAGCCCCAACTAGGGTGTCGTCTCGCCTCCACCAGCAGGGGTAGCTGGTCAACCCCAACAAAATCCAGAGTCCTGCTTGCCAAGTAAAGTTTCTTATACTGAATCTGCAGGGGTGGATTCAAAATACTCAGCTCTCTGGAAGCCAAGAGGGGGAAAAATTGCTGTTTGTTACACAGTAGAGAACTCTACATTTCTGATTCGGATGCCAGACCATCAGTCCATCAGTCTTGTGGTTACAGAGTCCCCATTACACTAGGCATTGGCCCCCACCTGCTCCTAATAGGTTGACCACATCGAACCTGTGACACCCTCTCAGGTTCTCAAGGGTGCCTCACTATGGTTGATACTGTTACAGTAGGTAGTCAGGCAGACACGAGCAGGGCAGGAGAACCCCCACTCCCCACCCCCAGGAATGTCAGGCGACCATCAGGTGACGGTCAGGTGGTTGTTAAACTGTTTTTCTAAAATGGTAATTGGTTGAGGTTGGCACCAGGGAAAGGTGGTCTCCCAATAAATAGAAAACACCTGAAACTGGAGATCAGCAGCTTTCTGATAAGATCCCAGGAGTTGGGCAAATTCACTCAAGCATGTGCACTAAGAGGCGGAGTTTAACTGGTACTGACCTTTCAGCTGGTAAGGGAAGAATGCCTCAAGTGAGCTTGCATACAACTCCAGTAAACACAGTGTGCATATGGCCCCTTCTAGGTGCTGGCAGGCCACTGTGCATGGGGACAGCCCACCCCAAGGGAAGAATCAGGGGAGAAGGGACGCAAGACCCTGGAAGCATGCCAAAGTATAAAACCCCAAGTCAAAGGTCAAACCATGCACTTGACTCTTAAGTCGCCCACTTCGCCCTCTTCCAAGTGTGCTTTACTTCCGTTTGTTCCTACTCTAAAGGTTTTTAATAAACTTTCGCTCCTGCTTTAAAACTTGCCTCAGTCTGTCTTTCTGTTTTATGCCCCTCGGTTGAATTCTTTCTTCTTACGAGGCAAGGATTGCAGTTGCCGCAGACCCACGTGGATTTGCCACTGCTAACAATACTTGTTCAAACTGTGTCATTTTTTACTTGATGGACACACACCCAAGTGGTTTGCACTGATGCTGCTAAAAGTACCGCAATAGTCTGGGTGCGGTGGCTCAAGCCTGTAATCCCAGCACTTTGGGAGGCCGAGGCAGGCAGATCACCTGAGGTCAGCAGTTCAAGACCAGCCTGGCCAACATGGTGAAACCCGTCTCTACTGAAATACAAGAAAAAATTAGCCCTTGGTGGTGCACGCCTGTAATCCCAGTTACTTGGGAGGCTGAGGCAGGAGAATCACTTGAACCCAGGAGGCAGAGGTTGCTGTGAGCCAAGATTGCTCCACTGCATTCTAGCCTGGGCAACAGAGCAAGACTCAGTCTCCAGAAAAATAAATAAATAATAAAAGTACTGTAATAATAGATGTGTAATACTGCTCCTGGTTTTCTTTTTTTTTGTTTGTTTGTTTTTTAGACAGGGTCTCACTCTGTTGCTCAGGCTAGAGTGCAGTGCACAATCATGGCTCACTGCAGCCTCTACCTCCCAGGCTCAAGCAATCCTGCCAAGCCTCCCTAGTAGCTGGGACTACAGGTGTGCACCATCATGCCCAGTTAGTTTTTGTATTTGTTGTACAAACATAGTCTTGCTATGTTGCCCAGGCTGGTGTCAAACTCTTGGATTCAAGCAGTTCTCCTACCCCAGCTTCCCAAAGTGTTGGGATTACAGGCATGAGCCACTATGCCCACCTTCTCCAGATTATATGAGATGTTCTCAATGGAGGAATGCTACAATTAAAACAGCAGCCGCGGGATAGGACACAAGCAGGAGTCCATCTGGCTTCCTCTGCCCAACCATGAGGTATCAGTAAAATAACACAAGACGGAGGAGGGGTGGAGAGAAGATCATTGTATTAAACAAAAAACCTAATAGAGATGGCAGTGCTCTGAATAAAAAATCCAACGGGATATACAGAGTGCCATCACACTTGGGCAGGTCAGGCCTAATGGACCTTTTGAATGTCAGGGACTGACAATTATGCAGACTGGAAGCTGTGGTAAAAAGATCACCTGAGGTCAGAAGTTTGAGACCAGCCTGGCCAGCATGGTGAAACCCTGTCTCTACTAAAAATACAAAATTAGCCAGGTGTGGTAGCGCATGCCTGTAATCCCAGTTACTCGGGAGGCTGAGGCAGGAGAATCACTTGAACCTGGGAGGCGGAGGTTGTGGTAAGCTGAGATTGTGCCATTGCACTCCAGCCTGGGCAACAAGAGTGAAACTCCATCTAAAAAAAAAAAACAGTTAAAACTAATGCAAAGGGTTCAATGGCAGGATGAATGTGACAGAGAAGTGGTCTTGCAGACAGAACAGTAGAAATTGTCCAATCTCATCAACAGAGATGAAATACACTGAAAAAAAGATGGACAGTCTCAGAGACCTACAGAGCAATAACAAAGATCTAAGATTTATATCACTGGACTGGACTTCTACAAGTAGATAAGAAACAGAGTAGTGGTGAAAAAATATTGGAAGAAATAATGGCTGAAAGCTTCATGTATATATATTTTATATTTTTAATTTTTTTCCCCTAGATAGAGTCTCCCTTTGTTGCCCAGGCTAGAGTGCAGTGGTGCAGTCTCAGCTCACTGCAACCTCTACCTCCTGGGCTCAAGCAATTCTCCTGCCTCAGCCTCCTCAGTAGCTGGGACTACAGGCATACGCCACCACACCCAAAAATTTTTTTTTTTCAGTAGAGACGTAGTTTCACCATGTTGACCAGGCTGGTCTCACTCTTGACCTCAGGTGATCCACTCGCCTTGGTCTCCCAAAGGGCTGGGGTTACAGGCATGAGCCACCACACCCAGCCCAAGTTTCCCAAATTTGGCAAAGGATATAAAGCTACCAGTTGAAGAAGCTGAGCAAACCCCAGTAGGATAAACCAAAGGAAAACCACGCCCATACGTCATCATTTAACGTCTTAACACTAAAAACAAAGGAAAACCCTTGAAAGCAGCTAGAGAGAAACGACACAGGAGGCATAGGGGATACTGATTAGAATGACAGGGGCGTTCTCATCTGAAACTAGGGAAACTAAAAGGAAGTGGCATGATATTCTTCAAGTACTGAAAGAACTGTCAACTGAGAGTCCTACATTGGGCAAAAGTATCTTTC
>NW_012114888.1:3954678-3958012 GCF_000951035.1 Colobus angolensis palliatus | reverse complement strand
TCTGATGACCTCATCTAAACCCAATTACTTCCCCAAAGTCCCACATCCAAATACTGTCACATGGGGGTGAAGGCTTCAACACATGAATTTTGGGGAAGACAAATTCAGTCCATATCAAATTTGTTTCTAGGACATCTGCTATTAAAGAAAGGTGAAAGGAAGTTCTTCAAACAGAAGTGAAATAACAGACGAAGACTTGGAACTTCAGAAAGGAAAAGAGAACAACAGAATGGGTTAAAATAGGAGTAAATACTCTTTTCCTCATAAGCTTTTTTTTTTTTTTTCTCATGAGGTTTTTAAAACATATTTGGGCCGGGCGCGGTGGCTCAAGCCTGTAATCCCAGCACTCTGGGAGGCCGAGACGGGCGGATCATGAGGTCAGGAGATCGAGACCATCCTGGCTAACATGGTGAAATCCTGTCTCTACTAAAAATACAAAAAACTAGCCGGGCGAGGTGGCGGGCGCCTGTAGTCCCAGCTACTCGGGAGGCTGAGGCAGGAGAATGGTGTAAACCCGGGAGGTGGAGCTTGCAGTGAGCTGAGATCCGGCCACTGCACTCCAGCCCGGGTGACAGAGCAAGACTCCGCCTCAAAAAAAAAAAAAAAAACATATTTGATGGTTGAAGCAAAACATTGTAACAACATTTGATACAGTTCTCAATGTATATAGAGGGAATACTTAGGACAGTTACATTTTGAAAGTAGGATGAGTAAAGGGATCTAAAGGCAAGTAAATTCCTCCATGTCAATTACAGTGGTGAAACACTGACATGGGTGGACTGATAAGTTACAGAGTTGCAGGTTGTAATACCCACAGCGATCACTAAGAAGACCATACAAAGTGATTGTTGTAATACATTCTGTGCTGCTGTAACAGAATGCCTGAGACTGGAAAATTTATAAAACACATTTATTTCACACAGTTCTGGAGGCTGGGAAGTCCAAGATCAAGTCACCAAGAGCTCTGGCATCTGGGAAGGGCTGCTCTCTGCTTCTGAGACAGTGCCTTGAATGTTGCATCCTCTGGAGAGGGGAAGCACTGTGTCCTCACATGGCAAAAAAGGGGAAGGGGCAAAAAGGGAGGCATTCCCTCCATCAAGCCCTATTCCAACAACATTAATCTGTTCATAAGGGCAGAGTCCTTTTGACCTAAACACCTCCCAAAAGACCCCACCTCCCAACACTGCTGCATTGGGGATCAAGTTTAGACATGAATTTTTGGAAGGGACACAAACATTCAAATCATAGCAGTAATATGCTCAAAAATTATATAAATAAGTCAAAATGGAATTCTAAAAACAATGGTCATGTACCCACCCCAAGGAAGGCAAAGGGAGAGAAACAAAGGAATGAGAATCAGAAGGAACAAACAGAAAAAAATAATAAAATATACTAATTTAAACCACAATGAGATATCTCCTCACACCTGTCAGAATGGCTATTATCCAAAAGACAAAGTTGGGCACAGCAGTGGATGCCTTTAGTATCAGCTACCAGGGAAGCTGAGATGGGAGGATTGCTTGAGCCCAAGAGTTCTAGGCTAGCCTGGGCAACATAGTGAGACCCCCATCTCTAAAAAAAAATACAATACAATACAATTCCTTTTTTTTTTTTTTTGAGACAGAATCTTGCTCTGTTGCCCAGGCTGAAGTGCAGTGGTGCAATCTCGGCTCACCAAAACCTCTGCCTCCCGGGTTTTAAGCAATTCTCCTGCCTCAGCCTCCCGAGCAGCTGGGATTATAGGCATGCACCACCATGCCTGGCTAATTTTTTTATTTTTAGTAGAGAGAGGGTTTCACCATGTTGGTCTGGCAGGTCTTGAACTCCTGACCTCGTGATCCACCCACCTTGGCCTCCCAAAGTGCCGGGATTACAGGCATGAGCCACTGCACCCAGACCATAAAATACAATTTTTAAAAAGATGAAAGATAACAAATGTTGGTGAGAATGTGGAGAACAGGGAACACTTACACACTGTTGGGGAGAATGTAAACTAGTACAACCATTATGGAAAATTGTATGGAGGTTCCTTAAAAATTAAAAATCCCACTTCTGGGTATACATCCAAAGGATTTGAAATCAATCTGTTAAAATGATATCTGCACTCTTATGTTCATGATATCATTATTCACAATAACCAAGATAGGGAATCAACCTGCGTCCATCAACGCATGAATGGATAAAGAAAATGTGGTAAATACACACAATGGAACACTATTCCGCCTTTAAAAGGAAGGAAATTCTGTCATTTGCACTAACATGGATGAACCTGTAGGACACTATGCTAAGTAAAATAAGCCAGACACAGAAAGACAAATACCACATGTTCTCATTTATGTATGAAACCTAAAACAATCAAATTCATAGAAGCAGAGAATAGAATCGTAGTTACCAGCGGCTGAAGGTGAGGGGAATGGGGAGATGTCGGTCAAAGGGTACAGTTTCAGTTAGACAGGAAAAAGTTTTTTAACACCTTTTGCATAGTATGATTGCTGTAATTAATGATAGCATATTATATATTTTAAAATTGCTAACAGAGTGAATTTCAAATTTCTCATCACAAGAAATGACAAGTATTTGAAGTGATGAATATGTTAATTAGATTGATTTAATCATTCCACATTGTATACATATATCCTAACATCACTTTGAACCCCATAGACAAATACAATTATAATTTGCCAATTTACAATAAAAATAAAATTAAATGGCAGACACAAGCCTAAACATATTACTAATTACTTAGCATGCACATTTTTTTGTTTGTTTCTTTTTTTGAGATGGAATCTCGTTCTGTCGCCCAGGCTGGAGTGCAGTGGTGCAATGTCGGCTCACTGTAACCTCCGCCTCCTAGGTTCACGGGATTCTCCTGCCTCAGCCTTCAGAGTCTCTGGGATTACATGTGTGCGCCACCTGACCAAGCTAATTTTGTATTTTTAGTAGAGAGGGTATTTCACCATGTTGGCCAGGCTGGTCTTGAGCTCCTGACCTCAGGTAATCTGCCCGCCTCGGCCTCCCAAAGTGCTGGGATTACAGGCATGAACAACCATGCCTGGCCAACCTTGGCAAAGTAAACTTCAAAATTGATTGAGACCTGTCTGGGATACTTTTGGCCAGGCGCAGTGGCTCACGCCTGTAATCCCATCACTGTGGGAGGCTGAGGCGGGTGGATCACCTGAGGTCAGGAGTTCAAGACCAGCCTGGTCAATGTGGGGAAACCCCGTCTCTACTAAAAATACAAAAATTAGCCGAGTGTGGTGGGCATGCCTGTAATCCCAGCTACTTAGGAGGCTGAGGCGGGAGAATCACTTGAACCCAAGAGGTGGAGGTTGCA
>NW_012114888.1:3952086-3953508 GCF_000951035.1 Colobus angolensis palliatus | reverse complement strand
GGTGGCTTATGCTTGTAATCCCAGCACTTTGGGAGGCTGAGGTGGGCAGATCACCTGAGGTCAGGAGTTCGAGACCAGCTTGACCAGCATGGCGAAACCCCGTCTCTATTAAACATATAAAATTAGCTGGGCGTGGTGGCCCATGCCTGTAATCCCAGCCACTCGGGAGGCTGAGGCAGGAGAATCACTTGAACCCAGGAGGTAGAGATTGCAGTGAGCCGAGATCGTGCCACTGCACTCCAGCCTGGATACCAGAGTGAAACTCCATCTAAAAAAAAAAAAAAGAATTGATATACAACATATGATGATACAAAAGGGCTTGACAACAAACTTGCTATGTATATAACAAAGACCAACAGGTTGCTTATGAAAAAAATGAAAATATTTTACCCCAGAATACATTTGTTTGACATACTTTGAAATGGCTGCCGCTTGGCCATCTTGACAGCAGCGGCCTGGCAGAGCTGTCTGAAGTGGGGAAAATGTGCATCTGTAGAGAATCTTCACGAATGCATCCATGTCCCCTCCCTTTCTCTGCCTTTTCCTGGATCCAGAAGAGATTGAGAATCCGGCACCTTTAAAAGTCTTCACCATCAGGCTGAGTGCAGTGGCTCATGCCTGTAATCCCAGCACTTTGGAAGACCAAGAAGGCCAGATCACCTGAGGTCAGGAGTTCAAGACCAGCCTGACCAACATGGCGAAACCCTGTCTCTACTAAAAATACAAAAATTAGCCTGGCATGGTGGTACGTACCTGTAAGCCCAGCTACTTGGGAGGCCGAGGCAGGAGAATTACTTGAACCCAGGAGGCGGAGGTTGCAATGAGCCGAGATCGCACCACTGCACTCCAGCCTGGGCAACAGATTCTGTTTCAAAAAAAAGCCTTCACCATCAATTCTCTCTGAGGGAGGATACTTCATCTGCATAACAAGGCCACCTTTGCCAGCCAAGCCTCTTCTCCCCCTCCCATAATCTGGTGACCAGAGTCTAAAACTCCATTCTTTCTGTAACCTCAAAGTGGTATTTAAGGAGGCTCCTGTGTACACATGTTAAATACATCTGGATGCCTTTTCTCCTGTCAATCCATTCACCTCGTGTCAGTGATTTTCAGTGAACCTTTAGAGGGCCAACAGCCTGTGGCCCCCACACTTGAATTTCTGGCCATATGTGATCTTCCACCTAAAGGTTTCATCCAGGGGAAAAAGCATAAAAGAGATTATTTTCATTTGATGAGGAGATATATAAAAGGGATTCAGAATTGATATGGTTTAGTCATGGAGATATGTGCTAGCCTATGTGACTCTGGCCTAAAATTAACCATATTGTTTCTTCTTCTTCCCCTTCCCCCTCCCCTTCCCCTTCCCCTTCCCCCTCTTCCTACTCCTCCTCCCCCTCCTCATTCTCTTCTCTTTCTCCTTCTCCT
>NW_012114888.1:3941490-3947781 GCF_000951035.1 Colobus angolensis palliatus | reverse complement strand
TGGCTCATGCTTGTAATCCCAGCACTTTGGGAGGCTGAGGCGGGCAGATCACCTGAGGCCAGGAGTTCCAGACCAGCCTGGCCAACTGGTGAAATCCCATCTCTACTAAAAAATACAAAAATTAGCAAGGCGTGGTGGCGCACGCCTGTAATCCCAGCTACTCGGGAGGCTGAGGCAGGAGAATCGTTTGAACCTGGGAGGCTGAGGTTGCAGTGAGCAGAGATTTCGCCATTGCACTCCAGCCTGGGTGACAAAGTGAAACTCCTTCTCAAAAAAAAAAAAAAAAATTACAAAATATAAATGAAAGAAATCAGAGGAGATCCAGATAAATAGAGACATATCATGTTCACGGATTGGAAGACAACACAGTAGAAAGGAGCAGGGCTCAGTGGCTCACGCCTGTAATCCCAGCACTTTGAGAGGCCTAGGTGGGAGGATGGTTTGAGGCCAGTAATTCAAGATCAGCCTGGGCAACATAGTGAAACCCTCTCTCTGCAAAAAATGCAAACATTAGTCAGATGTGATAGTATGCACCTACAGTCCCAGCTACTCAGGAGGCTGAGGTAGGAGGATTGTTTGAGCTCGGGAGAAGATCAATGCTGTAAGTGAGCCGTGATTGCACCACTGCACTCCAGCCTGGATGACGAAGTGAGACTCTGTCTCAAAAAAAATAAAGGCCAGAAAAAGCCAAACCTGCTGGGTTACATTCCCCAAGGGTTGGGCACTCTTGGTCACAAGATGTTCATGGTTGAGGGAACAAGGTAATAATGTTAACTAACTGAATAAAGACCCAGAACTTATGGAAATGTCCTAGTACTTTAAGAATAAAAAGCATTCTTAGTTTAAGAATAGGTTTTGCTTTAGAGATGAGTAACATAGGAAAGTGACAACACTAATAGCCTGTCACAAGCTGATCAGAAACCTTTGCAATAGAGTACACTATTATTTTTTATTATTTAATTTAATTAATTTATTTTTGAAACAGGACCTCGCTCTGTCACCCAGGCTGGAGTGCAGTGACACAATCTTGGCTCACTGCAACCTCAACCTCCCTGGCTCAGGCGATCCTCCCACCTCAGTCTCCCCAGTAGCTGGGACTACAGGTGTACATGCATCACCATGCACAGCTCATTTTTTGGTACTTTAATTTTTTATTTTTTTGTATTTTTAGTAGAGACGGGGTTTCATCGCATTAGCCAGGATGGTCTCGATCTCCTGACCTCATGATCCACACGCCTCGGCCTCCCAAAGTGCTGGGATTACAGGCGTGAGCCACCGCGCCCAGCCTTTGGTACTTTGTATAGAGACAGAGTCTTACTATGTTGCCCAGGCTGATCTCAAACTCCTGAGCTCAAGCCATCCTTTTGCCTCGGACCCCCAAAGTGTTGAGATTCCAGGCGTGAGTCACCACTCCCAGCCTAAAAAATCCTCATGACCTCAGGCCTGACGAAGTGTCATACATGATGCAAAATCACAGTCCATAAAAAGAAAATGTGATTAATTGGGCTTCAAAACCAAAAATTTTTGCCCTCAGAGAGACTCTTTGAAGAGAGTGAAAAGACAAGCTACAGGAGGCGGGGCGCGGTGGCTCAAGCCTGTAATCCCAGCACTTTGGGAGGCCGAGACGGGCGGATCACGAGGTCAGGAGATTGAGACCATCCTGGCTAACATGGTGAAACCCCGTCTCTACTAAAAAATACAAAAAACTAGCCGGGCGAGGTGGCGGGCGCCTGTAGTCCCAGCTACTCGGGAGGCTGAGGCAGGAGAATGGCGTGAACCCGGGAGGCGGAGCTTGCAGTGAGCTGAGATCCAGCCACTGCACTCCAGCCTGGGTGACACAGCGAGACTCCGTCTCAAAAAAAAAAAAAAAAAAAGACAAGCTACAGACTGGCAGAAAATATTTTGACAGTTTCTTATAAAACTAAACATGCAACTACCATATGACCCAATATTACATTCCTGGGCATCTATCCCAGAAGAATGAACATTTACGTTCATGCAGAAACCTGTACAATGAATGGCTTTAGCAGCTTTATCCATAACAGTCAAAAACTGGAATTAGCCCAGATGTTGCTCAGTGAGTGAATGGTTAAACAAATGGTGGTACCTCCATATGATAAATGCAACAGCTTAGTTGGATCTCAAAAGAATTATGCTGAGTGAAAAAAAGCCAATCTCAAAGGTTGTGTACTGTGTGATTCCATTTATGTACCATTCTTGAAATAACACAATTACAGAAATGGAGAAGGGATTAGTGGTTGTCAAGGAGACAGGGATGAGGAAAAGGGGCTATGAAAGGCTAGCAGCAGCTCTTTGTGCTGAGGGAATGATTCTGAATCTCAATGGTAGTGGTTGTTACATGAATCTACGCATGTGATTCATGTAACGAATTATTTGTGTGTGTGTATGTGTGTGGTGCAATTGCATAGCAGTACACACACACACACACACACACAAATTAGTGCTTGTGAAACTGAAGAAATTTGAATTAAATTGGTGGATTGTACCAGTCAATTTCCTCCTTTTGATATTATGCTATAGTTATGCAAAAATTGCGTAAATTATTCACAGAACCTTTGTACTTTTTTTTTCCAACTTCAACAGAATGTATAATTATTTCTTTTTTTTTTTTGAAACGGACTCTCGCTCTGTCGCCCAGGTTGGAGTGCAGTGTTGTGATCTCAGCTCACTGCAAGCTCTGCCTCCCAGGTTCACGCCATTCTCCTGCGTCAGCTTCCCGAGTAGCTGGGAATACAGGCGCCTGCCACCATGCACAGCTAATTTTTTGTATTTTTAGTAGAGATGGGGTTTCACTGTGTTAGCCAGGATGGTCTCTGTCTCCAGAGCTCGTGATCCACCCGCCTTGGCCTCCCAAAGTGCTGGGATTACAGGCGTGAGCCACCACACCCGGCTTATTATTTCTAAATTAACAGTTAAAAAGGCAGTGAGTGGTGGCTCCCACCTGTAATCCCAGCACTTTGGGAGGCTGAGGCAGGAGGATCACTTGAGTTCAGGAGTTTGAGACGACCCTGGGCAACATAGGGAGACCTTGTCTGTACAAAAAAAAAAAAAAGAAAGAAAGAAAGAAAGGAAATAAAAGAAAAATTAATTAGCTGGATGTGGTGGCACACATCTGTGGTCCCAGCTACTCAGGAGGCTGAGGAGGGAAGATAACTGGAGTCCCGGAGGCTGAGGCTGCAGTGAGCCATGGCACTCACTGCGCTCCAGCCTGAGCAACAAAGCAACACCCTGTCTCAAAAAAAAAAAAAAAAAAAAAGATAACTGGATCACCACAGTTTAGCTCCTAGCAAAGTATATATCTAAAACAGGCAATATAGGCTCTAAAATGTGGCAATTGTCCAAAAAGCATTTCCCATTTGGATAAAATTTTTTTTTTTTTTTTTTTGAGGTGGAGTCTCGCTCTGTCGACCGGACTGGAGTGCAGTGGCCTGATCTCAGCTCACTGCAAGCTCCGCCTCCCGGGCTTACGCCATTCTCCTGCCTCAGCCTCCGGAGTAGCTGGGACTACAGGCGCCCGCCACCTCGCCTGGCTAGTTTTTGTATTTTTAGTAGAGACGGGGTTTCACCGTGTTAGCCAGGATGGTCTCGATCTCCTGACCTCGTGATCCGCCCGTCTCGGCCTCCCAAAGTGCTGGGATTACAGGCTTGAGCCACCGCGCCCGGCCTGGATAAAATGTTTAATTATGCATTCAAGGGGAAGAGGAAGAGGCCCAAACTGGCTGTAAGAGACCCAAACCACACAAGGAATCCTTTCCACTCTACCTTTGTGCCTTCCATGCCCACTTCATGGAAACTGGGTTCTGGGTTTTGCGAGTGGCCTAGGAGAGGTGTAGAGCTGGAACCATTTTAGTCTCTCTTGGGCTCTTGCTTACAGTTATCTCCCGGCCTGACCTGTTGTCTCCGAATGCTTTGGTAACCTTGTCCTAGACCTTAAGTCAAAAAAAAATGCTGCTGCTGAGATGGTAACAAACCTATTAACAAAATCCAGTGCACTCTGAGGAGGCCATAGTGGTGGGGCCCTGCTGACTCTAAGGGCTGTCTCAGTCTGTTTGGGCTACTGTAACCAACTGCCACAAAGTAGGTGGCTTGTAAACAAGAGAAATGGATTTCTCATAGTTCTGGAGGCTGGGAAGTCCAAGACTAAGGCATCAGCAGATTCAGTGTCTGGTGAGGACCTTCCTTCTGGTTCACAGATGGCACCTTCTCACTGTGTCCACACATGGTGGAAGGGGCCAACAAGCTTCCCTGGGCCTGTTTCATAAGGACACTAGTCCCTAATCACTCAATCACCTTCTAAAAGGCCGCACTTCCTAATTCCATTACCTTGTGGTTAGGATTTCAACAGATGAATTTTTGGGAGTCAGGAGGATGCAAATATTCAGGTCATAGTGATAGCCTCATCGTCCTCTTCAGAAGCACTCCAGCCTACTTTGCAGCTGTTTACTTTTTTATTTTTTATTTTTATTTTTATTTGAGACAGAATCTCACCTGTCACCCAGGCTGGAGTGCAGTGGTACGATCTTGCCTCACTGCAACCTCCACCTCCTGGGCTCAAGCGATTCTCCTGCCTCAGCCTCCTGGGTAGCTGGGATTACAGGCATGTGCCACCGCACTTGGCTAATTTTTGTGTTTTTAGTGGAGACAGGGTTTCACCATGTTGGCCGGGCTGGTCTTGAACTCCTGACCTCAAGTGATCTGCCCACCTCGGCCTCCCAAAGTGATGGGATTATAGGCGTGAGCCACCACACCTGGCCTCCAGCTATTTAATTCTGCTCAAAGAGTTTGTTTCCTATGAGGGATACACAATTGGTTTATTCCTCTTTTAATAAATGATTCAGGCCAGGTGTCGTGGCTCATGCCTGCAATCACAGCACTTTGGGAGGCCAAGGCAGGAGGATCACTTGAGCCCAGGAGTTCAAGACCAGCCTGGACAGCATAGGGAGATGCCATCTCTAAAAGAAAATAATAATAAATAGGAACAGCAAACCTAATACTACATGTTCTCACTTATAAGTGGGAGCTAAATGATGAGAATTCATGTACACAAAGAAGGGAACAATAGACACTGAGGCCTACTTAAGGGTGGAGGGTGGGAGGAGAGTGAGGATCAGAAAAAATAACTATTAAGTACTAGGCCTCTGGGTGATGAATTAATCTGTACACCAAACCCCCATGACATGAGTTTACCTATATAAGAAACCTGCACATTTACCCCGAACATAAAATAAAAGTTAATAGTAATATTAATAATAACTAAACTAGCTCTGCATGCCTGTAGTCTCAGCTATTTGGGAGGCTTAGGTGAGAAGATTGCTTAAGCCCAGGAGGTCGAGGCTGACGGAGCAGGAGCACCGTCATCTCAGACAAACACTGCCACTTTAAATTCCAGCTGCCTTTCCAGCTTCATGCATTTCAAGGAAATCACTTCTTTTCTAACTACAAGCAGCCAGAAAAGAACAGACAGTAAAACACAGATAAGACAGCTCAGACACAGAGGAAGGCAGGGAGAAAGTCTCTTGGGTAACTGCCAAACTTCACCCCCGTACAATGGGGCCCCAGTAAAACAGTGGGCCTTAATAAGCACATTCCTTTCCCTTCAGGTGCACTAAGATAGGGAAGCTAAAGGCAGACTCGGGGGGGTGGGGGTATGCCTGCAGCTGCAGGAAGATGTATGTGAACAGACACAAAACTCTCCCTCCCAGATAAGCACAACAAAGAGACACAGAAGCAGTCCAAGCGTCTGATAAACTCTCCTTCCCTGAACCCTTAAAGTAAGAGAGTGCAGCTTCTGATCTAACTCTGCCAGAAGTCCCTCTCAGGTTTAAAATAAACCTGTTGACTGTCAAGCTACCCTCCGTGTTTCTCTCCTCTTTCTTTAATTCTTACATTTGATGCTGAAACCCAGGACGGGTGTTGGGGGCAGACTCTCTTGCAACCCAGGAACCAATGGGCAATGGCAGCGCATCCTGAGTTAACTCCCGGATCCTGAGGGTCTCTGGCCACCCTCCCAGTCTTTCCTTTCACTTCAATTTTCTAGTGATTTGCATGAGGAGGACAACTGACCTGAAGGGGACTGCAAGGCTCAGGCTGGGGCTACTCCCCCATGAGCTTTCAAAACCCTCGGGTTTCAGGAATTCACCTCCGACCGCCTGTAACAGGTATTTCTCTCCCTAACCCTTGCTCCCTCTTCCTCCTTCTTCTTTCTCTCTCTCTCCTCTCTCTCTCCTCTCTCTCTCTCTCTCTCTCTCTCTCTCTCTCTCTCTCTCCTCT
>NW_012114888.1:3938688-3941409 GCF_000951035.1 Colobus angolensis palliatus | reverse complement strand
CTCCCTTGTGTGGCTCCAGTCTGGGAGGCCCCTTGCTGATTCCAACCGGAACATCCAACATCGGACACTAATTCAGCTGACTGGTAAGATCTGCCTTCTCCTGGCTTTCTCCCAGTACCAGAAAAGGTCCAACCTGCCATCCAGGTCCTCAGAGGACCAACAGGACTAAGCTAGAGGAAATCTTGGGGAAGCTCAGTTTCTTCTTAGCTTAACCATCCTCTTTTGGAAAGAAGATTCTGGGTCTCTGTCTTTTGTCTAGGGATGCCTAAAACAAAACAGACACCCTCGGTTTCCTCTTACCAGTCCACATGGGTGCCAAACAATCCTACATTCCTATGTCCTCCCCACTGGGCTGTCTCCTTCACAACCTCACCAAACTTGGCTTACAGGGGACCCTAAAGCCAAAGCATCTAATTTTCTCCTGCAACACGGCTTGGCCCCAATACAGATTAAATAACAACAGACGATGGCCCAAAAATGGAACCTTTAACTTTCAAATTCTCAGGGATCTTGACAACTTTATAACCAGGAATGGCAAATGGCAAGAGATTCTCTATATTCAGGCTTTTTTCCACCTTAGATCCCGACCCTCCCTATGTCAAGCTTTCACCCCTCATGAAATTCTTCTTCTTAGTGAAAACCCTCCCCAGGTCTCTCCTTTCCCTGGAACCCCTTCCTCTGAAGCTCCTTTTGACCCTGCAAATGAACCCCCTCCATATTCTCAACCCCCTGCACCTGCTCCTTGCCTGTCCGAACCCTCCACCCCGGCAGCCCCTAACCCTGACCCTCCTCCTTCTCCACCTGTAACCCGTTCAAAAACTACTCCATCCAGTCAAACCACCTCTGCCATTCTCCCTCTCCGGGAAGTGGCTAGAGTTAAAGGCATTACTTGCGTTCATGTTCCTTTCTCCATGTCTAATCTGCTGCAAATTGAACAGCATCTGGGATCTTTCTCTGAAAATCCATCTCATTATCACAGGAAATTCCTGCACATAACTCAATCCTTTAATTTAACTTGGCACGACTTTTATATAATTCTAACCTCCACCCTCACTCCTGATGAAAAAGAGCTCATCTGACATTCAGCTGAAGCCCACGCAGATGAACTCCATAATCAAGTCCCTATACAAAATCCAGTGGCTAATGATGCAGTCCCCCGTAGAGACTCAGATTGGACTTACCAACAGGGAGACAATGGCATCAGATGAAGAGACCACATGATTTTCTGTCTCCTTGTGGGTATGGACAAAAATGCCCATAAGGCAGTTAATTATGAGAAACAGAGAAATTACACAAGACCCCCAAGAAAATCCTGCCCTTTTCTTATCACGCCTCACTGAAGCTATGCTAAAATATACCAATTTGGACCCAGAATCTAGAGATGGTCAAGCTTTTCTCCACCTCCAATTTGTTTCCCAGTCTGCCCCAGATATCTGGAAAACATTGCAAAACTTAAAGGAGGGTCCCCAGACATCCTGGCAGGACCTCCCAAATGTAGCCTTCCATGTCTTTAACAACAGAGAGGAGGAACAAAAAATTCGAAAAGACAAACATCTCTCATTAAAAACCCAGATGCTCGCCTCTGCTATCCAAAAGTCAGTTACACAAAAGCCTCCCAATGACCCAAAATAAAACTCCCCGACGCCTCTGGGGGTCTGTTTCCAATGTGGCAACTCTGGACACTGGGCAAAGGTTTGTCCTAACTACCGGACCTCCACCAGACCGTGTCCAGCTTGTGGTCTTTGGGAACACTGGAAAGTGGACTGCCCCCAACAGGGACACCCTCCCTGTTTGGGTGCAGCTCATAATAAAGCCCCCTGACCATCACAGGAGGAAATCTCTTCACTGCTGGTGCTGACAACAGAAGACTGAGGTGACCGGGATCCTTCGCCTCCACGCCTAGTGAGTCCACGGAACCCAGGGTAATTAGGACAGTGTCCGGTAAGATTATTTCCTTTCTTTTGGATACCGGGGCGAGTCTTTCGACGTTAACTGAGTATCAAGGCCCATGAAAACACTCATCCATTTCTATTGTTACCATGAAGGGCACACAAAAAAACCCACACAAAACGCCACCTCTATACTGCTCATTTCAGGGTGTCACCTTCACTCACTCTTTCTTGGTCATCCCTCCTTTACTAGGAAGGGACATCCTACAGAAATTAGGGAGAATCATCCATTTATCAGCCCTACACCAAAGCCACCCTTATTTGTTATTACATCAAGAACAGAACCCCTCCTCAGACACTCAACATCAAATAGACTTAAACCCCAAATTCCTTTGCCATGTAAATTCCATGGTATGAAACACTAACTCCCTCGTAATAGCTACCCACTATTCTCCAATTCAAATTTCACTGAAGGATCCTAAGCGCCATATACTGGTCCCACAATACCCCCTCAACCCTAGTGGATTGCGGGAACTCAAACCCATCGTCTCCTGACTTTTGGCTGCCAATATTTTAATCCCCACCCGTTCTCCCCACAATACCTCCGATTCTCCCAATTAAAAAACCGGATGGCTCCTATAGACTGGTTCAGGATTTGCAACAAATCAGCTCTGCTGTTGTTCCTGTTTATCCTGTTGTCCCAAACCCCTTCACCCTCCTACCACGAATTCCTCCAAACACTAGCCATTTCTCTGTATTAAACCTCAAAGATGCCTTTTTTTTTTTAAGCTATCCCTCCACTCAAAACCTTTTTGCTTTCTTTTTTTTTTTT
>NW_012114888.1:3932937-3938538 GCF_000951035.1 Colobus angolensis palliatus | reverse complement strand
GGCTAGTTTTTGTATTTTTAGTAGAGACGAGGTTTCACCGTGTTAGCCAAGATGGTCTCGATCTCCTGACCTCGTGATCTGCCCGTCTCGGCCTCCCAAAGTGCTGGGATTACAGGCTTGAGCCACCGCGCCCGGCCCAACCTTTTTGCTTTCACTTGGACTAACCCTGACACAGGCTGCTCCCAACAACTCACATGGACTGTCCTCCCTCAGGGGTTTAGGGACAGCCCTCACTATTTCAGTCAGGTACTTCAATTGGATCTTTGCCAGCTATCTCTATAGCCTAGCATTTTGCTTCAATATATGGGCAACTTACTTCTTTGCAGCCCCTCTTTAGAATATTGCATTCAACACACCACCAGGCTTTTAAATTTTTTGGCTGAATGCAGGTACCAGGTATCAAAAGGGAAGACCCAATTGATCTCCCCAAAAGTTTCCTATTTAGGACTAATCATAACTTCAAATACCCAAGAAATTCCACTGTCACAAAAGCAAGGCATTCAACAAATCCCATTTCCCAAAACAAAAAGGGACTTACTTTCTTTCCTTGGATTAGTGGGATATTTCTGATTATGGATAGCAAATCTTGCCATTATTGCTAAACCCCTTTATGAACACACAAAAGGAAATCTTGACCAACCACTCATTTCCACCCCAGACCTTTATCATACTTTCTGTCACCTAAAACGTGCCTTATTATAGGCCCCTGCTTTAGACCTTCCAAACCCCCTGAAACCCTTTCACCTATATATACACAGTTCTCATAATCAGGCCCTTGGACTATTAGTCCAACCTATGGGATATTCTCTCCAACCAGTGGCATATTTTTCGAAACAACTAGACCCCATTTATAAAACCTGGCCCCTTTGCTTAGAAATTTTGTCCACAGCCTCTCTTATCATCCCTGAGGCACAAAACCCACGTTCTATGAACCCCTTCAGGTATTTTCTTCTCACAGTCTACAAGATATGCTCAGCCGTAAGGCGCTCACCTCAATTTCATCCTCTCGCTTGCAAGCCCTACATTCAACTCTCCTTCAACCCTCTATCTCTCTTCATAAATGCTCCCCCCCAAATCCCACCACTCTTTTACCTTCAACACCGACTTTGGACCCCGATCAACACTCATGCTCTAATCTAATTGAAAGTTTGCTCACCATGTTTCACCACCTTACTTCCACTCACATAAAGGGAGCCTCAGATTGGATTATAGATGGCAGCACATCAAAAAACCCTATCCTCCAAGCAGGATATGCCATCATTGAGGAATATCATAATAATACTCACTCTCTCCCACCTAGAAGCATTGTAAAGGCTGCCCCTTTGCCTTTGGGCACATCCTCCCAGCAAGCAGAATTAATTGCCCTAATAAAAGAATTAACCCTAGCAAAGAGCATACAAGTTAATATATACACCGATTCTAAATATGCCTATAACATCATCCATTCCAATGCCCAAATTTGGAGCGAGTGGGGCTATCTCATGGCTAAAGAAACTGATAATTCGTGAAAAATCAATCCATCATTTGCTAAAGGCAGCTTTACTCCCAGAAAAGTTTGCAGTTATCCATTGCAAAGGGCATCAATCAAATAACAGCTACATTTCTTTAGGAAACTGTAAAGCTGACTGTTGGGCAAAAGAAGCCTCAATCACTCATTCAATTCCCCAGTACCTATTTCCCCTCATACAACATATCCCCTCCTTTTATGCAAAACACCAACACAACAACTAATCACGGTGGGGGCACAATTCAACCCCCCACACTGGTTCATAGAAAACAAATTAGTCCTACCTGACCCTGAAAAACCAACTCTTTTACGGGACATTCACAACCTCTTCCACACTAGCCATTGCCCCAGATATAAAGGAACAGTTAAAAGCCATTTCCCATCAATTCTCTATTTGCCAGAATACTTCACCGCATTCCAACACTAAACCCCCTTCTTTCCCAACCCATCAGGCCAGGGAACACCTTCTAGGACAGGATTAGCAAATTGATTTTATCCATGTGCCCCCAGTAAAAAAGGTTAAATTTCTTTTAGTTCTGGTCGATACCGTTTCCCCACAACCAACAAACGAGCTTCTACTGTCACCTCCAAATTAATAACAGAAATCATCCCCAGGTTCGGGGTGCCTCATTCTTTTCAATCCAGCAATGGTCCTGAATTCATTTCTCAAATTACTCCAACACTTGCACAAGCTCTACAAATCACCCGGAAGCTACACATCCCCTATCGACCTCAATCTTCAGGGAAGGTTGAAAAAATGAATGGCATTCAAAACACACCTCACCAGCTACTCACTCACTCCAAACACATAAAGACTGGGTTACACTTTTACCTTCGGTTACACTTTTACCTTTGGCCCTCCTAAAAATTCAGGCACTCCCATGTAAACCCTTAACGTTCAGCCCTTTTGAGCTCATGTGTGGGAGACCACTCGCCCCCTTTGTTCCACCTCACGGCCAAGCACCACCTCAACCAACTCCTCCCGTTTGCCCTCTTCTACTTACTGTCCGCCATTTTATTTGGGAATATGCTGACAAATACCTGCCACAACCTGTCTGGGTTCTCATAAAAATTCCCAGTCCTATCCCCAAATCCCCGCTTAGGTCTAAATGGAAGGGACCTTACCAGATCATCCTCACCACACCTACAGCAGCAAAACTCCAGGGGCTCCCTAACTGGATTCATTATACTTCTCTCAAAAAAAATAAACTTCCCTTCACCACATGCTCAAACAACTGAGTCTAAAACTCCTTGACTTTTCTTGTGTCTCCACAGGACCCGCTTCCCTTTGCCTCACCCGAATCCCAGAGGAAAAAAAGGAAAACTCCACATAAGCCGCTTATGTCTCTTTCTCTCCCAAACTTTCATCGCTTCCTAATCTGCCTTGCTACAGACCTTCAGTGGTACCCTTACGAAGCTCCCATTGCACATCCTGATCAGCTCCTTACTATTTTATGGGACCTATGGCTTCAAGGAACTTTCCAGGACTTTACTGCTACCCAAATAACCTTTTTCTCTTTTTGCTTGCTTCTTTTAATATAAATTCCCTAAGTACATCAATCTCACCAATACAACCGCTCCTCACTGCTCTCAAGCTCAAACGCTCTATAAACCTTACACAATCCCTCTTATTGTCAGCTAACTCTTCCCTTGCTTCAGAATGCTGGATGTGTTTATCACTGTCTTCCTCAGCTTACTCAGCACTTTCTGCACTCCTTCATGACCTTTTAACTGGAAATATAACCCTAATTTATAAACTCCAAAAAGGAGTTTCCCTTTTTAAAAAAGTTGACACTCTAATCGGCGGTTATCCCACTTCCAGGGCCAATCAAGCTAACAAATTATTTCAAACCTATTACAACTCCCTACAACGACTTAAGCCCCAAGGCCCTCCCATTGAAGGGCCTATAACTAAACACACTCCCCTTTTTCAACAAGCTTCACTTTACTTTTCAGCCTCTAAGGGAAATATCCCTGTAGGCTCATTAACATTTAACCAATGCAACTGCACTATCGTTGTTAAACATCCCTCTGACCACCAAACTAATCAAATTAACTACCAAGTGTCACTTGAAGCAAATGGGAACATTTCTGCAACCGGCTTGTTTCACGGCCTCTCCCTTAACCAATCCCTCCGGCCTAACCTGTGCTGTCCCTAATGCCCACATTTTTCCATGGCTCAATATTAATGGCGCAACATCCGACCGCATTAAATGTGTAAAAAGTAACTCTTCCTGTATCTCTACTATAGTAGGTGTCTCCCTGGCCTCCTCTTTGTCAGTCTGGAGTAATGAGCCACAGGAAACAAAACAAAACAGAAAAACAACAACAAAACACCCCATCTTTAATTCACTTGTTCTCTTCCTATATTTCTGCCTGTGTTTACAACAAAGTCTTATTCTTTTTGTGTGGCAGCAACACCTATCTTTGTCTCCCCACCAACTGGACTGGAACCTGTACCCTAGTTTATCTATCTCCCTCCATTGGACTAGTTCCTCCTAATCAGCCTTTGCCCATCCCATCCGTCCAATACATTAGAAAAAGAAGGGCCATCCACGTCATTCCTTTAATGGCCGCCTTAGGTATAACCTCTGGACTTGGATTGGGAGCAAGCGGATTAGTCACCTCCTTAACATACTTTAAGGCTCTTTCAACAAAACTACAGGGCTATTTAGAAGATATAGCCTGAAGCTTTATAAGAATCCATGACCAACTAGACTCCTTGGCTGGAGTAGTCCTCCAAAACAAACAGGGATTAAATCTTATAAAGGCTGAAAAATGGGGTCTCTGTCTCTCATTGGGTAAGAAATGTTGTTTCTATCTCAACCAATCGGGCCTAGTAAGAAATGCTGCTGAAAAACTATAAAGAAGGGTTAAAAAGCTAAGGGAATACCAAAACAACCAAATAAATTATTGGTTTAAAAACAAAATCGGCCGGGCGCGGTGGCTCATGCCTGTAATCCCAGCACTTTGGGAGGCCGAGGTGCATGGATCACCTGAGGTTAAGAGTTCTCGACCAGCTTCGTCAACATGGTGAAACCCTGTCTCTACTAAAAATACAAAAAATTAGCTGGGCATGGTGGTGGATGCCTGTAATCCTAGCTACTCGGGAGGCTGAGGCAGGAGAATCACTTGAACCCAGGAGGCGGAGCTTGCCAGTGAGCTGAGATCTGGCCACTGCACTCCAGCCCGGGCGGCAGAGCGAGACTCCGCCTCAAAAAAAAAAAAAAAAAAAAACAAAATCATAGCGTGAGTCATCCCATTCCTGGATCCTCTCCTAGTAATATGCCTAGGACTAATGTTTTTATCCTGCCTAATTAACCTTTTTCAAAAATTTTTAACTGACAGAATCATGGCCATTTTGCAACCACCCATAAACATTTACAGATGGTGTTACTCCTGCAGTCAATCCGAGACCAAGAAACTCTCCGCCCCCCGTCAGCAGGAAGTAGCCAGAAAGAACACGTCGCCCCCTCATCCTTTTATAACTATAGGGTCTGCAATGACAGAGCAGGAGCACCGTCATCTCTGACAAACACCGCCACTTTAAGTTCCAGCTCCCTTTCTAGCCTCATGAATTTCAAGGAAATCACTTTTCTTCTAACTACAAGCAGCCAGAAAAGAGCACACAGTAAAACACAGATAAGACAGCACAGGCACAGAGGGAGGCAGGAAGAAAGTCTCTTGGGTAACTGCCGAACTTCACCCTCATACAAGGGGCCCCAGTAAAACAGTGGGCCTTAATAAGCACATTCCTTTCCCTTCAGGTTCACTAAGATAGGGAAGCTAAAGACAGACTCGGGATGCCTGCAGCTGCAGAAAGATGTATTGGAACAGACACACAACTCTCCTACCCAGATAAGCACAACACAGAGACACAGAAGCAGTCCAAGCCTCTGATAAACTCTCCCACCTTAAATCTTTAAAAACTCTTAGTCTGTAAGAGAGTGTGGCTCTGACCTAACTCAAAAGGGTCAGAAGTCCCTCCCAGGTTTAAAATAAATCTGTTGACTGTCGAGCCACCCTTCGTGTTTCTCTCCTCTTTAATTCTTACAGAGGCTGCAGTGAGCTATCATGCCACTGTACTCCAGCCT
>NW_012114888.1:3930046-3932074 GCF_000951035.1 Colobus angolensis palliatus | reverse complement strand
AGGGTCTTAAACTCTAGCTACAGTTCATGCCCCAATAGGGGACCTCTTCTTTCATGGACATCAGGCCTATACTTGCTTGCACACACAGACCAGACTAAACTCTCCAACATGAGTGGTGAGGAGCAGTCACATTGCCCCGGATTTCCTGCCGGCAGTCAGGGCTGGCTGTGTGCAGTTGCTGACACCTCTTGCTGCACCTGGGTTAATGACCAACTTAGCTGGCTTGGCTTTGACCAGGAACCTGACTGTGTTCTATTCTCCAGGTGGATCTGATCATTCTACTTGATCATAGCCACAGTTATTCTTATCTGATGCCACTTAATACCAATAAAAAGGATTTCATCCATGCCCCTGTCACACTACAATTAACTGGGGCATCTGATAGAGTGGCCTGTGCTTTTCTTTTCTTTTTTTTTCTTTTCTTTTCTTTTTTTTTTTTTTTTTTGAGGCAGAGTTTTGTTCTTGTTGCCCAGGTTGGAGTGCTGTGGTGTGATCTCGGCTCACTGCAACTTCTGCCTCCTGGGTTCAAGCAATTCTCCTGCCTCAGCCTCCCAAGTAGCTGGGATTATAGGCATCTGCCACTACGCCTGGCTAATGTTTTGTATTTTTAGTAGAGATGGAGTTTCACCATGTTGGCCAGGCTGGTCTCAAACTGCTGAGCTCAGGTGATCCACCCACCTCAGCCTCTCAAAGTGCTGGGATTACAGGTGTGAGCCACTACACCCGACCTGGCCTGTGCTTCTTGAAAACAAATTCTTAGCTGGTTACCCAAAAGGCCAGGCAGTGCAGTTGTAGGGACCAGCTCTGCCATGATGCCATGGAGACCCTGCACATCTCCACGTGGGCAAAAGGCAAAGGCTTGCCTGAAGACTTGAGTCTTGGCAGAACGTACTGTGATTTTTTTCCTGGAACTGGGCAAGACAAGCAGCCTGCTGAGGAGCCACCATGAGGCAATTTCTCATCGGCCTCCCTGGCTCTGGTGTGGTATCGGGCTTTTTACTTTGCCCAGACTTATATTTCAGCTGCAGGCTTCTGTGTAAGTCTGTTACAAAACTGCTTGTGGTTGTTTTTGACTTGGCCCTTCAATGTCACCTGGCCCCTCTGGTTCAGTGTCATCCTGTGGGACTAGGGATGTTGGAGCTGACACCTTGTTGGTCTTACTGTCTCTTTAAACAATAAACTGTCTGAATGCAGTTGGGCCCACCATTTCTTTAGCGGCTGAATCCGTGGACACGTGACAAGCCAGCCTAGCAACCACCTCCGCACTGTTGCTTAGGAACTGCTTGACCACTTGACACAAATATGCAGAAATGCGAGGGAGGATACGCTCTCGCACACTTTGGCATTTTGATGAAACATTTTTCTAATGTCACCTTACCTTACAATTTTCTGCAGCAGTTTCCTGGGTCACATTGCCCTAATACATCAATACCCTTGAGCACTGTGGAACTCTGAACCGTATTAGGACTGGAAACCCACTGGAAACTTGGATGTGGGGTGTTACTTAAGATATTCTAAAAAGGAAGACAAGAAACCATAACTGTACTTTTACTAGAAAAAAAAAAAAAACTGCAGTGCAAAGAAATTAGTAATCAGTGTAACCTAAGAATGCAGATCACAGACATTTCACAGTAAAAAGGGTATTTGGAGATTAGTTAAGCCCAAAACCAAACTAAACCAAATGGGTACACAGTTTTGTATCTGTCATACAGGTCAGGAAACGGAAACACCGAACTGTGAAGTAACTTATCCAATATCTCACTTGTGCAGTTGAGACTGACAGTTTCCCTTTCTTCCACCAAAAACTGGGCTCCTTACACAAGCTGTGTAAGGGGCTGTGAGCAAACACGTATACCTACAACAAAGAATATACTCTCAGTCTTTAGTTTGCAATTCTTTTCCCCTTTGAAAAGTTAAAAAAGCCTGTAATCCCAACACTTTGGGAGACTGAGGCGGGCAGATCGCTTGAGGCCAGGAGTTTGAGACCAGCCTGGACAACATAGTGAAAACCTCTCTCTACAAAAAAAT
>NW_012114888.1:3927833-3929236 GCF_000951035.1 Colobus angolensis palliatus | reverse complement strand
CTGAGTCAGGAGAATCACTTGAACCTGGGAAGTGGAGGTTGCAGTGAGCCGAGATCACACCACTGCACTCCAGCCTGGGCAACAGAGCCAGACTGTCTAAAAACAACAACAACAACAACAAAAAGAAAACATATGCCCTAAAAATGTGACTATCTGGGGTGCTCTGGGAATGTGGCAAATGCTAGTCTATAGCGCTGGTAGTTTTGAGGGTACAATACTAGTGTGCAAGTGATAGTCTTTCTCTCGGTACTCACACGAGAAGGGCATCACTTGCCTGTGTGCCACTGTGCCAGTGTGTGTAATGATTTCGCTTCTATGGCTGGCCACCCTCTCACTCCTGATCTCTGTTCTGAGGCCATCACCCACCCTTGCATGTTGCATATTCAGATGTCTCTCTGGGTTTGTAGAGGGATATTAGTAAGAGAACCAAATATTTATTTTCTTTGCAGTTTTTGATTATACACATTAATCACACTTATTGAACTACAAGTTACATGGCTACTTATAGTGAGTTACATAACAAACATAGTCTCAATATTTGCATGAGAAGTAAAATACTAGAAAGGTCTGCCTTCTCGACCTGGCTTTAGTTTCTTTTCTGAGTTGCAATGTGGCTGTTTGAAAATATCCCTACAATAACTGAATCACTTTGATTAAATTAAAGTGATAGCAATATGCTGATTTCTAACATGTTAACTTATATCTTTTTAAAGAAAATTAACTTTATTTCATAATTTATGTCCTTAAAAGAGAATGTGTAATCACAAAACGTTTTTCCAAGTTATTGATTTTTTTGTTTGTTTTTTTCCTTTCTATACTGGGGTCAGTACTACAAAAACAAAAGCTACTGAATTTTAGCTGAATACTCTGTTTGGTGGAAGCTCTGGGCGTGAAATCTGCTCTTCTGTTGTCAAAAGATGTACTGGGCCAGGCGCGGTGGCTCATGCCTGTAATCCCAGCTACCCAGGAGGCTGAGGCAGGAGGATCCCTTGAGCCCAGGAGTTTGAGGCTTCAGTGAGCTATGATTGCACCACTGCACTCCAGCCTGGATGACAGTGAGACTCTCTCTCCCTTTTTCTTTTGAGACAGAGTCTCACACTGTCACAGGGGCTGGTGTGCAGTGGCACAATCTCAGCTCAGTTCAACCTCTGCCTCCCGGGTTCAAGCGATTCTCCTGCCTCAACCTCTCGAGTAGCTAGGATTACAGGTGCCAGCCACCATGCCCGGCCCGGCTAATTTTTTGTATTTTTAGTAGAGACGGAGTTTCACTATGTTGGCCAGGCTGGTCTTGAACTCCTGACCTTGTGATCCACCCACCTAGGCCTCCCAAAGTGCTGGGATTACAGGTGTGAGCCACCATGCCTGGCATCTCTCTCTCTCTCTCTTTTTTTTTTTTTTTTTTT
>NW_012114888.1:3926282-3927561 GCF_000951035.1 Colobus angolensis palliatus | reverse complement strand
CCAGGATGGTCTCGATCTCCTGACCTCGTGATCCGCCCGTCTCGGCCTCCCAAAGTGCTGGGATTACAGACTTGAGCCACCGCGCCCGGCCATCTCTCTCTCTTTTTAAGAGTCAAAGTCTCAATCTCTGGTCCAGGCTGGAGTGCAGTGACACAATCATAGCTCACTGCAGGCTTGAACTCCTGGGCTCAAGTGATCCTCCCACCTTAGCCTCCCTGAGTAGCTGAGACTGCACGTGAGAGCCACCATACCTTCCTTGTAGAGACAGGGGATTCACTAAGTTGTGCAGGCTGGTCTCAAACTCTGGGCCTCAAGTCATCCTTCTGTCTCAGCCTCCCAAAATGTTGGAATTGCAGGTGTAAGCTACCTTGCTTGGCTCCTGTCTCTTAAAAAAAAAAAAAAAAAAAAAAGATATGCACCATGGAGGCTGAAAGAAACTGAGGAAGGTACCATCTGTCTCCTGCTGTGCCCATTAACTCCATCAGAGACAAATAAATGCAGTTTTACTTACGTTTTAAAATGTGGGCCAGGAGTGATGGCTCACACCTTTAATCCCAGCACTATGAGAGGCCGAGGCCAGTGGATCACCTGAGGTCAGGAGTTTGAGACCAGCCTGGTCAACATGGTGAAACCCCGTCTCTACCAAAAATACAAAAATTAGCTGGGTGTGGTGGCGGGTGCCTGTAATTTCAGCTACTCAGGGGACTGAGGCAGGAGAATCGCTTGAACCTGGCAGGCGGAGGTTGCAGCGAGCCAAGATCACACCACTGCACTCCAGCCTGGGTTACAGACTGAGACTCCATCTCAAATAAATAAATAAATAAAATGTGCACCAATTTAAAGAAACATGTTAAGTAAATAATGTTCATTTGGTACATGGATATGGCAAAAGTGATGGCTGTATTTGAAGTACTAAAGTCTATGCTGCCCTGGCTTGTCTCTTGTCCTGTGCATATGTTTTATGTGTGTGTCATATAAAACATACATAATATGAAATACAAATATATTTTAATATATACCCTCCCTCCATGTTAAAACTAGGGAATTATGAAGAAAGTATCACAGTCTTTGGATTTCTTTTCTTTTCTGTTTTTTCTTTTGAGACAGGGTTGCACTCTGTCACTCAGACTGGAGTGCAGTGGTGCAATCTTGGGCCACAGCAACCTCCACCTCCCAGGCTCAAGTGATCCTCCCACCTCAGCATTCTGAGTAGCTGGGAATGCTGCCACCACGCATGGCTAATTTTTTTTTTTTTTTTGTAGAGACAGGATTTCGCCAC
>NW_012114888.1:3923488-3925454 GCF_000951035.1 Colobus angolensis palliatus | reverse complement strand
AGAGACAGGATTTCGCCACGTTGGCCAGGTTGGTCTCAAACTCCTGACCTCAAGTGATCCGCCCACCTTGGCCTCCCAAAGTGCTGGAATTACAGACGTGGGCCACCGCTCCTGGCTGAATTTTTCTTTTCCAAAAATGACATTTAGAACCATAACCTTTTTTCCCCTCATGTCAGATGGGTAATGTGCTTGTGCTGTAACAAGGTTGGAGGGAGGCACGTCTCACACATGAGCGTGAAAACTGAACCACCACACTTATGAACCACAAAAGGGTGGTTGGCTACCATCTTTTTGAAACAGTGTGTTGAGGAGTCAAAAGGAGAATTAGGCTATGATTACCAACTTCAGAGAATGGGCTTTTGTGGCCATGGCTGTGTTTTGAGCACCACCTGGTTAGCAAGCTGGAACTCAAACCAGTTCTCTGAACTCCAGTGTTAGAGTGGCTTACATGAAGCTACGTACTGAGAAAACCATATGGGATGAGAAAAACATATGGTAATGGTAACAGAAATGGATTCATTCCAGTGTTCACACAATGCAAACATGCCAAAGGAAGGACTCAGCCTGAACATATTTCCATTGTGATGTAATTCTGCAACGACAATCTAGTGTCTATACTTTTCTTTTTCTTTTCTTTTTTTTTTTTTTTTTTTTTTGAGACTGAGTTTCGCTTTTGGTGCCCAGGTTGGAGTGCAATGCTGTGATCTCGGCTCACCGCAACTTCTGCCTCCTGGGTTCAAGCAATTCTGAGGGATACCTCAGCCTCCCGAGTAGCTGGGATTACAGGCATGTGCTACCACGCCCGACTAATTTCGTATTTTCAGTAGAGATGGAGTTTCTCCATGTTGGTAAGGCTAGTCTCGAACTCCTGACCTCAGATGATCCACCTGCCCTGGCCTCCCAAAGTGCTGGGATTACAGGCGTGAGCCACTGCGCCCAGCCAGTGTCTACGCTATTACAGGTGAGTAACAAAAACTAATATTATGGAATATTTCTATTCAAAATGTTGCCCTGTAGTGTTAAAAATGGAGTAGGGGGTAGAAATGTATATTTACGGGGGAGGGTGAGATATTTATTTTATAGTGTTTAAAATGAAGCAATCCAGCCAGGGGCAGTGGCTCACACCTGTAATCATAGCACTTTGGGAGGCCAAGGTGAGAGGATGGGTTGAGCCCAGGAGTTCAAGACCAGCCTGGCCAACATGGTGAAACCTCGTCTCGACAAAAAATACAAAAATTGGCCAGGCGTGGTGGGGTGCACCTGTAGTCCCTACTCAAGAGGCTGAGATAGGAGAATAACTTGAGCCCAGGAGGTTGAGGCTGCAGTGAGCCATGATCGCGTCACTACACTCCAGCCTGGGAGACAGAGAGAGAGCCTGTCTCAGAAAAAAAAAAGGTATCTATGGCCACCACAATGGCTCACACCTGTAATTCCAGCACTTTGGGAGGCCGAGGCGGGTGGATCACTTGAGCTCAGGTGTTCGAGACTAGCCTGGCCAACATGGTGAAACCTCATGTCTACTAAAAATACAAGAATTATCCGGGTGATGTGGCACATGCCTGTAATCCCAGCTACTAGGGAGGCTGAGGCAGGAGAACCACTTGAACCCAGGAGGTGGAGGTTGCAGTGAGCTGAGATCACACCACGGCACTCCAGCCTGGATGACAGAGCAAGACTCTGTCTCAAAAAAAAGAAAAAAAAAAAAGGAGGGTCCCAATCCTGTTGTGCTGCCAGTGTCCTTGTTCCAGCTTTTTGCTAATCAACAAAAGCCATTCTTTTTTTTTTTTTTGAAAGAGAGTCTCACTCTGTTGCCCAGGCTGGAATGCAGGGCTTAAGGAGTCCAGCAAACACCTCTGCCATCTGTCTGCCTGCTTTTTCTGTCATTTTTGAAATTCTGGTATCATGCCCATGGTCAAAGCAACTAACTTCTGTGGCTACTGGAACTTTCTTCTTGCTTTTTTTTTTT
>NW_012114888.1:3920411-3921308 GCF_000951035.1 Colobus angolensis palliatus | reverse complement strand
TGTAGTGAGCTGAGATCCGGCCACTGCACTCCAGCCTGGGTGACAGAGTGAGAATCCGTCTCAAAAAAAAAAAAAAGAACGAGGCGAGGCAGGGTGTCTTGGGGTGGGGCGAGGCAAGGTGTTCTGTGCTTGTGGTCCCAGGTACTCTAGAGGCTGCAGTGGGAGGATGGCAAAAAATACAACCCTGTACATGAACATTCATAGCAGCTTTATTTGTAATAGCCACGAAGTGAAACAGCCCAAATGCCTTTTCAACATTAGGGATGAATGTTTATCTCTGTGATATGTCCGTACTATGGAACAGTGCTCAGCAATACAAAGGAGCAAACCCTTGATACATGCAACGATTTGGATGGATTTCCACGGGATTATGCTGAGTGAAAAAGCCAATCTGAAAAAACTGCGTATTGTATGATTTATTTTCTACAATAATCCTGAAATAAGAAAATAGAGATTAGGTGCTGCGAGGGATTAGGGTGGTGGAGAAGGCAGGTGTCTGTTCCGTTTATAAAGGGGTAGCACAAGGGAGCTTTATGGGGGTGGAAGCCTTCTCTGTCTTGAATGTGGTGGTGGTTACAGGTGAAATAACTGAATGGAATTAAACTCACACAAATAAGTGTACATAAAGTTGGTGAAATCTGAATACACTCTGGATTGCACCAACATCAATATCCTGGTTTTGACATGGTACTATAGTTATGCCGGATGTTACCAATTGGGGAACTGAGTGAAGAGTGCATGGCTCCTCCTTATAACTTTCGTTACCACTGCATGTGAATCTATACTTATTTTAAAACAAAAAGTTGGCTGGGCGCGGTGGCTCAAGCCTGTAATCCCAGCACTTTGGGAGGCCGAGACGGGCGGATCACGAGGTCAGGAGTTCGAGACCATCCTGGC
>NW_012114888.1:3908840-3913046 GCF_000951035.1 Colobus angolensis palliatus | reverse complement strand
GGATCACCTGAGGTCGGGAGTTCAAGACCAGCCTGACCAACATGGAGAAACCCCGTCTCCACTAAAAATACAAAATTAGCTGGGGTGGTGGCGCATGCCTGTAATCCCAGCTACTCGGGAGGCTGAGGCAGAAGAATCGTTTGAACCTGGGAGGCGGAGGTTGTGGTGAGCCGAGATCGCGCCATTGCACTCCAGCCTGAGCAAAAAGAGCAAAACTCCGTCTCGAAAAGAAAAAAAAAAAAGAATTACTACACAGCTTTTTTGAGCGTCCGTGTCTGTCAGCACACCTCAGCACACACACCAGCCAAGTGGGTGACTTGACTACAGGAGTACTGTCTGATGCCTGACCCGCACAGTGAGGAAGGAGCCCAGGAATATGTGTCGCTCTTCAAGTATCAGATACTGTGTGACATGGCCAGAGTATCGGAGCTACGCCTGATTCTGCGGCAACCATCACCACTGTGGCTGTCTTTCACAGTGGAGGAGCTGCAGATCTATCAGCAGGGACCAAAGAGCCCCTCCATGATCTCCCCCAAGTGGCTCTCTCCCCCAGTGCCCTGTGAACAACCTGCACTCCTCCATGAGGGGCTCCCAGACCCCAGCAGGGTATACTCCAAGGTGCAGCAGATGTGGGACTGACAGAGATGATCTGGGCCAGTCACACCTCCGCAAGGATCGGCCACTTTGATGTGGATGGCTTTTATGACTTCAACTTGCTCTCCTACACTTGAATGGTGGCTCCTAGCCAAGATATTGGCCTTTCTGTGCCCACTCAGACTTGTTTGGGCCACCAGAGGCCAAAGTGTGTTTCATGTGCATTCCAAGTGTTGCCTGCATGCCTGTTCTGTCTGGGCGATGTTCACAGATTCAAGATTCTCGGGGACTTACTGTGTTGCTTCAGCATGAGCTCCTGGCAGGGGGGCGCTCTGTGTTCGCCTGGCTGCAGCTCAATTCTTCCTTCTACACAAAAACACTTTAGTCAGTTGTACTTACTAAGAATCCCTGAGTGCCCTCTGCCCCTCTTGCCAACATGCACACTCCTGTCTTCTGCCTGCTCCCTCACCTCAGTGCAGTTGGGTTGGGCTGACGTACTAGAACGTGTTCCATGTATTGTCCTCCATTAACTCAGGACAACCATTAAGTGATGCAGGCTGCTCTTCCTTCATGTGAGAAAACCCTGTTTCCCTCTGGTTCTTCCTGGCTCCGCCCCTGGTGGCTATTATGAAGTAGTGCTGCTGTATGTCTTGGACCTGGAAAACTGGACATGTGTGCGACTCAACAGTTTTCTTGGGGGAGTTCAGTGACCTATTGGTGGTCACCTTCTGCTCTCATCCATGAGTTCTTACATAGCCCCATTCAGCTGCTTCTGAAAGGGTGATGAAGCAGTAGTCCTCAGTGTGTGTGTGAGTGAAGAGGACCTTGTGGTGGCAGGGACCATGCTTCATTCATGGTTGTGTCCTCAGCCCAGGGCCTGGTATGCAGCAAGATCAATAAATACTTGTGGAAGGAAAAAAAAAAAAAAAAAGAAGAAGATGCAGAACCTGACCTAGCCACAAGGAAACATCAGACAAACCCAAACTGAGGGACATGCTACAAAATAACAGGCTTCTAACCTTCAAAAGTATTAGCTCCTAAAGTGCTAGAATTACAGATGTGAGCCACCATGCCTGACTAAAGGACATTATTGAGACGAGTGATAAAACTTGAATGATGGGGTTTGAGGATTAGGTGGTAACAACATATTACATTGTTTCCTGATTTTGATGGCTATATTTTGGTTATATAAGAGAATGGGTTTTTTGTTTGTTTGTTTGTTTCTTTTTGAGACGGAGTCTCCCTCTGTCACCTATATTGGAGTGCAGTGGTGTGATCTTGGCTCGCTGCAACTTTTGCCTCCCAGGTTCAAGCGATTATCCTGCCTCAGCCCCCTGAGTATCTAGGACTGTAGGTGCCCGCCACCTCACCTGGCTAATTTTTGTATTTTTAGTAGAGATGGGGTTTCACCATGTTTGGTCAGGCTGGTCTTGAACTCCTAACCTCAGGTGATCCACCCACCTCTGCCTACCAAAGTGCTGGGATTACAGGCATGAGCCATTGCGCCTGGCCACCATTCTTATTTGTAGGAAATACACGTTAAAGTATTCAGGGATGATCAGGCCTCAGGTTAACAACTTAATTTTTTTTTTCAACCCAAAAAGTATGTGACTAAGCACCTTAACTTTAAGTGGTTCAGAGAGAAAAGTTATGTGTACTATACCTGTGACTTTTCTGTAAGTTTGGGATTGTTTTAAAGTAATATATTTTAAAACACTAACCAAGGTTATCTGCACACTTTTTTTTTTTTTTTTGAGAAGTAGTTTCATTCTTTCTCCCAGGCCAGAGTGCAGTCGTGCAATCTCAGCTCACTGCAACCTCCACCTCCCGGGTTCAAGCGATTCTTCTGCCTCAGCCTCCAGAGTAGCTGGGATAACAGACCCCTGCAACCACACCTGGATAATTTTTTATCTTTAGTAGAGATGGAGGTTTCACCATGTTGGTCAGGCTGGTCTCGAACTCCTGGCCTTAAGTGATCCACCCTCCTTGGCCTCCCAAAGTGTTGGGATTACAGGCATGAGCCACCGTGCCCAGCTTACTTAAAGTTTTGTACAGAGACTGGTACAATAAATGTTTATATGTCCACTGTCCAGATTTAATAATTTTTAAAATGTCACAAGGCAAAATTTTCCAGACTGAGCACTGGGGTCATGTGAGGCCCAGCAAATAAAAATAACGCGCCCAAGGCCATACAGTCAGCCAGTTGTGACAGAGCTTCACTTTGAACCTTGGCAGTTTGGCTCCAGAATCTTAATTACTACATGAAACTGCCTCTGTACAGATATAAGGAAATGTTTATATGATTTAATTTCAATCATGTGTCTGTATATGACTTACAGTCTTTTCTGTACTTTTTCTTGCAAGGTTGCTTTTTTTTTTTTCTTTTTTAGATGGAGTCTCGCTCTTGTTGCCCAGGCTGGAGTGCAATGGCGCAATGTCAGCTCACTGCAACCTCTGCCTCCCGGGTTCAAGCGATTCTCCTGCCTCAGTTTCCCGAGTAGCTGGGATTACAGGTGCTCGCCACCATGCCCGGCTAATTTTTTGTATTTTTAGTAGAGACAGGGTTTCACCATGTTGGCCAGGCTGGTCTGTAAGTCCTGACCTCAGGTGATTCGCTGCCTGGGCCTCCCAAAGTGCTTGGATTACAGGCGTGAGCCACTGTGCCCGGCCTCCAACCGTTTGAAAGTAAGTTGCAGACAACAATCCCCTTCAATTCTAAATTCTTCAGCATGCATCTCCTAAAAGTAAGTACACTCTCTTACATTATCATGTTATGTTTACACACCTAAGACAATTAGCAATAATTCCCTAATATCACTTAATATCCAGTCCATATTTAATTTTCCCCAGTTGTCCCATACATCTTTTATAACTTTTTTAAAAGACAAGATTCAGTCCAGGCTCATTTATTCCATACACATGCACCTCTTTAGTCTCTTAAACTAAAACAGTGTGTTCGTTTTAAATATGCCGATCCCCAGCATTTAAAGTTCCCTGTAATCCCAGCATTTTGGGAGGCCAAGGCGGGAGAATCACTTGACATCAGGAATTTGAGATCAGCCTGGACAGCATAGTGAGACCCTCCCATCAATCTCTACCAAAAAAAAAAAAAAAAAAACCTTAGGCAGGCATGGTGGCAGTATTTGTTTTGTTTTGTTTTTGAGACAGGGTTTCAGCCTGTCACCCAGGCTTGAGTGCAGCAGTGCAATCTCAGCTCACTGTAGCCTTGGCCTCCCAGACTCAGATGATCCTCCCATCTCAACCTCCCGAATAGCTGGGACTACAGGGGTACACCACCACGTGTGGCTAATTTTTGGTATTTTTGTGAAAGAACGGAGTCTCACTATGTTGTTCACAATGTCATCTGACTCATCTTTTAACTTTTTCCTTGAAGAAGACAAAATGCCACCATCAGGCACGGTGGCTCACGCCTGTAATCCCAGCACTTTGGGAGGCCGAGGCTGGCAGATCACTTGAAACCAGGAGTTCCAGACCAGCCTGGACAACATAGCAAGACCACCTCTCGATTATAACATTATTACTGGCCGGGCGCGGTGGCTCAAGCCTGTAATCCCAGCACTTTGGGAGGCCGAGACGGGCGGATCACGAGGT